>NW_020173687.1:2829365-2832013 GCF_003031525.2 Neophocaena asiaeorientalis asiaeorientalis | reverse complement strand
TACCAAAAAAAAAAAAAAAAAAAAAAGACATAGAGGAAATAGAGGAAACAAATTTCTAAGTGAGAAGAGCCAGTCTGAAAAGACTGTATACTGTATGTCTCCAATTATACGACGTGATGGAAAAACATAATTGTGGAGACCATAAAAAAACAGTGCTCACCATGGGTTCAGGGTGGAAAGGAAGGATGAATATCGAAAACACAGGGTATTTTTAAGGCAGAGAAACTCTTCTCTGTGATCCTGTAATGGTGGATACAAGATGCTATATATTTGCCTAAACCCAAAGAAGCTTATAGCACAGTAGTGAAACAATTTATGCAAAATTTAGAAGTTTGGGGCATCTGAAGTAGGAAAGGAGACTGAAAATGGAATCTAATTGTATTAAAATACATAAAACAACCTCACTTAAGTGGGAGGGGAAAAGGTGCTTCCTTAAGTGACTTTGAATCAGTGGTGTCTGTACAAACTGAAGCAACTGCGTATAAGCACTGTGCTGTGCTGGGTCAAGCTGTTCCCCAGGAAGAGCAGGAGGTACCAGCACGCGCTGGGCTTCCGAGACTGCCGCACGTGTGGACTGTCAAGTTGTTCCCCAGGAAGAGCAGGAGGTACCAGCACGAGCTGGGCTTCCGAGACTGCCGCACGTGTGGACTGCAGCCGAACTATTAAGCAAGTGGATAGTGCATGATGGGAGCCAGGTTCCCACCTTTGGGTGGACCTTTACCTCCCTTCAAGCATTGGGAGAAGGCCAGAATGATCTGTGTGGGAATGAGCTAGGGTTGGAGACATCTGTAGGAACTCACGTTGAGTTTAATATAGACACAGGATTATGTTTCGAGACATTCATAGATGCGTGTATCTGTGTGGGGTAGTGTACACACGTATATTTCTGTGCTCTGGCAGCTGGGAGGGCTGAGAGAAGAGACCTCCAGGCAGTGAGCACACTTAGGGCTCAGATCTTGTTCTCTCACGGTTCTGGAGGCCAGGAGTCTAAAATCAGGGTGATGCCGGGCTGGTTCTTTCTGGAGACTGTGAGGGAGAATCCATCCCCAGCCTCTCTCCTAGTTTCTGGTGGTTGTCAGCATCCTTGGCATCTTTGGCTTGTAAACTAATGGCTCCAGTCTCTGACGCCATTTTTACGTCACCCTCTTCCCCATTTCTCTGTGTGTCTTCTCCCTTCCTGTCTCTTACAAGGACCTTATCATTGCTCTTAGAACCACCCTAATCCAGGGTGATCTCATCTCCAGACCCTTACTTTAATTCCGCCTGCAAAGACCCTTATTCCTAATAAGGTCACATTCTGAGATTCTGGGGGGACACAGCTTTTGGGGGGCCATAGGTTAGTCCACTATAATTATATTGTGGAAAGGGGGAGAAAAGGGTAACTTTACAAAAGAGAAACCTGTCAAATGCTACTTAACTCAAGTGATGAAGGTCGATATCAACCATCATAAACATTGTTATTAGGATGTACCCTTGATATTATGTGATGAAAATGGCACTTTACCTGTGATCTTCCTTCCAAAAATCCATAATCCCAGTTTAATTATGAGAAGAAAATAAGACAAATTTCAACAGAAGGCATCCCCCAGTACACCTGATCACTGCTCCTCAAAATTGTCAAGGTCCTGGGCTTCCCTGGTGGTGCAGCGGTTGAGAGTCTGCCCGCCGATGCAGGGGACACGGGTTCGTGCCCCACTCCGGGAAGATCCCACATGCCGCGGAGCGGCTGGGCCCCTGAGCCATGGCCGCTGAGCCTGCGCATCCGGAGCCTGTGCTCCGCAACGGGAGAGGCCACGGCAGTGAGAGACCCGCGTACCGCAAAAAAAAAAAAAAAAAAAATTGTCAAGGTCCTCAAAAACAAGGAAAATCTAGAAACTGTCACAGCCAGGAGGAGCCTAAGAAGATATGACAACTTAATGCAATGTGATATTCTGGATGGGGTCTTGAACAGAAAAAGAATATTAGGTGAAAAGTAAAGAAAGTTTAATAAACCATGGGTTGAATTTAGTGATACTATGTCAATTTTGGTTCATTAGTTATAACAAAAGCCCCAGACTCATTTAACATGTTACGGAAATTCTATCATCTCAATTCTTCCATAAATCTAAAACTGTTCTAAAAATGATGACGAGGAACTGAACGCAACTTTCTGCAAAGAAGATACACAAATGGTCAATAATTACATAAGATATATTCGTCATTACTCATAGGGAAATGCAAATCAAAACCACAATGAGGTATCCGTTTATACCTACTAGGATGATTAAAACAAAAAAGACACACCAATCAGATGTTGATGAAGATGTGGAGAAATCTGAACAGCACAGCTGATGGGGTTGTGAAATGGTGCAGTCACTTTACAAAACAGTCTGGCAGTTCCTCAAAATGCAAAACGTAGAGTTATCATTTGATTCAACAATTCCAGGGCTTCCCTGGTGGCGCAGTGGTTGGGAGTCCGCCTGCCGATGCAGGGGACGCGGGTTCGTGCCCCGGTCCGGGAGGATCCCACATGCCGCGGAGCGGCTGGGCCCGTGGGCCATGGCCGCTGAGCCTGCACATCCGGGGCCTGTGCTCCACAGCGGGAGGGGCCACGGCAGTGAGAGGCCCGCGTACAGCAAAAAAAAAAAAAAAAAAAAAAATCCAACCCC
>NW_020173687.1:2806584-2829231 GCF_003031525.2 Neophocaena asiaeorientalis asiaeorientalis | reverse complement strand
GTAAAAAAAAAAAAAAAAAAAAAAAAAAACAATTCCACCCCTAGGTGGACACCGGACAGATTTGAAAACATACGTCTACACAGACTCTGTAGCAGCAATACGTATAATAGCCATTATGTACAACATAATACCGCATTATGTATGTAACCTGTCCATATCAACCCATCAACCGATGAAGTGGTAAGCAAGTGCCTATATCCATCCCGTGGGATGTCATCCAGCCACAGAAAGGAATGGAGCACTGATACCTGCTGTAACACGGGTAAACTTTGAAAATAGTGTGCAACGTGAGAGAATCCAGTCATAAGAACCATATATTGTGTGATTCCATTTATACAATAAATGAAATCTGCAGACTAGGAAAATCCATAGAAAGAGAAAATAGATCAGTGGTTGCCAGAGGCTGAGGAGGGAGGAGAGAAGGGGAGTGACTTCTAATGGGCACAGTTCTGTTTTGTTTTGGTGATTTCGCTTTTTCTAGAATTAGGTAGTGATGAAGGTCTGTAACTCTGTAAATATGCTAATTGATTAGGTTTCAATTAATCTCTTATGAAATACGCACGGTCAGTCGGATGGGGATAGATTTTAGTACATTGAGACATTGCACCGTGCTGAAACGAAATAACCGCAGCTCTGTCAACGGAGAGTGGATCTCAAACAAATGGGAGCAATGAGGAAAATCATGGGAGGCCGTATGGAAAGTGCAGTCCCAACAGTAGGTGTGTTTATACTGTTTAGAGACACGAGATGATAAACTTAGAAGGAAAACAGAATGATCAGCGCAGGTTTAGGATCGCGACTATCTTGGGTCCGAGGAGGAGCGAAACTGGTTGACAGACATCTAAAATTTCAGCACTGATCCACCCCACACCTGGGTGGTGGCTACACAGGAGTCTGTGTTATGGACATCCTTTCATCTGTCCATAAACATTTTAGAAACTATAAACTGCACCCTTTACTTTAAAAAGAAGTTCTCTCCTCTTTCTTCTGAGCTGCCACAATACTTTGGGTCAAATTCAGGTCCTTCAAATCGGTCTATTTTGTATTGCAAAAGACAAACAAATTTTTTATTTTTTTACTTGCTAGAGGTTTTTGCTAGAGGTTCTCCCCTGCCTTTGATGGCATGTTTTCTTCCCTGTACATTTTCTCTGTGACTCTTTAAGAGGATGCGACTGGGAAGGTGCTGCTTGTTTGTTTGGTGCCAGAGAGGAGCAGATCTTCCCTGAGCTTTGAAGCATTTGTACAGCAGCCAAGCAGCATCCCAGATACCCCACAAAGAGACCCAGGGGGACAACAGCCCTCCCTATCGCCACTCCATTCTTTTTTTTTAAAAAAAGGGAGGTTGGCTAATTTGTGAGCTTCCCATACCTCATGGACATAGCAGGTGTGTCTGAGGACTCAGGTGAGCATTTTCTGAGCTGTGGAAATGTCAGGGGAGTTTCATTTCCAAGACTCTGGGCTCTGTAAGCTGTGTCTTCTGAGGAATGTTGCAGACTTCGATTCCAGCCAGAAATAAAATGGAATGTGAGAAATAAAAGAGTTGTCGACAGTCCTATTTTTATTTCCATGCGTCGCAACGAAAAGGTAACCTGTTTGGAGCATTCAGTGTGGTGGAAATGATGTTATCCCAGCACAGGGCCACGCAGGCAGGTTGGGTCTGTCTCCGGGGCCCCCAGACACTGTAAGTCACCCCGGAAACAGATTAATAGAAATCTACAGAATAGTGTGGAGGAAACAAATGTGAAGTCTCATATTTGCTTCTGTCACTTGAAAATGAACAGATGCAGAGAAAATCAAGTTCACTTTATATACTTAGCACCCATCACACTTTTGCATTTGAATTGGGCTTTATTTTCTGCTAATATTTGTTCTTTTGACAAGGAATATTTTCTCATAATATGCAGTGTTATATCACTCAAATTCCAGCATACGTTTCCTTGGTTTTAATGTCTCCATTATGATCACGTTCACTAGATGAATTTCATGGGTGAATAGGTTTTATCGTTTGTAGAACAGCCGTTAATGGAGTCCACAGGAAGAATAATGTTATTTGAATAATATCATCTTCTAGGGTACTCGCTGGGTTGGTTTCCAAATAGATCTCAGGTGGAATATTTTTATGCTTTCTTTTTCCTGAATTTTAGGGGAAGTATGCTAGATTCTTACGTTGATGTCATGAAAATAGCTGTTTTCTAAATCTGGAAAAGTAAAAATTAAACAAGCAAGGGCAAGAAGTAAACGTGTACAGTGTTGGTTATATTATATTTTTTTCTCTTTTATTTACTACTGGTTAATAGAAGCTTTGAGATTTCTTGGTTGAGATGATTGTTAAAATCAGAAACAGAGTATCTGTATTATATAAAATGTTAATATAAAAAAGATAAAGAAAAAGTCGAAGAAAAGGAACACGCACACATAAAAGGTGGTATATCAGTGCTGATCAGACCTCGTTTCAAATAAGTATAGCAAAATCTAATTGATGGATGAGTTTGTTTGGTTCCAGCGTTGACTGTGAGCTGTTTCGAAAAACAAAAAGAAAGCAATAGGAATGTGATGCTAAGAGCATATATGTCATAAAAATTCAGATTTCTGGAGTTTCACTAAAACTTAGTACATTTGGCAAAATTGTGTTTGAATTTCCACGAAGCATCAGTTAGCTAGAGGTGAGTCGTGGCTGCCTCTCTGAGAGGCTGTCCTCTTGATCTGCTCTAATCCCCACCACTCCCTATTACTCACCAATATTGGAGTCCTCACACTAGCACCATTTCTCATCTCTTTGTGCTTCAAAATAACTCAGGCTCTTTTCTAGTGCATTTTATACCCTTCAGGAACACTTCTTAATTTCTTCTCTCCTCACCCGTTCCCTACCCTCACAGTCACCACTTGCTTCCCCTAATTAAAAAAAAAAGTATTCCTCCAACCCCAGATCCTGCCACCAAGGATCAGTGGGTTTGTCCTTTGTTTCCATGGGGCAGCGCTTCTCCAACACTGTTCCATCCTGTGGCCTGAGGTCGGGTTCTCAGCCCAGTCTGGGGCAGTTGGAGGGAGGCAAGCATGCACTTTATTCAGCCTCAGGTATCAAGAGTGGACATCATATTTAGTTTGAAAATCAGTTTTCTTGTTAGATGTGAGTTCATCACTATAGGCAATAAGGGATCCCATGAAAACTAACCCTGGTGATCCATTGGCACGGGCGGGCCTGGAGATCTGGAGACGCTGCAGAGCGGGAATCAGCATGAACCCTACAGGCACCGCGGGTCACCAGGGACGAAAGAATCAGAAAAGTCTTTAAGAGGTGGAAGCAAGGGGTCTGTAACCACAGAGAACTATAAGAAAGGAATAAATCCTGCACAGGGGTTTGCTGGGAAACAGCGTTAGGGAATGTGGCCCTTTCATGCCTGTGGCACACACGTGTAACATGGCATTGAGGCTCTACTGGGAGTGACCTGTTTCTGGATGACGTGTGTGTGCATGTGTGTGTGTTCATGCACACTTATGTATGTTGTATACAAATTCACAAACATTACATGTTCCCTTGAGAAAATTTGGACCTCTCTCCAAAAACAACAACAAAAAAAGGCACAAATAAAAGTTGCCCATACTATCCACCTAGAGCTCAATGTAGTTAATAGTTTCTGGGTTTTGTTCTTGTTTTACTTCTATGTCTTCTTAAAAAGTTTCTCAGAAGACTAAACAGTATTTTTTTGTTTGAAAAATACATAATTCACAAGTCCTATAACCTCATGTCTGTGTCACATTGTATGTTTCTCTGTATTTCAGAGAACTGAACTATGTATGCCTTTCAGTTGACTGGCTCGCTCCCACTTTTTTCTTTTCTGTTATAAATAATGAAGCAATGGACATTTTTGTGCATTCGTCACGTGCTTATGGGGAGCAGAGAAGAACGGAGCTGTTGTCCTGTGCTCTGGCTTCTGGAAGGTCTGCGTGTTTGGATGCCAGCTCTGCACGACTAGCCTCGTGCCCTCTCATCCTGCTTGTCACCTTTGCAAGATGATGGTCAAGAGTCCCTACTTCACAGAGTTTCGTGGGGATTAAGTGAAGCGATCCCAGTAAAGAATTTAAAACAGAGCAAACGCAATAAACGTTTACCTGAGCAAACGAATGAGCAAACAAATAAACCTGTGTTTGATTTCCGGTTCAAATGACATGCAGTATTTTAAAGCTTTTGATAGACAGACCTACTGCCAAGTTGTCTTCCAGGCACATTTTGCCAATTTCAACATTCACCAGTAATGCATTCAACTACTCTTTTTACTGTGTTTTCACCAACTCTTAAAAGTGTTTCTTAAATGCACGTATTTTCAGTGTGGCAGCTTAACAAATGATATTCATGGCTGTTTAGACTTTGACTCCTTTGATCATGACTAAGTTTGAACATTACCTTTTCTGTTCATTAGCTGTTTGTGATTCTTCTGTGGTTGTTTGTTCTTGTGAATTGCATGTTACTCTGTGAGGATTCATAAATTAGCTATATATATAAAGAGATTAACATTTTCTGTCTTACAGGGCAATTTTTTGCCAATTATATGGCATACCTTTCAATTTTTGTAGTGTATTTTGTATAGAAAGTATTTTATTTTTTCTACAATTAAAATGAGGTTAATGGAATCATGATTGCTTTTCTGTTTTTGTTTTTTGTTTTTTTGCGGTACGCGGGCCTCTCACCGTTGTGGCCTCTCCCATTGCGGAGCACAGGCTCCGGACGCGCAGGCTCAGCGGCCGTGGCTCACGGGCCCAGCCGCTCCGCGGAATGTGGGATCTTCCCGGACCGGGGCATGAACCCGCGTCCCCTGCATCGGCAGGCGGACTCTCAACCGCTGCGCCACCAGGGAGGTCCTGCTTTTCTATTTTTTAAACTTAGGATTTCCTTGAAATGTGGAATATATGTGGACACATGTAATTCTTTGCAGTTTCATTTCTCACATTGCCTGAAACCAAATTAGGTATTGATAGTTTTCTCTCATCTTAGTATTGGTATACTAGGATTGGTGGTGTTTTGTTTGGTTTATTCATGAAGGTGAGAGGTCAGAACATTTCTCAACATTCCAAATGGTAATTAATATCCTTCTTAAAAGGTGTCGGGCAATATCACCGTTTCCCTCTGATTCACCACTGTTATCATTCTCTAGCTCACTGCATAGTTTCTTTAACATCTTTAATATTATAATTTTACAATCAATATTTTCTCATCTTAATTTTTAGACTTTTTTTAGCCACTATTATCTATTCAGTTCTTCAACATAAGGTTTAAAATATTTTGTCTAATTGAAAAAGAAAAAAATTCTGTTTGCTTTTGATTACAATTCATTAAATTTATAAATCATCACAGTAAAATTTAGAGTATCGTGAATTCCTTCCCAGCAACAGAGGACATAAAACCAATCATTTAATTATTTAGTTTAAACATTAATTTGATAATTATCTTCATATGGAACTTATACATTTCTTATTAAATTGATTTTAAACATTTTACATGTCCATGTCTGCCATTTATATGATCCTTAATCAGTCATGTTTTTTAACTTGTTTGGCTCATATATAGTTAAACTACTGATCTTTGTTTATCCTTTATGTAACTCAACACATTAGTGGGCACTCATTATTTTTATACTTGCAGTTGATCTTATCAGTCTTTCAAGATAGATAATGTCACCAGCAAGAATAATTCGATCTTCTATTTTCTAATAATTAGACCATATTGATTTTTTCTTGTGTTGTTGAATGAGCTAGATTTTCTGAATGTTGTGATATAATAGTGGTAATAATGGGGATCCTTATCTTTTCCTTTCATCTCTGAGCTTCTCATTCTAATTCCTTCAACTGTGGTCCAAATCACCGAAGCCTGACCTTTGGAGTCAAAGAAGGGCATGATCTGGCTGTGCCTCAATATTTAAGTATAAACAGATTCTTTCAGTTTTATTTATGATAATTAGATATAGAAAACAATCTAAATATCAAAAGAGTTTGGTTACGTTAAATTACTCTGTAGCCATGAGATCACACCACTTACAGTCACTAAAAGTAACTGCTTTAAAGAATATATCTTGGCACGGGAAAGACTTATAAATGTGTAAGATAAACTGAAGTATCAGGTCACACGAATGTGAGCGTTGCATAGGAACCCCTGGGTTCTAATCCCGTCCAGGACCCACGAGCTGAGTGAGCAGAGCAGTCTACCTAAACCTCCATGACCTGTTTCCTCATTTGTTAAATGGGGTCATAACGTACGTCTCTTCTGGGGTTCTCGCAGCTATAAGATACTACGTGTCCTCGTGCCTGACACATAAAAGGTGCTCGTTAAGCATTGGCTGATACTGTTATTATCCTACACAGCACCCTTCAGGCCTAGGACTTGAAACACAGTGACTTTTTAACAGAGTGTTTTTCTTATTGGTGGAATTCAGGGCAAATTAAAAATGTTTCTTCATATTTCCTTCAGCATTTTTCACAATACTGGCATGTATTTTTTAATAAAATCAGAAAAATAAATAAAGACAAAGGCAGATAATTCTGATGAGTTAAGACTCTGTTACAGGACAGGACACAGGAGAAGGATGAGATGGCTTCAAATCCAGAAAGAGGCGCGGAGCTGAGGGACAGAGTGACCAGTGACAAGGGTGTGCGTTAGGGCTCTTCAGAGGAGCACAGCCGGTAGGGTGGGGTCATATGTCACATACCTATACGTGATACGTATATGCATACACTATGTATAAAACCTCCATGTATACATATATGTCTTACACATGTACATATATAACCTATATGTATACATGTGTACCTACATATGTACACATAGATAGATAGGTAGATAGATTTATTATGAAGGATTGGCTCACACAAACATGGAGGCTGACAAGTCCCAGATCTGCCATCTCCAAGTTGGAGATCCAGGAAAGCCGGTGGTGCAGTTCATTCCAAGTTTGAAGGTCTGGGAACCAGGGGAGCCAGTGGTGTAACTCCCAGGCCAAGATCCAGAGGGGATGAGATGAGAATTCCTGACTCAAGCAGGAAGGAAAAGGGGAGAATTCCTCCTTCCTCCACCTTTTGTTCTGTTCATGCACTCAACACATTGGGTGATGCCCACCCACACTGGGGAGGGAAATCTACTGAGTCCTCCAATTCAGACGCTAATATCTTCCAGAAACACCCACAGAGACACACACAGAAATAATGATGAATCTGGGCACCACCCCGTGGCCAGTCAGGTAGACACATAAACTTAACCATCACAGGGTGGACCATCTATACCGTGGAGCTGCTCGACCACAGGAGGTGGCGTGTGCACCCAGACTGCAAGCCCCCCAACCTGACTCACTTTACCCTGCAGACACTGAGGGTGCCCAGAGTGGGGTCCAGCAGTCAGCAGGACCTCAGGACACAGGTGGGGCTGCATGTGGTGTGATGAAAGCCCCAACGCTGAATGCCGTGCCCAGGCTGAGCTTGGAGGGCAGAAGTCGAACTCACCTTAAACCCAGATGCTCCTTTGCTGGACCAGTCTGTCACACTGTCAATGTTTTATGTGTGACAGAACGCTCTAGGCTCTTTTGAGAGGTTTCTGTTTGTTTGTTTTGTTTTTTGCAGCCTCTACTTGTCCTTTTCTCTACTTTGCAGAGTTTTGCAGAACTCTGTGTACTACATGGATATACTAAGTAAATTAGCACATATTCAGTATTTATTCATGTTTGTTCAGATACAGCTGTTTTGGAAACAAAAAGGAAAAGTTGTGATGGATGCCTCAGAAATGCAGTTGGCATCATTACACTTTGTAATTCAGATGTTGTGAAAAATGGGCGGCTACCAACTACAAAACCCAATCAACACATGCAGTGTCATGTCGCTAAAACTACTTGGTGCTTCCCAAAGTGAAGAGAGCATTTTATTTTATTTTATTTAACATCTTTATTGGAGTATAATTACTGTACAATGTTGTGTTCATTTCTTCTGTATAACAGAGTGAATCAGCTATATGTATACATATATCCCCATATCCCCCCTCCCTCTTGCGTCTCCCTCCCACCCTCCGTATCCCACCCCTCTAGGTGGTGACAAAGCACCGAGCTGATCTCGCTGGGCTCTGCAGCTGCTTCCCACTAGCTATCGATTTTACATTTGGTAGTGTGTATATATCAATGCTACCCTCTCACTTCGTCCCAGCTTACCCTTCCCCCTCCCTGTGTCCTCAAGTCCATTCTCTACATCTGCATCTTTATTCCTGTCCTGTGCCTAGGTTCTTCAGAGCCACCATATATATATGTTAGCTTACGGTATTTGTTTTTCTCTTTCTGACTTCCCTCTGTATGGCAGTCTCTAGGTCCATCCACCTCACTACAGATAACTCAATTTTGTTTCTTTTATATGGCTGAGTAACAGTCCATTGTATGTATGTGCCACATCTTCTTTATCCATTCATCTGTCGATGGACACTTAGGTTGCTTCCGTGTCCTGGCTATTGTAAATAGAGCTGCAGTGAACGTTGTGGTATATGACTCTTTTTGAATTATGGTTTTCTCAGGGTATATGCCCAGTAGTGGGATTGCTGGGTCATATGGTAGTTCTATTTTTACTTTTTTAAGGAACCTCCATACTGTTCTCCATAGTGGCTGTATCAATTTACATTCCCACCAACAGTGCAGGAGGGTTCCCTTTTCTCCACACCCTCTCCAGCATTTATTGTTTGCAGATTTTCTGATGATGGCCATCTGACTGGTGTGAGGTGATACCTCATTGTAGTTTTGATTTGCATTTCTCTAATGATTAGTGATGTTGAGCATTCCTTCATGTGTTTGTTGGCCATCTGCAAGTCTTCTTTGGAGAAATGTCTATTTAGGTCTTCTGCCCATTTTTGGATTGGGTTGCTTGTTTTTTTGATATTGAGCTGCATGAGCTACTTGTATATTTTGGAGATTAATCCTTTGTCAGTTGCTTCGTTTGCAAATATTTTCTCCCATTCTGAGGGTTGTCTTTTCGTCTTGTTTATGGTTTCCTTTGCTGTGCAAATGCTTTTAAGTTTCATTAGGTCCCATTTGTTTATTTTTGGTTTTATTTCCCTTTCTCTAGGAGGTGGGTCAAAGAGGATCTTGCTGTGATTTATGTCATAGAATGTTCTGCCTATCTTTTCCTCAAAGAGTTTTATAATGTCTGGCCTTACATTTAGGTCTTTAATCCATTTTGAGTTTATTTTTGTGTATAGTGTTAGGGAGTGTTCTAATTTCGTTCTTTGACATGTAGCTGTCCAGTTTTCCCAGCACCACTACTGAAGAGGCTGTCTTTTCTCCATTGTGTACTCTTGCCTCCTTTATCAAAGATAAGGTGACCATATGTGCATGGGTTTATCTCTGGACTTTCTATCCTGTTCCATTGATGAAGAGAGCGTTTTACTTGAAGAAAATTTATTATGCAAAAAAAATGGAAAAATGTCTTACTGTCCCAACATTCAAAGGTAACTACTTGTAATATTTCATAAATTTGTTTTTTCTAAATTTGTTTTTCCCATTCAAAAATCATCTGTATGTCCATTTGGGATTTTCAGTAATCACAAACCATCCACAGCCTACAGTGAGGTGTGGGAATGCCATAGGGAATGACTGTGTTGAACAGAGTTTAGGTCATAGAAATTTTGGAAGGTGATAGACTGGTTCAAAGAGAGCTGCCCCACCCCCTATTCCTCAATAGAGTAGTGGTTGGCTAATAGTAACATTTAATATATTTGATGAAGGAATGAATGAATGAACATGAGACTTAGTAAGAGCAACACATGCTAGGTGTGATGGATAATTTGCCAGTGCTGTCCTAGAGAGAGAGACGGCCCTTCAGA
Source organism: Neophocaena asiaeorientalis asiaeorientalis (assembly GCF_003031525.2). Taxonomy (NCBI): domain Eukaryota; kingdom Metazoa; phylum Chordata; class Mammalia; order Artiodactyla; family Phocoenidae; genus Neophocaena; species Neophocaena asiaeorientalis. The sequence continues at coordinate 2,819,396 of NW_020173687.1, read as the reverse complement.
AAAAGCTGGCCTTTCTTTAGGTGAAGGCATTCAGGTTTGTAAACAGTGCTTGGCCTCTCATAACGTGCAGGAAAAGAGGGTATAGGAGTAACTTGCGTCTGGCCTTAAATCACGAGACTTCCGTGAGGACACAGAGTTCAGAGGTCTGGCCACCACCTTGGAATGAGGAATGGGAAACGTGGGGAACAAAACACAAAATAGTATCTCAGTAGATCATCCTGCCGTGAGCAGCTCTCCAAGCCAGTTAGGAGTCTAGGCTTGAGACTGTGGGGAACATCACAGCCTCTAAACACGTGAGGCAGCATCGTTTCTGGAGCTGGGCAGTTCTGTCAGGTGAAATCCCTGGTCTGCAGAGATTCCGAAGGAGGAAAATGGGCAAAGTTGACAAATGGCTGGGCCATCCTCTGCTGGAAGAGCTGGTCCCTGGGCAGGGAAGATGAGCACACGCAGACAGAGGTCTTCAGAAGGCTCCTGAGGGGGGCTTTGGGGTCCTCAGATCTGGGTCACACTCAGTGGCGGGAGATCTTGGACAAGTCCTTTGACTAGTCGGACCTTGGTGTCCCCATCCTCAGGAGGGGGCGATTGTGCACTCGTGGCGAGTGAGGGTTCCTGGATGACGTGTGGCTTGTCCCCCACACATTGAAGTTGCACAAAGACCAGCCCCCTTCTTTCCTTAGAGCTCAGTTGTGTCACTTCCCAGGTGGTGGCCTGCTGAGAGGCAGTCCCTCCGGAGCCTGTGCCTTGTGATTTAAGCATAACCTCTTGCAGAAATTCTAAATGGTTTTGCTTTACACGTTCAAAAATATAGGCATCACCTTGAGCAGTGTCTGAGAATTAGCTTTAATTTTACTTAAAGTAGATGATGTGGTGGCATTTTGTATATTTGCGAAAGTTGGGGAGAGCCAAACCCACCTAAGACCACCTGCCAGTGGTAGCCCCCATTTAAAGAGTTAGGGAAGTTTTTTCTTTTCTTTTTTAAACAGAGTTATTGAGGTATAATTGCCGTACAAAAAACACTGCACATTTAACGGATACAGTTTAATGAGTTTGGACATATGCATGCCTGCGTGGTCCTCATCACAGTCAAGGTAACAAACATATCCAGAACCTCCAAGTTTTGTGTGCGTGCGTGCATGTGTGTGTGCGTGCGCACGTGTGTGCGTTAAGAATGCTTAACACGAAGTGAGTTGAACGAATCTTTAAGTGCACGACGCTGTTGTTAACTTCGGTCCCAGTGGTGTACAGCCGATCTCTAGGACCTGTTCGTCTTGCATAACTAAATCTCCATGCCCATCGAGCAACTCCCCATTCCTATGAAAGAAGACCACCCTGGGGCCCACCCCGAGATGTGCCTGCAGTAGGCATCCTAGAGCAAAGCCCGTATCTGGCATCAGCCAGCGGTTAGGTTCAGAGAGTCCACAGCAGCCCAGCTCTGTCCTCCTGACACTCCATGCCCTGGAAGCACGGAGAAGTCCAGAGCCTTCTAAAATATAGCATGCACCGCTTCTTCCAGGAACAAGCCCGCATCCCTGATTCTTGCAACTGTCTTCATCCACCAAGTTCATCCCGATGCATACTGGGACAGCGGCAGAGAAAGTGGACAGCCTGCTGTCCTCCCGGGAAGCCAGTCTCACTGGAAGAAGACGTGTGATCCCACCTCTCCTTACTGGAGTCAAGACCGCCTGGAGTTCGGGAGATCCCCACACCTGTGGGGAACGGGGTGCTAATCCTTCCCCAGTAACTTGGGCCGGGAGCCTGCCTCTCTGCCCAGACAAGGCAGCTGAAGCCAGAGCCGGCAACGCTGGGTTGCAGGCAGGGCTGAACCAGTTGTCAGCATTACCGTTATCATCCCTGTCATCTTCGTCATCATTGCCCTTGGAGCTGCCACGTATGTGACCGACTCTGCATCAGATACCCTAGTGTGGTGCAAACACTCGGGCTCAACAGCCCATCTCAGGTTCAAGTCCCCCTGTCATCACTTGCTGGCTGTGTGACCTCAGGCGAGGTGCTCACCCTCTCTGTGCGTCAGCGCCCTCATCTGCAAAATGGGTGTCACACTACTGGTACCTCACTGGCTGCTGCGGTGGAATGAGTGGTGCAGAGCCCACAGAGCACAGGAAGGGGCGCGTGCACAAAAAAACAATGGTTTCTATCATCTCATGCAATCTGATAACAACCCCATGGAAAAAGGAGTGTTTTTATCTTCATTTTAAAAGTGCATGTTTAACAGACTTGGTTCTGATGACTGGGGATCCATTTATGAACCAGACTGAAAGCACCTTTGCCCCTGTGGAGTTTTCACTCTAGACTTGGAAGACAACAATAAACAAGAAGGCAAATGAATCAGTCACAAAATTTTAGCTCATGGGAGACGCCAGGAAGGAAACCAGGTGGGGCCACTGCTGGGGAATAAATGGGAAGGAAGACCTAGCAGACAGTGCAGGCAGAGAAGGGCCACTTGAACTGAGACCTGAGTGCAGAGAAAGGAGGTCAACCATTTGAATATCAGGAGGAATTGAACTGCAGGTGACGGGAATGAGCGTGCAAAGGCCCCGAGGCAGGAAGCAGACATCGTCTTCCAGGTAAGGCAAGGCCGTCGAGGCTGGAGCTCGGTGAGCGGTGGCTTCTGCCCTCCTCTGACCGGCTTTGCTCTTGCCAGGGTTTTTAGACATAGTCCTTGATTGTGAAAAAGAGTCTTTCTGTAAGCAAACGTTTGGTAATGCCTCCTCTTCATCCTGAAATGAAATCCATAAGTAACACACACTACCTATTACATATATTTTTTTAAGTTCACTATAAAGCCCTACCTGTGGCATAGGGGAGAATAGAGGAGCATAATATCAATAAAATAATAGGTATTCAATGTTTACATGCTCAGTACGATGGAACTAGGACCAAAATGCCCCCACAGACTTCAGAATCATCTCCTGGGGACATCACGGCTGTTGGGAGCCTGTGACCTCACAGCAAAGTGGGAGTGCAGCATGGTGCCTCTGAGCCGTGTGTGTGATAAGCTCCTCCTGTGGCCCCCGGGGAGTGCAGTGGACAGGTGGGAAGCGGCCGGGACCATCTGGAGGTGTTTATTCTCAGTGTCACTCTGAACATGAGTCCTTTCCCGACCCGCACTTGCTGGGTCAGCAGCCTCTGCCACTGCCCCTGGAGCCCGCCTGTGCCTGTGCCTGTGCCTGTGGCTGGGGTGAGAAGGGGAGGGTCCGGCACCCGCTTCTGGGTCTGAAGACACAGCCCCATCCATTCCAGCTGGGGAGGCGGCAGTCTGTGAAAGCGTGCCCCAGCCGGGGGTCTCCCTGAGGTCTGTAGAGAGGGCCAGGGGAGGTGTGGTCACCAGGACTCAACCTCAGTGACCCCCTCCGAGCTGCCCACGCAGGAGGAGCGTCTCCCCGAATCCTCCAGTTCAGGAGCCCCCAACCCCTGGGCCGCAGGCCGCTACTGGTCCTCGGCCACGCGGCGGGAGGTGTGAGAGGCTTCCTCTGCCGCTCCCCGGCGCTCCCCACCGCTCACATCGCCACCTGAACATCCCCCACCCCGTTTGTGGAAAAGTTGTCTTCCACGAAACTGGTCCCTGGCGCCAGAAAGGCTCGGGACCGCTGCTGCAGTTTACCTTCAACTGTTTGGGTCTTTGTTTTTAAACCTCGCCCTGAACTTGCCTTCTGTTCTCAGTCAGTTCACGCATGTTTATTGAGGTTCCGGTGTCATTTATGGATTGTGTTCCACTTGGTAAATGTTTACTGAGCCCTCATTCTGAAAGGATAGGGTAAGCAAGGATCCCGAGCACATAAGGAGCTGTCTTCTCACTGCAGGAGGCTGCGGGCTCTCCGGGCAGTTGGGCAGGCGCACACGCTTTACAAGGAAGAGCGGCTGAGAGCAGAGGCTTCCCCGGATGGGTGTGCCTGTCAGTGAGCAGAGGCGCCCCACGCCTCCCTGGCACGGGGGGACGTCCCCTTGGGCTGGGACTAAGGGAGCTAGTTTTGAACGACGCAGCCTCATTGTCGCCCACCCCCGCCTCCTTTCTTCCCTCCCTTCCTTCTTTTATGTTTTTCCTTAGACGTAGAGTTGGGTTCTATCTGTCTTCTCCCTTTCAGGACTCACTCAGATGTGATAGATGCTTGTCCATAAAATACACATGTATCCTTATAAAATACAGAGGGTTGTTGTGATGTGGCATTGTGTTCTAACTCTCATTCTGTTTCTCACATCTTTCAATCAACACAGCATTTTAAAACTATCTGTGCCTCTGCGTGCACATCTAGTCTGTTACTTCTAACTGCGTCATAGCCTTGCACGCGTGTATCCACAGCATCACATACCCCAACATACAGAGGCCAGTTTGCTTCCGACCCCCAGTGCCTCAAAGACTGTGCACTGAACACTTCTGGGCATATTTTGGAACAGTCACTTTAAGTCTGGTCCCAGGGCACGGTTCAAGTGGGCAAATGCTACCCTACCTGGAGTGGATGAGCTGGAGGGACTGGGCGTGGATGAAGCTGTTTCCTTCCCAGAACCAGCTGCTGGATACGGAGGAGAAGAGGCTCCATTCCCTTCTCTGTTGACAGGAAAGCCGAAGTCTCAGACAAGGAGGAAGGTGAGAGCAAACTAGGTGCACGTGTGTGACGTCGGGTGAAGAATTAGAGGACGCCTGTGTGTAGTGCCTGCACACCCACTGTCTGTACTTGAAGGAATGAGTGAGGGGACCTGAGCAGCTCTTCTGGAAGAGGAGAGGCCGAGGGCACAGTCAGCTCGTGAGCTCACCTCCTGGGATAACGACGTTGAGCGGCCCAACTCGCCCTCCCCTTCGAGTGTCCACAGAGGATCTCACTGTGGGCCACCCTGTGCTTGTCCTCCCGCCTTGGCTGGAAGGGCAGCCGGAAAGAGCAGGACGGGGTCATCGCATGTCCTCTGAGGACGTTTCCTAGGCCCCCATCGAGGGAGCAGTTTCCATGATCGCTAGACGACCCGGAACCTGAGGCTGGGGCCAGTTAGCGCCTTGCTGGCTCCACTAAGAAGACTTCAGAAGAGCTATCCTGTTTGCTTTCCAGGCCGTCAGACGCAAAGGCACCGAGGGCCGCAAGGGACCATTAGGGATGACGGCGCCTGCTGGGATGCTGGAGTGGCAGGGGCTGGGCTGCTGGGCTGATCTCGAGGCAGGAGCGGTGCCTGCAAACCAAGTGGGGCTTGTGCAAGCAGTGTCCCCAGACGCAGGGCAGCCTGGGCTCCGCTGCCTGCCTTTGTCCCAGTGAATTGCTTGGTGAGCCCCTGTCTCTGTGGCTCATGGGCACCAAACATGCCACCACGTTAGGCCGGGTCTGGTTCCCTGAGGATGAGAGAGGTTGACTCCAGGATCAGTTTCCCCCAAGACTTTCTCGACGTGCTAAGATTCATTAAGGAAACTTTCAGAAAGGAGAAAAAGACAATAAGCGGCCCCTGAAAGTGTGTTCTTGCACCTTGCTGTGCGGCCACTCTGTGGAGGGGCCGATTCTGTGTGAAGAAGTGAAATTCATTTTTTCATCTGTTGAAACACTCCGAGTCACTGTCTCGTGGAGCTTACGTTTAGTGTCGTGAGGGCAGGTAAACACACAACTCAATACACACAGAACAGAATGAGGCCGAGGGGAGAACTGCTGTGAAGGGAAACAAAGGAGCAGAAACCTGAAGGAGAGAGCGAGCCACACACACCTGGGACAAGATTCCTCAGAAAGGGGGACATGCGTGCAAAGGCCGGGAGGTCAGAGACCCACGAGCAGGCCGGTGCAGCAGCTGGAGGAAGGGAGATGCCGCAGGAGGGCCGAGAGGTGGTCGGCAGCCAGGTCACTCAGGGTGTGTGGACCACGGCTGGCGGGGGGTTCATTTCTCATCCGGCAAGACGAGCAGCCCCTGGGGGGTCCTGAGAAGAGGGCTGACGTTGGTCTAACTGCTGAGTGGTGAACAGACCAGAACAGGACAGACATCAGAGCATGGGAACAATTCAGGGAACGTCCAGGGGCAGACAGTGGCCGCTCAGACCAAGGTGGGGAGAAGTGGTTGGACACGGTTGACTTTTGAGAATATGTCATTAAGGGGAGGAAATACATTGTCTTCATTTCTGCAGAATCTGAGCTTTGAGACAAAAAGGAATCCAGTGCTTCTGTAATGTGGAAGGAGAATGCATAGATGACATGGCACGTGGCCCAGATCCTCCCATCAGGACCGAGGCCCTCAGCCCCACCCACCCCCATTGCAGGGCTTGTGGGTGCTTATGGATGCCTCACAGCTCTGTCCCTCTCTGGACACGGCCCCTGCCCACGGCCGCCACCTCGCCCAAGACCCGCCCCTTCCCAGCAGCCTGGGTCCCGTGTCCCCTTGGGGTTCACCTTCTCCCTGTGCCTATTCCTTGTCCCCTCCTCTCAGGTTGTTCCTGAGACCACTCCCCAGTGAACCCGCTAAGGACAAATCTCCACCTCGCATCCTGTTTTCTGGAGACCCCAACTTCCAGCAGTTATCACCTTTTCAGTGGTTGGACTGCACGTAGAGACCCATTTAATTCTACCTTCTAATGGAAGGTTTGGGGCAGGGGAGACTCTTGGTTCAAAGGGCAAGATCTCAAGGCAGTGAGGGAAAGCACTCATGGATATGAATGACTAATAAGCTCCTAGAGATGAGGTTTACATTGTGAATACAGAGGTAGGTGGAGAAGAACAAGCTATAGAACTTTCCAGAACATGGCAAAATAGGGGCAGATAAATGGGGTGCCTTGTAACAGAGCCGTCCTGAAGTCAGATATTTGGTCACCATGTCTGAATCCTGAAAATCCTAAATGTAATATGGCCAGACGTGCCTCTCCTTCGTCGTTCATTTGCTCCTGGGAACACATGCCTCAGTTCATTTTGTAGTGTTCTTCAGAGATTGATGGGGAAAAAAAAAAAAAATGCATGTCCTCGGTCACCAAACAGTATGGGCAGGGTGACCTCAGTGGAGATTGAGTCTGGGAACGCTCTTTGTTGTCCTGTGAGGAGCTGGGAAGCTCTGGGAGCCTGCTCAGTCCCACAGGCATTTGCACTTGTCAGAGGGAGAAAAGAGCCCAGGCTTGGAAGGCATCTGTTCACAGCAGAGGGAACATCCCCAAGGGCTCCCTGGAGGACCAGGAAGAAGGCTGTGCTCATAGAGATGTTATTTTCCATAACAGAGAAGAGAGAGGGGACAGGATGACAGGTAGACTGAGCACAAGCCAGTGACAAGAGGTGGGTGACCATGGAGAGGGAAGACCTCAGAGAACCCAGGATCTGTGACTTAAGACAGGAGTGCTCTGAAACCCGACATCGCCTTCAAGATTCCCGCCCGAGAGCAGGTTAATTCACACCTGTTTCCTCTAAGCAACGATGGACACAGGTGCCAGAACCTTTTGACTGTGGTTTGTCCAAAGGAAGGCACTGCCATTGGCTTTCAGTGGAGAGCCCCCCAAGTGTCATTTGGAAGGTTGGGCGCATGGGCTCCATAATCAGCAGAAAGGGCTGCATCCAGTTCCAGCGGTTAGAATGAGGCCCGAGGCTGTGGCATTGATCAGAGGAGCCAGCAGCAGGCCTGCTGGAGCAAATTGTACCTGTCAAGGTGTTCTGCAAGAAAGGCGCAGATATGAAGAGAGCTGAGTCAGCAGCAGAGGGCATAGGAGTCTCCTGGGGTCTGGTCCAGGAAGATGCGCTTTAACAAGCTCCCCAGAGGATTCTGGGTCTAGATGAAAGGCCCTTTCTCATCTGTGAGTCCTCACCTCCTTCCAGGAAAAACGAGATTGTTTCGTTCCTCCGTCTCTGCCCCCACCCTGTTACATTTTCCCCCAGCAATGGATTTTTGCCATAGTCTATATACAAGGTATACAACCCCACTGAGAATTTCGCCAACTAATGAAACCTCAAATTCCACTCCAAATCTTCCTTATTTATTTGCTTTCGGAAAGCGGGCCCTAATTGGCCATTAAGAAAGTGTGCCGTAGGTTCCTTTATGGGCCCCCTGGATTTATCCAGCTGGGGCCCGAGTCAGAGGGAACGAGAGGCTTTCACTCAATGTCACAGAATGTTTAATTAACCGTTTCATTTCTTCCCAGACCTAAAGGAACAAACACATTTATTAAAGCATTTTGATCCTTTGGAGACAGATTAATATGAAGTTTGTGTCAGTTTTGTAGGATAAAATGAGTCAATAAAGAGAAGTGCACACTGACGGAGATCCTCTGAGCCACAGGTGGGACGATGCACATTACTTAGGAAGAATAGTCCTCAGTGTTGTATTTCTGTTACTGAGTGGATACTCTAAATCTCAGTTTGCACGTGTGTGTTTGTGTATGTTTGGGGTGAGTCTATTTTTTTTTTTAACTGAATATAGTGAACACATTTGAATAAGGTTTTGAACTCAAGTGTAGCAATGCCACGAGTTTCTGTTTAGCCTCTGCCATGATTTGGGGGCCATGTGGTCTCCATCGAAACTGCTCATCTGTCACAGTTATTGTGCCAAAGTGAACACAGACATCACTTAAACACACGGTGTGGCTGCATTCCAATAAAACTTTATAAAGTAACAGGAGGAGACCCACTGAAGCCAGGAAAAGCCCCGTATCTGTCCATCCTGAAGGGGCCGTCTGTTTTCATATCTCATTACTAAAGGATTGTTTATTCATTGGCGATGTGTTCTGACCTTGTATTTGGGGGGTAGTTCAACTCTCAGGAACTAATTCGGGAAGTATGTATGTGTATTATACTTCTTGTAGTTGAAGACTCTTCCTGGCAGATGCTATATTCTAATTTAAATGAGTTCTCCTTTTAGAACAGGAGTTTAACATGGAAATAATGTAGATTGTATTTTGCAAGCAACACCTTCATATCTAAGAACAGTCATTTGCTTTAAAGACAATTCAGACCCTGACTTCTTTTACTTTAAAATAAAATTAAATTTGAGTAAAGTTTAATTGTGTTGAAATGGAGATTAGCATCATGGTTTAATAATAATTAGGAAAAGGTCTTTCATTTTGACTAGGGAATTCCTGAATTCAGTAAATGACAAAGTTAATTAGACAACAAGGACAAAAGCGTCTGTTTCGTTAATCCTGTAAGCAAAATGAGACTTGATGGGATCACTGGCAAATTGGTGTTTTTGAAGTTCCCAAAAAACACCCCCACTTGTGTTCTCAATTTGGGGAAAAAGAAATTCAGAACGAGTGTTACTACAGGAACACCAAATCTCTTTTTTGTTTTGCTAATAATGGATTATTATTCATGCCTCAAAGCCAACATTATTAACCTTTAAAACTACATGCTTAAAAAGGAATGAGTCCATCTAAAACCAGGAGCAAAATTAGATTCAGGTGACCGTATCTGTGGCTGTCTTCTGATAACCTGTTTCCTTCCTAATTAATTAGCCTCTCTGAACCAGGAGTTGCCAAGCAGGAGAGTGTGTGGGGAAGCTTCTCCAGGAACGTGAGACAAACGAGATGCCAGGCCAATCATGGCTTTCCTCCTGGGAAGCACAGCTGTTCACAGCCCAGATTTGTGTTTAGACAGGGGAGGAGGAGAGGGAGGGGACGACAGAGACACGGAGAGATTTCAAACTGGGGAAGCCATTTCCCTTTCTAGTTGAGAAAAAACACATTCTGAATCTTTCCTCCATCTGTGCAGCAGAAAATTATGACCACAAATATTTACCAATCACAACGTGATTTCACGTATCATACCATTTAATGATCACACACGCCTCATCGAGTAAGTGCTAATATACCTAAATCACAGATAAAGAAACTGAGGCTTAGAGAGTTCAGGAGGCTTCCCCCTCTGAGGGCTGTGTTATTATCAGGGTTATTATTAGAATGACCGTATGGCCTGGTTTTTCTGCAGTGGTCCCCTTCCTGTTGCATGGCATAATTATACCTCACCGCCTTTCTATTCTTGAAAGTGTCCCAGCTTGGACAACAGGATGCATGGTCACCCTAACTTTCAAATCCACACTTTACGAATCTGGAAGTCGAGAGTCGGAGAGGCTAGTTGCCCGGGCGTACCCAGGGCAAAGGGCAGCCTTGGGATCCAAAGTCAGAAGGAAGATTCTGAGCCACTCGTGGTCTCCTGAGTCTCACACGATGGCAAGGGGCGTGTCACTGACCACAGCCCTCCTGACCGTTCTGCCACAAGAAGGCTAGTTTATGAGTCGCTGAAGGCAGGCCAGGGGGCCCCGGGAGCCCAATGTTAACATAACAACAGCAGTCACATTTTGTTAACATAACAACAACAGTCACATTTGGGGAAACTGAGATCATCAGCCAAACCCTAGCAGCGCCTGCCTGCTTTTCCTTATTCCTGATGTTCAGGCTCAGGCTTCGGGCTGGAATTGTCAATGGACAGGCTACCCCTGCCTGGGCTACCAGCCCAATGGAGAAAGTGGGGGGTTGGGGGAAAAGTGCTTTAAAAGCTGTTTCTATATCATAAAAGCATAAAGTCTTACTTATGGGAAAATCAAATTTTTGATGGACTTCCTTCATCCTAGTTGGCAGGTCTATTGTTTAAATTTTAAATGATGGATGCGGGAGTGGGGGCAACACATTTTTGCCTGACGCTGTGGATTCCCCAGGCCTTCATGGGACTCGACCTCTGTCTTGAAGACAGAACGTCCTGCCGAGTAGAATTTGGAAGGTTGTGTCTGTGTCGAGGTGAAGTTCACTGGCAAAGGCCCTCTAGCCATCAATAGCTAGCAGGTTAGTATGTGTGCATCCACGGTCTGTCTCAGCAGGAGATTTACCTAATGCCTGTGATCAGCAGGACACCTAGTAGATCAGAGGGTGTTTGGAAGGTCTTGGGCTGGACGCTCCAGCGAGAAATGCTCTTAGGACAGGAAACATAAAATAACGGGGCCCTCAGGGGTGACGGTGCATCTCTGCCCCTTCCTTTGAGTCCGTATGTTTGTGTTCAAAACTGGCCTCTTAACAACATGGGGCTTCCTGCTCTTGACCTGAGTTGCCTAATTCAAGGCCCATCCTTCCAGGAGGTGTCAGGGCCTCCCGTTTCCCAGTTAAAGGTTAGGAGTACCCAGTGGTGACCATGCCAACACGGGTTGGAATTCATCAGATTCTACAGCTTTAAAATTATGTGATTCTGAGAATAGATAGAAATTACAGGGAAAAATCTGTAAAAAATACAAACACATGGAGGCTAAACAATACACTACTAAACAACCACGAGATCACTGAAGAAATCAAAGAGGAAATCAAAAAATACCTAGAGACAAATGACAGTGAAAACACGACGACCTGAAACCTATGGGATGTAGCAAAAGCAGTTCTAAGAGGGAAGTTTATAGCAATACAATCCTACCTCAAGAAACAAGAAAAATTTCAAATAAACAACCTAACGTTACACCTGAAGCAACTAGAGAAAGAAGAACAAAATATCCCTAAAGTTAGCAGAAGGAAAGAAATTGTAAAGATCAGATCAGAAATAAATGAAAAAGAAATGAAGGAAACGATAGAAAAGGTCAATAAAACTAAAGCTGGTTCTTTGAGAAGATAAACAGAATGGATAAACCATTAGCCAGACTCATCAAGAAAAAAAGGGAGAAGGCTCAAATCAATAGAATTAGAAATGAAAAAGGAAAAGTAACAACTGACACTACAGAAGTACAAAGGATCATGAGAGACTACTACAAGCAACTCTATGCCAATAAAATGGACAACCTGGCAGAAATGGACACATTCTTAGAAAAGCACAACCTTCTGAGACTGAACCAGGTAGAAATAGAAAATAGACCAATCACAAACATGGAAATTGAAACTGTGATTAAAAATCTTCCAACAAACAAAAGCCCAGGACTAGATAGCTTCACAGGTGAAGTCTATCAAACATCTAGAGAAGAACTAACACCTATCCTTCTCAAACTCTTCCAAAATATAGCAGAGGGAGGAACACTCCCAAACTCATTCTATGAGTCCACCATCACCCTGATACAAAAACCAGACAGAGATGTCATAAAAAAAGAAAATTATAGGCCAATACCTCTGATGAACATAGATGCAAAAATCCTCAACAAAATACAAGCAAACAGAATCCAACAGCCCATTAAAAGGATCATACACCATGATCAAGTGGGGTTTATCCCAGGAATGTAAGCATTCTTCAATATATGCAAATCAATCAACATGATACACCATATTAACAAATTGAAGGAGAAAAACCATATGATCATCTCAATAGATGCAGAAAAAGCCTTCGACAAAATTCAACACCCATGTATGATAAAAACCCTCCAGAAAGTAGGCATAGAGGGAACTTACCTCAACATAATAAAGACCATATATGATAAACCCACAGCCAACATCATTCTCAATGGTGAAAAACTGAAACCATTTCCATTAAGGTCAGGAACAAGACAAGGTTTCCCACTTTCGCCACTGTTATTCAACATAGTTTTGGAAGTTTTAGCCACAGCAATCAGAAGAAAAAGAAATAAAAGGAATCCAAATTGGACAAGAAGAAGTAAAACTGTCACTGTTTGCAGATGACATGATACTATACATAGAGAATCCTAAAGATGCTACCAGAAAACGACTAGAGCTAATCAATGAATTTGGTAAAGTAGCAGGACACAAACTTAATGCAAAGAAATCTCTTGCAGTCCTATACACTAATGATGAAAAGTCTGAAAGAGAAATTAAGGAAACACTCCCATTTAGCATTGCAACAAAAAGAATAAAATACCTAGGAATAAACCTACCTAAGGAGACAAAAGACCTGTATGCAGAAAATGATAAGACACTAATGAAAGAAATTAAAGATGATACAAACAGATGGAGA
>NW_020173687.1:2788741-2805965 GCF_003031525.2 Neophocaena asiaeorientalis asiaeorientalis | reverse complement strand
AGAAGAAGTAAAACTGTCACTGTTTGCAGATGACATGATACTATACATAGAGAATCCTAAAGATGCTACCAGAAAACGACTAGAGCTAATCAATGAATTTGGTAAAGTAGCAGGACACAAACTTAATGCAAAGAAATCTCTTGCAGTCCTATACACTAATGATGAAAAGTCTGAAAGAGAAATTAAGGAAACACTCCCATTTAGCATTGCAACAAAAAGAATAAAATACCTAGGAATAAACCTACCTAAGGAGACAAAAGACCTGTATGCAGAAAATGATAAGACACTGATGAAAGAAATTAAAGATGATACAAACAGATGGAGAGATATACCATGTTCTTGGATTGGAAGAATCAACATTGTGAAAATGACTCTACTACCCAAAGCAATCTACAGATTCAGTGGAATCCCAATCAAACTACTAGTGACATTTTTCACAGAACTAGAACAAAAAATTTCACAATTTGTATGGAAACACAAAAGACCCCGAATAACCAAAGCAATATTGAGAAAGAAAAATGGAGCTGGAGGAGTCAGGCTCCCTGACTTCAGACTCTACTACAAAGCTACAGTAATCAAGACAGTACGGTACTGGCACAAAAACAGAAATATAGATCAATGGAACAGGATAGAAAGCCCAGAGATAAACCCATGCACATAGGGTCACCTTATCTTTGATAAAGGAGGCAAGAGTATACAATGGAGAAAAGACAGCCTCTTCAATAAGTGGTGCTGGGAAGACTGGACAGCTACATGTCAAAGAATGAAATTAGAACACTTCCTAACACCATACACAAAAATAAGCTCAAAATGGATTAAAGAGCTAAATGTAAGGCCAGACACTGTAAAACTCTTAGAGGAAAAGATAGGCAGAACACTGAGATAAATCACAGCAAGTTCCTTTTTGACTCACCTCCTAGAGAAATGGAAATAAAACCAAAAATAAACAGATGGGACCTAATGAAACTTAAAAGCATTTGCATAGCAAAGGAAATCATAAACAAGACGAGAAGACAACGCTCATAATGGGAGAAAATATTTGCAAATGAAAGAAATGACAGAGGATTAACCTCCAAAATATACAAGCAGCTCATGGAACTCAATATCAAAAAAACAAGCAACCCAATCCAAAAATGGGCAGAAGACCTAAATAGACATTTCTCCAAAGAAGACATACAGATTGCCAACAAACACATGAAAGAATGCTCAACATCATTAATCATTAGAGAATGCAAAGCAAAAGTACAATGAGGTATCACCTCACACAGGTCAATGGCCATCATCAAAAAATCTAGAAACAATAAATGCTGGAGAGGGTGTGGAGAAAAGGGAACCCTCTTGCACTGTTGGTGGGAATATAAATTGATACAGCCACTATGGAGAATAGTATGGAGGTTCCTTAAAAAACTAAAACTAGAGCTACCATACGACCCAGCAATCCCATTACTGGGCATATACCCTGAGAAAACCAGAATTCAAAAAGAGTCCACAATAGCCGGGACATGGAAGCTTACTTTAATTTAATTTTTATTTTATTTGTTTATGTAAAAAGCCCATCTGTGATCCCCTGGCTTATTTTCCTTTGAAAATGACTAATTTCGTATTTTATAAGTGCACAGTGAATGCCGATGAGCCTTCATTTGTCACTGGGTGCCTGTGATTGGAACAGTCATTACCCTAATATATCTTGCAGAAGAGCCAACAGGGTCGTTGATGCTGGTTGCACAGAAGGGAGGCTTTTTCCTGCCACGTCCCTGTCCATCTGGCTTAGTGACCTTCCTCAGACTGCAGGTGTGTCAGCATGATTTACACTCATATTCCATGTGGTCCTTTGCGAAGAGAATTGACTGGCCGTTGAAGAGGGGGAGAGAATTCTGTAGACATCCATACACATCCATTTCAGGATATATGGCCCATCAGCTGCTCGTGGTTAAAGTAATACAGAGGCCTAAAACCATTTTGAATATCAATATCCATCCCCAACTTTCAACTGCATTCTAATTTGGCAGTGCTTGGTGGTGCTTCTGCCTTTCCAGCCAAATGACATTTGTCACACTCAAGTAGGAACAATTATTAATCATTTTCATTTCATTAGAAACACTACAATAAAATGTCAACAGTCTTAAACTTTGCATCAGAAGAGTGTACAAATTAATTTTGATTTTCTGGAGTGGAATTACTTTTGTAAGTACTAGACTGTGTAATCACTTCGGGTGTAGTTACTTGTGCAATCAATTATACTTAAATGCACTTAGCTGTTTTCAAACATGATTTTCAGAGGTCACCTATTGGTGCTTTTTGCTATTATAATAGGAAGTTGCTATAGTTCATATTGTACATGCAGTAACCAAGGCATGGTTAACGTAGTGATGAGATGAATAGAAATATAATAGTAAAAATTGTCTTAGTAAGAGACCAACCCAACCCACAGAAGACTTTGGGGCTTAGTTTTGATTTAATTCTGGCTGGGGGACTACCTAGTGACTACAAAATGTTTTTACAGGGGAAAAATAAAGGTGGCAGTTCATATCTATTTTAGAATGTGGATGTTGAAAACTTGGTTTCTGATGGCTGACTTTCCAACTTGCTAGCTGTGTACCATGGAGTAGTGTACTTTCCTGCACACCTGTTTACTGTTTACTCACCTATAACACGAAGGGGATGGAGCATCTACTCCCATGAAGCTCTGGGCCTGCTTCCATCATTTCATCTTTACTACACAGCCTGGTGCAGAGTAGATGCGAAATTAATAGTTATTGAAGAAGTAAATGAATGAGCATTGATGACGATTCAGTGATAAAACATAGAAGATGATTAGCTGTTAGCTGGTATTGTTAGTCATCATGGTCAATATAGTATTAATAATGATCATTTCAATCTTAGAAAAACCTATTTTTCCACTTATTTGGACCAGGAAATGGAACCAAACTAAATATAGCCATGGAAAGATTCTACACGTCACTAATAATTACATAAATGCAAGATAAAGCATCAGTTGAATACCTTTATTGCTTACAATATATCAAAAGGAGATCAATAACATTCAGAGATGGTGGAGTGGTGGAGACACGGGTGCTTTCATATACTGTTGACAGGACTATAAATTGGCTCAACCTTCCTGAAGAGTGATTTGGCTAAATAGATCACAATTAAACATGTACAGATGTACTTTTGGCATCTAAGTTACAGAAATAACGTTTAAGTAGGCAAAGATGTATACACGAATGATTTTTTTATAGTATTAAATGCATAAAATGGATACACCATGAATGTTCATCAATAAGGTATAGCTAAACAAGTTATGGTTTGCCCAAGAACAAAATTCTATATATACGTTAAGAAGAAGAATCTTTGTGAATTGGCATGTACATTTTTCTAAATTACTGTGCTAAGTGATACAAGCAAGTTGCAATCCAACATGTATCATAAGCTTATATATATTTTTAAAGAATGGACTAGATTGCATAAGACCTAAGAACAAACTAGAAAGCGAGTTATGATCATGCATAAAGAATTACTGTCTTTTGGGGAATGGATTGCATGTGTGTGGCTTTGACTTTTATTTATTATTTCACATATTTTAAGTAGTGGTATTATGTGTGGTTTTAATTTATTTGGCATTGGTAAGAAATTTAAATAAATGCATCACATTTATTTAAAAATAGATTTAAGCCTATGAGAACACTCTTCGTAAGTGACCAACTGAATCAATAAAAGAAGGGTAGCCAGACCCATCTGAATCATCCCCCTGCCTGGTCCATTTGGGCTGTGTTCCCAGGCTTATGCCTTAATTGGCTCCCGGCTGGAATTGATTAGCAAGTGTACCAGTATAAATGGACGTCTCATGAAAAGGAGTTGGTAGATCCCTATAATTTATACAAAGAATCATTTAAACTTCAGCATTCTCAGGACCTTCCAGTAATATAACTCCGAAAGTAGGACTACTGTCAATACTTTCCAGAAATATGGATAAACTCTCAAAATTATGTCTTTGTCCTCAAAATGATTTCCTTAGCTGTTAGCTAAATTCCTGCCAAAACGTCATTATACGAAAATGGTGAGGTCCTGCCTCCATGGAAATGGAAATAACAACTCCAGCTCTTTGTGAACAGGAACCAAAGTGGTGGTTTCTTGTCTTTGTTAGAATCCATTCCATTTGAGGTCCATGAATGGAGTGTCTGCCTCACTTTTAACGTGTTGATTTTTAAGAAAGAATCACATTTTAAAACATTGTATTAGTAAGTAAAGTCATAATTACAAGAAAAATGATGAAATAAATAAAATAAGAAAATAACATAAAATGAAAAAGTAAGACCTATTTTTAAAAAAAAATCTCCTGCTCTAAATAAAATAAAACCTTGCATTGACCTGAGAACTTGGCTAATGAGGCATTTGCCAAGTTGTTTAGTTTTTATGGCTTGCCAAGTGTGTAATTACTTTGCTTGGCACTTTTAGAAAATGTTATTATGAACCCTTCTTCCAAAGAAAATTATGCAACATAATTATTAACTCTAAAATTACACACACATTTATCTGCTAGTATTCGCTTTCACGCTTCAGCTGTCACTTAAACTTCACCCGCTTGAATCACGCACCTGTTCACAATGATGTTTTCAATGTGTTTCTACTAATTTCCCATTATATGGTAGAAAGCCAAACACTGGGAAAAGGAAAGTAACAAAAACTGGGCTTTAATAGAAAATCACTTCCTGTAACATCTGAGACCCTGATAGCCTTCTCGCGGAAAGAGGACCATTGAATCCTTGTCATCGTGATCATGTCATTCACGGCCTCTGTTGTACATTTTCACCCATTTTGAATATTTCAACCAGAAACAACAGCACTTCTGACTCACACACAAAGGCAGGCTGCATCATGTCAGGGTTAGATTCTATTCTTGCTTTCTCTTGAATGCTGCCTCTGAAAAGAAAGAAAAGAATGCCTTTTTTAATGGACAGAAGTGAAAATGTCCAAGGACAAAGTTTTGTGACTAAAACTTGCATTTCAAGGTGGTCTTCACCCAGATTTCATCTTTGAATCTCCTTTATGTGAGACATCTGCTGTCTGCTAACCAGAAGCTCCCCAAGGGCAGGGCTAGGTATCATAACTGCCCAACCTCAGCACCTGCTCAAGCTCGGGGGTTCCCCCCCCCGATGCTCAGGAATTATTTATTAATAGGCTGTTTTCCTTTTGCTTCAGTTCATCAGTGATCAGAACATAAGAACTATTATGGATTGAATTGTGTCCCCCACTAAATTATATGTTGACATCCTAACCCCCAGGACCTCAGAATGTGACTATATTTGGAGATGGGACATTTAAAGAGGTGTTTAAGTTAAATGAGGTCATGTGGGTGGGCGCTCATCCAATGTGGCTGATGTCTTTATAGGAAGAGATTAGACACAGACACATGCTCAGAGGGAAGACATGGGGAGAAGAGACAGCCATCTAAAGGACGAGGACAGAGGCCTTAGAAGGAACCAGTGCTGTCAACACCACTATCTTGAACTTACAGACTCCAGAAAGGTGAGAAAATTAATTTCTTCTGTTTAAGGCCCCCTGCCCCAGTCTGTGGTCCACTGCTATGGCAGCCCTAGCAAACTAATACCTTGCTCTGCTTAGCAGAGAACTCTTTGCGAGTAGCTATGGAATAACTTGACCTAATTCCATTGAAGCTTCATTTTGAATTTCAAGACAGAAGAGAAATGGATTCAACAGTGGCAGTGTGGTGGGATCTGTCCGTAGGGAACTGCCCCCGCCCCCCCGCCAGAAGCCCTGGGGAGTCAGGAGTCCATGGTTCACTGGGTGACCATGTCCAGGGAGACGGGAAAGTGCAGAGTCAGTATATCTGGACGATCGTGGCTTTCTTTGTAAGAGATTGTGCCAGCATTTTCCTGGACAGTAGTGGACAGCTTTACTGTCATATTTTAATCCATTTGCATCACACAGACTTCCCAAATTGTCAGGTTAAAGATCCACTGTAAATTGCTGGAAATGTCATAGTTACGGTGCAAAGGGGAATTCTAAAAATGCACTAACCTATGCACATGGACACGGGCTTCCCAAGACCTGAGGGGCAGCTGTCATCTTCTTGTAAAGTCATCAAGCTCCAGACGTTGGGTTGGTTGCCCTCTTCTTGTAGAAATGTGATAGTGGATCAAACTCCAGCTCATCTTCATGGGTGCCCCAAGTCAAATGAAGGTCTGATGCTGAATACTTTGCTGTTTGCAGGGAAACAGCTTTTATTGAAGCTTTACGTGTTGAACTAGGATGTATATCACTCAATTTTTTAGAAACCTGTGGTTAGAATTCTTGAGACACAGTGCTGGATTATTTCCACTTTTACTGGCCCTACACTTCCAAAATCGATTGCTTCCTTTGCTTCTGGTTTAGCAATAGAGATTAATATTTATTTCTCTGGGGAGAGAAAAAGGACACAAATAAGAAAGCTCTGGGAACCTTTTTTTCCCCTATGAGCCCTGAGAGTTTAATCAATAGAGACCCACGTGACCGTACTCTCTGGTATGTTATCAGATATTAGTTTGCTTTTTGCTGGACGCCTCCTTAGATGATCCAAGAGAAATCACATGCAAATCTGCATGTTGCATTCTTAGAAAACATTTTTAGGTCCCATTTTAAGGAAAGAGTGAGACATATTTTCACTTTTACACCTTCTGTTCCCAAATGAAAACATTGACTTGAAAGCCAGGCTTGCAAACAGCTTCCCACTTAAACAATAAAAATGCACTGAAATCTTTCCAGTGATACCGAAGTTATGTGTAAGATGCAGAATTCAGGTGTTAATAAGCATATGGAATATATGGAAATTCACCAGATGAAACCAATGAAGCATATTACTTTTCAATTCAAAATGATATATTAAAGAAAACTAGCAACAGTTTCTGCTGGAATGTTCACTTAGCCCTCATGGAAATACCAAATTAAGCAACAAAGAAAGAGATGGTTCTGCTTATTATGTATTGGATATAAGAAAAGAATACAACCATCTAAGCTGTATTCACGGGGAGACCCCCACCTTTTTGCAGGAAGAAGTGACTCTCCAAATTGAAGGCAAAGTTAATTATCACAGAGTTATTTAGTTCATGTGAAAAATGGAGAATTCAAATAGGGGCTCCTAGACCATTAACAACACAGATCCCACAGTGATTACAACCGTAAACCTGGAATGTGCATTTCCCGTTGCCGTTTTTTTTCCTAGTGATTAAACTGGAGGAAAAAGGTAAAGCCAGGCACATATTAATTTCCCAATTCAAATAAAGTGGTGTGACACGATACCCGGCCAGCCTCACTGTAATCTCCACTTGGTAAAAGGACATCCTCTTAGATTTGTGTCTTACTGTTCTTTTCTATTATGTCTCAGAAGCTTTGCCATGTGGAGAAAAAGTCATGCCGCTCACCAGATAGACTTGCTCTAATATAATCTCAGCCCTAATCCCTGGAAATGTCTTGCATTAATGCTTCCTAAAGCTCCTCAGTTTTTACTAAGTCAAAGCAGGAGCAGAAAGATACACTGTTTCCTTGAGTCCATATGTATTTACCTTAAAGCCCACTGTCTACAGTGGACAATGCATATGTTATATAATGTGCTTGTGACTCCAGGAAAGCGTCTTTGTTTAATCAGCGTAATATCCCGCAAAGTTTATCTGAACAATAAATGGTGTTTTAGGTGCACGAGGAGCATTTGAAGCTACTCTTTCAGAAAAGCCACACTTGCTGAAAGTTTTCTGGCTTCCTGAATCGTGTGGAGATCACAGGGTTTTCAGGTAAGACACCAAAACTTGCTTTTTACTGGAACTCTTACTTTGGAAGGCCCAATTCTGAGCATCACAAATTTGGTGGTAAATTGACGTTTAGACATGGCCACAGCGACTTCTCACGCCATCACAGAGGAGTGTGAGCATATGAGAACCTCTCATGGAAGTGGAGTGAGTGCCTGGGCTTGAAAGCGCTATTTTAACCCAGAGATGGAGAGAAAGTGCTCCAGGGAGGGGGGGAGGGGGCGGGCGTGGGTGTGCCATGCTGGGCATCTTGAGGTCTGAACTCAGCGTCAGAGTCCCTCACCGGGTCCTCCTGGAGGAGACTCCCCATGACATCATCTCTGGACCCAGTGAGCGAGGACCTGTGGGTCATTCAACCTCCAGCGTGTTCCCTTGCTGCCCATTTACGTCTTGCGCCTCATCGCCTTCACAGCGTCATCGGGGGCACCAAGCCAGACCTTCTCAGGTGGCAGGTCAGCCGTGCACTCACACGAGACCACGAAGTGTGAATAAAGCGCAGCTTTAAGTTTGCACTGAAGTTACTGAATCTTGCTCATCAGCGTATTCCTCCCCACCCCCCACCCCCTGCTCAGCCGGAAACAGACTTTCCAGTGAACACTCCCTTGCTTTCCCCGGTCTGACTAGTTGCCCTCGGCTCAGATCGCCCCTTCTGTGTGATACCCAGCTTTTCAGGTTCAGCTCCTTCCCTCTTCGTCTCCCCAGATGGAGATGGTGCCGCCGGGGGAGCTGCTGATGGCAGTGTGTAGAGGAGGCTTCTGAGTGGCGTGTGGACCCTGGACCACCTCTTGGGTCTTGGTTGGCTTCCGTGGAGGTGCTGCCCCTGGTGCCTGGCCAGGCCACTGTCCAGCTCCCACTGGCCTGTGATCCAGCTCGGGTCTCACTGGTCCTTTTGGGTCTGGCTCATGTTCCGTCCTTGGCCGAATGGTTCCCCTTGTATCTCTCTGTCATATCGTCACTTCTGAACACCTCCTGGGACCCATGGAGACCCCAGGGGGAAGCTAGGCCCGCCTCTGCCTCATCCTGCCACCCTGAAGGCGTGCCCTGGAAGTGCTGTCCTCCTAGGCGGCCAAGGGGGAGCCAGATTCCCCACACGAGGCAACCTGCTTTGGTAAAGCGGCTCTTGGATTCGTATTCCTGATTGCCTGTATTGGAGTCTGGGCCGCCTGGGTCCTGTGCGAACTTGGCCCAGTTATCCACAATTCTAATGCTTCAGATTCCTCATCTGCAAATTGCGAAGGATGAAAATAGTAGCCTCTACCTCTTGTGGTAATACTCTTGCAGTATTTAGAGCAGAGAATACCATGTCGTTAAGCCTCAGTACTGACTGCCGTTACTGCTAATACAACCTGAGTCCACGACGGTAGACGAGGTGGAGGGAGAGAGTCAGTGCTTTATTGCTGGGCCAAGGTGATGCTAAGGACGCTTCAGGAATGCACCTCTATGGCTACTTAACGCATGGCTGCTTTCTGTGCGCCAGGTATCAGAGTGGCTTGAGAATGGCTCTAATTTAGCCCAGTTTAACAGACAAACCAGATCAGAGAAATTATGTTACCTGCTCTAGGTAAAGAAATCTTTTTTTTTTTTTTTTACATCTTTACTGGAGAATAATTGCTTTACAATGGTGTGTTAGTTTCTGCTTTATAACAAAGTGAACCAGTTATACGTACACATACGTCCCCATATCTCTTCCCTCTTGCGTCTCCCTCCCTCCCACTCTCCCTATCCGACCCTTCCAGGCGGTCACAAAGCACCGAGCTGATCTCCCTGTGCTATGTGGCTGCTTCCCACTAGCTATCTATTTTACGTTTGGTAGTGTATATATGTCCATGCCACTCTCTCACTTGGTCCCAGCTGCTTGTATGATCCTTTTAATGTGCTGTTGGATTCTGTTTGCTAGTATTTTGTTGAGGATTTTTGCATCTGTGTTCATCAATGATATTGGCCAGTAATTTTCTTTCTTTCTGACATCTTTAGTTTTGGTATCAGGGTGATGGTGGACTCATAGAATGCGTTTGGGAGTGTTCCTCCCTCTGCTGTATTTTGGAAGAGTTTGAGAAGGATAGGTCTTAGCTCTTCTCTAATTGTTTGATAGAATTCGCCTGTGAAGCCATCTGGTCCTGGGCTTTTGTTTGTTGCAAGATTTTTAATCACAGTTTCAACTTCAGTGCTTGTGATTGGTCTGTTTATGTTTTCTATTCCTTCCTGGTTCAGTCTCTGAAGGTTGTGCATTTCTAAGAATTTGTCCATTTCTTCCAGTGTCCAGTTGTCCATTTTATTGGCATAGAGTTGCTTGTAGTAACCTCTCATGATCCTTTGTACTTCTGCAGTGTCAGTTATTACTTCTCTTTTTTCATTTCTAATTCTATTGATTTGAGTCTTCTCCCTTTTTTTCTTGATGAGTCTGGCTAATGGTTTATCCATTTTGTTTATCTTCTTAAAGAACCAGCTTTTAGTTTTATTGATGTTTGCTATCGTTTCCTTCATTTCTTTTTCATTTTTTTCTGATCTGATCTTTATGATTTGTTTCCTTCTGCTAACTTTGGGGCTTTTTTGTTCTTTCTCTGATTGCTTTAGGTTTAAGGTTAGGTTGTTTATTTCGGATGTTTCTTGTTTCTTAAGGTAGGATTGTATCGCTATAAACTTACCTCTTAGAACTGATTTTGCTACATCCCATAGGTTTTGGGTCATTTTGTTTTCATTGTCATTTGTCTCTAGGTATTTTTTGATTTCCTCTTTGATTTCTTCAGTGATCTCTTGGTTATTAAGTAGTGTATTGTCTAGCCTCCATGTGTTTGTATTTTTTAGAGATTTTTTTTTCCTGTTATTGGTATCTAGTCTCATGGTGTTGTGGCCGGAAAAGATACTTGGTACGATTTCAATTTTCTTACATTTACCAAGGCTTGATTTGTGACCCAAGATATGATCTATCCTGGAGAATGTTCCATGAGCACTTGAGAAGAATGTGTATTCTATTGTTTTGGACTTGATTAACTATTTCCTTTCCCATATTAGGGAAGTTTTCAACTATAATCTCTTCAAATATTTTCTCAGTCCCTTTCTTTTTCTCTTCTTCTTCTGGGACCCCTGTAATTCGAATGTTGGTACGTTTAATGTTGTCCCAGAGGTCTCTGAGACTGTCCTCAGTTCTTTTCATTCTTTTTTCTTTATTCTGCTCTCCAGTAGTTATTTCCACTATTTAATCTTCCAGGTCACTTATCTGTTCTTCCGCCTCAGTTATTCTGCTATTGATCCCATCTAGAGAATTTCTACTTTCATTTATTGTGTTGTTCATCCCTGTTTGTTTGCTCTTTAGTTTTTCTAGGTCCATGTTAAATGTTTCTTGCATTTTGTCTATTCTATTTCCAAGATTTTGGATCATCTTTACTATCATTATTCTGAATTCTTTTTCAGGTAGATTGCCTATTTCCTCTTCATTTGTTAGGTCTGGTGGGTTTTTACCTTGCTCCTTCATCTGCTGTGTGTTTCTCTGTCTTCTCATTTTGCTTATCTTACTGTGTTTGGGGGCTCCTTTATGCAGGCTGCAGGTTCCTAGTTCCTGTTGTTTTTGGTGTCTGTCCCCAGTGCCTAAGGTCGGTTCAGTGGGTGTGTAGACTTCCTGGTGGAGGGGACTAGTGCCTGTGCTCTGGTGGATGAGGCTGGATCTTGTTTTTCTGGTGGGCAGGTCCACGTCTGGTGGTGTGTTTTGGGGTGTCTGTGGCCTTATTATGATTTTAGGCAGCCTCTGTGCTGATGGATGGGGTTGTGTTACTGTCTTGCTAGTTGTTTGGCATAGAGTGTCCTAAACATTAGCTTGCTGGTCGTTGAGTAGAGCTGCGTCTTGGCGTTGAGATGGAGATATCTGGGAGATTTTCGCCGTTTGATATTATGTGGAGCTGGAAGGTCTCTTGTGGACCAGTGTCCTGAACTTGGCTCTCCCACTTCAGAGGCACAGCCCTGACGCCTGGCTGGAGCACCAAGAGCCTGTGCTCCACACGGTGAGTGGCAGCGGTGCCGTTAATTTCCTGCGTTGTTCACAAAGAGAGCAGCTGAAACCCTCAGCGGCAGCGGCAGTTGGCGACAGGGAACCTGAATTGCAGAGTGAACATCTGTCTGTGGCCATCTGCCCGCAAGCATGCTGGGGGTCAGTGAAATACAGACCTGACCTGTTGTGTGGTAAAGGGGGCAGGAGGGGAATCTATCTTAATTTTAATTTGTAGTTTGACTTATTGTCTTCAAATTAAGGTGTAACTAATTCAGTGCACATGTGTGTACTCAGATATTGAATATACACATATATAGATAGGCATTCAAATTGGCTTTCTGCATTCATTATGCTGATGTGTTGAATATAGATGGGGTTTAAAAAATAGCTGTATTTCCAGGAAAGAATAAGGTAAAACCTGCCATGTTAAAAGGACAACGTGATGTTGGCGTCTGTATTGTTTCTCTCTTGCCCCCAAACTTAGAAGTTTAAAACGGCAAACGTTTATTGTCTCCCCTGGTTTCTGGAAGTCAGGAATCCAAGAGCAGTTTAGCTAGTGGATTCTGGCTAGGGGTCCCCCAGGAGGTTGCATCCCAGCTGTCAGTGGGGCTGCATCTGCCGAAGGCTTGAGTTTGGCTACAGAACCCGCCTCCAAGGTGGCGCCCTCACCTGGGTGTGGGCGGGAGGCCTGGGTTCCTCACCACGTGGGCTCTGCACAAGGCTGCCTGAGAGCCTCCTGGGATGGCAGCTGACGCCCCCTAGAGACTGATCGGTAAAATACACAGCAAGCAAGAAGCCACCGTTTATCACCTGGTCCCCACCATCACTTCTGTTTTATTCGTTAGAAGTGCATCAGTAAGTCCAGCCATTCTCAAAGGGAGGAGAATCAGGCTCCACCTTTTCAAGAGAGGATTATCAAAGGATCTGTGAATGTTTCAAAACCACCACCGCATCCATTCATACTGCTTTAAGCCCTGGTACCCCACTGTGCACCAACAGAGCCCTGTGGTCTGCCTGTGGCTTCTTCGGGGGTGCTTTGGTTGTGCTTCAGACGGCGTGCATCATGCATGCACATTGTTGCCTGGAGTCACCACAGATGGGGCACACAGCTGGTCAGCTGCTGTGACAGAGGCATCTGGCTTTCCCCCATCCAGGCAAGGACCCAAAAGCAACATATTTCTAGGTTGTAAGTGCTGCGAAGGTGATTTTGCTCCAAATGTGTACTCAGCACCTAAAACAGTTTTTAGCACATAGTAATTGCTCAGTAAATAATAGTCTATTGAATGAATGAATGAACAAATGAGTGCATGAATCAATGACCACGCCTATCGACATGCAAAGGACTGCATGTCAGTTTCAAAGAAGGAAGAGCCTCTGAAGGGGAAGGAAGGCTTAAGCACAAAAAATCCAAAACAGAGTGTGTGTGTGTGTGTGTGTGTGTGTGTGTGTGTGTGTGTGTTTTCAGACATTTATACAGATTATAGCTAAGAAAATAGGGAGAAGTCTATGCAGACCTTGTCAGCTTCAATCACATATCCCTGAGCTTGTAGCTAAAAGATAATAAAATCCAGCGTCTCTGTTAGCAGTCAGAGTTATTAATTCACAGGCAGGCACTTTGGATGGATTCTGGATGAGAAGCTGCATTTTTAGGAGCACAGCAGGAAAATCATCACTTAGCGTAGTTGAGAATAGCTATCTGTGATTAGCATCCCTGTGTTTGATGTGGTAGCTTTTGTGCTACACGCAGCGTGGGGTGAAGTAGCCGACTCTCTAGACGAGAGTCTCAATGCACTGAAACAAGCGTGTATACGGGGCGCAGTGAGCACGGCCAGGCGTTGAGGGCAGATACAAGAGGCTTCTTCACCTGGGAAAGAAGAGGGGTGTGCTGCTGGCCAGGACTCCACACCCAGGTCCGAACGCGTCCATCGGGGGATCGAACGGTCCTGGGAAGGAGAACGTGGACAGAGCACATTTCATACCCAGCCTTAGCCTCACGTCTGTGAACAGATGGACATTTAGATCATTTTTCTAGCCTGAGATGATTCCCTGCATGGAGCCAAGATGCGCAGTTGAAAAGTGAGAAGTGTAGCCTCTCAACGTGAAAATTGGCATCCGTGGACTGGAACTGTGGGTAATTGGTATTTGGCTGAAGCGTTGACTTTCGGCTGGAGTGTTCAGTGCGGTACCACGAGGGTATCTTGTGAGCCGGCCTTGCTCCAGGGTGTGTAGCCCTGGGAACTCAACATGTCAATCAAAGTCTCTGCCATCGCGGGGGTTTCTCTTAAAAGACACTGTGGTTGGTGCTGCAATTTCATCTAAAAATGAAGCAACAAGAATCTCTCTCTACATGTGCACACCTCACTTCTTTTGGAGTGTAAGTGGGTGGGCATGTGGATCTGTGTGTAGAATCCCAGCCTCTCAGAGCTGATAGTAACCTCTCTGTAGGATTAGGGACTTTGGACAGTCTGTTGACTCTTTCCTCAGAGCACAAGTGTGGTAAATTATCCTCAGAGAAGACAGGCTGGGGTCCCCGGGGACGGATTATTAAAGAGGAGAGTAGGCATCTGTGACTCATTGGCAGTTGGGCGTATGAATTGTTGCTAAGCTTTGCTCAGCGCTGATCGTTTATCAGAAAACAAACCCACATGGCTTCTTAAATTGCCTCATAATCATCCATAAATGGTTTTTTAAATTATTCCATTTCATAAGCACAGTCAACTTGGTTGCCTCTAAAAATACATATACCACAGAAATTTATTTGGACAATTGACAGTTTCTCTCAAGCTTGTTCCATTTTAATATTTACTGTGATCTGTAACCAGGTTATAAATAATTATATTCCCGGTGAATTTATTTGCCTCAGTGAAATACAAAATTTAGCTTAAATATCTGGAATCTGTGATTGCTTTTAGGATATAAATATTCTCTCTGCTGTGAAATAGGTATGAATCATCAGGTACCAGTGGAAAACATTACACAGTCATTATGCAGCCTCCAAAGGTGACTGATGACTGCGTATCACAGTTTCTTCAGAGAGGTATTAGGCATCAAATGATCCATCAGTCACATCTCAGGAATCTGTTTGACTAACAGGGGTAGAATTATCTGAGCATCCTTTCACACTTATATCGCTTCCAGTAAAAACCACTCCTGTCTCTTCTGCGTGCACTTAATGAAGTCTGCGATCTTGCTGGCCTACGACATTTGACATGCTCAAATGAAAGCAAATAACAAAGATGCTAGATGACAGTCCATGTTCTTAATTAAAAGATTTATTGTTCAACACTGTGCGTGGCATTTCTTCACTCTCTTATAAATAGTTTACAAATTTTGAGAGCATCAAACTTAAAATACCAATTAGCTAAATTAACTCAGATAATTGAAGAACAGGATCCATAGAGTTCTGGGTGTTTAATTTTTATTTTTGATCGTCATTGGATTTGAATTTTCTAAGGTTAAGCACTGTAGAGAAATCTATATCTGCAGGGCATGTTTAGCCTTCTAAGTAACTTCTTTAGAATGGCCCAAACTTGGTTGCCCTAAAAGTATCAGAAAAATTAATTATTGAGAACTCATCACTTAATATAAATAGTAAAAGAGTTTTGGAAGCTGCCTCTCTCCTTTTCTTCTCCCTCCATTTCTGTGGTCACTGACGTTCCCTCTGCTGGAAGCACTTTTCCCCACATAACCACCTAATGCACTCCCTCATCTTCCCCAAGTACTTGCAGAGATTTTCACCTTTCAATGTGCTCTGCAGACACCATGCTATTTAAAATGGTAACACGCCCTCCCTACCCGCTCCCCAGCCCTCCTGCTTCCCCTTGCCCTGCTTTACGTTTTTCATGGGCCTTATCACTCTCTGACATGTCGTGTTAGTGTTGACTGGCCGTCTTCTCCCACAGGCAGGGAAGCTCCATGTGGCTGTTTGTTTTGGTCACCACTGGCCGCCCCTAACCCCTAAGATGGTGCTTCTCCCCTTCTGGGCACTCAGTTAATGCCAGCAACCTGGGGTGACCTTTACCTGCCAGTTCATCCGAGCACCTGGCCACCTGTCTAGAACATCCACCTTTAGCGTAGTGATGCTTACGTCTCTGGACCACGTGGATGTCTTACAAACATTTCTGGATTGAGAACCAAAACGTGAAAGCTGAGTATTTGGTGAGGTTTCATCCACTTCTGCATTCTCCATTCCTTGGAGTGTACAGCTGTCTCAAAAATACTGCTACTAATCTTTCTGTAAACAAATTCCTACCCAACACCAGAAGCTATTTAATTACACTGAAACATTAGATGTGGGCTTCCCTGGTGGCGCAGTGGTTGAGAGTCCGCCTACCGATGCAGGGGATACCTGGTGGCGCCCCGGTCCGGGAAGATCCCACATGCTGTGGAGTGGCTGGGCCCGTGAGCCATGGCCGCTGAGTCTGCGTGTCCGGAGCCTGTGCTCCGCAACGGGAGAGGCCACAACAGTGAGAGGCCGGTGAACCGCAAAAAAAAAAAAAAAATTAGATGTGAGTCAAGTGGATTTTATATTTTAGGTTATAAAAATGGAACTTTGGCACAATACTCAGACCTTTCACAAAGGGGAACATTCTTCCCTCTTGTTATTGTAGGCAGATCTGGATCTAGAACTAATCACTTTCAGGTTGTTCTCATGGCCCTGAAATAAGATTGTCCTTTCCATGCCTGCTTCTGTCATGTGCATCCAGAGAAGAACGTTTCCCCTCAGTTCCTTTCTTCTTCCTGCATTTTGATCCATAGTCTAACCTCTTAAAATGTATGAATTAACATTGGGATATATACTTAACAGAAAGTCAAGATAAACTCCGTATAAGATGGCTACCTTTAGAAATATTTAAAACATGTTATTATAGAATATTCTACTTTATGGGGATTTTTCCATTTATAGATAAATTGGTCTATTTGAGGAAGCTAAAATTATGATTTTGCTTTCCCACAAAACTCTCTTTAATCCTGGCGTGACCAGGATGACCTGTAAAGATAATATCCTAAATCTACCTTAAACTTCTTCCCTTTCGGTTTAATTCTGATTCCTTTTCCTGCAAGGCAGCATTTGCAGTCTCTAGGGGAAAAAAGTCACGTGGGTTTAAAAACGCTGAGGCAGGCCAGGGTGACCCGTTTGTACATCCCCACCCAGCTCATCTTTCCATAGGATGTCTCAGGGGTCCCTTGGGGTCTGGACTGGTGGATCCTGGTGTCTGGTGACATGGAGTAAGTCTGCAGTGGAGGGGGAGGCGCCTGATGGGGCCTCACTGCCCTAACCTTGCGGTTGCTTCCGAGAGCCTCCTGGTCTTGGCTTGATTTTGGCCACACTTTCGCTCTTATTGTCTCTGAGACATCAACAGGTGTTATTCAACAAGTAAATGGTGCTAATTAGTGCCAGACACACCTCTACACACTCTACAAGATGACCTCTTTGAAGAAC
>NW_020173687.1:2723226-2788656 GCF_003031525.2 Neophocaena asiaeorientalis asiaeorientalis | reverse complement strand
GCTGTGATGCCCATTTTACAGAGGAGTAGATGGAGGCGAAGGCAAGCTCGGTGTCTGGTAGCAACAGGGTTAAATAGGGTCTTGTGGGAAGGCAAAATCATCTAGCCCTAATCACCGCCCCAAGTGCCCTCTCCAAAAACCATCTCACCGTTAGGGCTTCAACATATGAGTTTGAGAGGGACGCAAACATTTAGTCCGTAACACAGGGCCTCCCAGTCTTAGCACTACTGACATTTGGGGCCAGATAATTCTCTGCAGTAGGGACTGACCTGGGCATTGGAGGATGTTTAGCAGCATCCCTGGCCTCCACCCTCAAGATGCCAGTAGCTTCCCTCCAGCTATGGTACCAAAATGTCTCCAGACGGGGACAAATCTCCTCTTGGAGGTAGAATTACTGCCACTTGTGAATCACTGGGTCAACCCACCTCTGAAGCTTGGGCTCTCAGCTCCGATGCCATCCAAGGTCACCTTGAAGATGATCCCATGGCTCCGGTTTTAGTGGCGGGGGTTGAACAAAATGTCTTTAAACTACCCTCTAGCCCTGACATCCACAAGCCTTTAATCAAGAAGCTTATGACCTTGTAGGGACTTCCCTGGCGGTCCAAATGGTTAAGAATCCACACTTCCACTGCAGGGGGGACACGGGTTCAACCCCTGGTCAGGGAGCTAAGATCCCGCATGCCTTGGTGCGGGCATTAAAAAAAGTTTATGACCTTGTAGAAGAGGCAAGGCATATGCAGAATTAACCTTAAGCATTTGGTTAGGTTAGTGCTTTGTTTTGATTTTTTTCCCTCCTGAATTGAGAAAGTTGAAGGTACTCTCTGTCCTGGAGAATCAAGGGCACACTTTTAAAGGGCCAGTTACCTCTGGCTTTCTTGAATACAGCCCATGAAAGACCTTAGCCAGCTCCGCGCCAAACTCCTTGGGGCAGCCTTTTCCTTGTAGGGCTTTCGGGACCCTTTGGTCCTGAGCAGGAGTAGGTGATGGCTTCCTAGGAAGGAAGGCCTTTGCACAGGGGCCTGTTCTGCCACCCTCACCTGCACGCTCAGTAGAGGGACTGCTTGCTGCCTCTCACTGATGGGAGGTGCTCTGAGACCACCTACATATTCAGAAGATGGAACCAAATACGTGAGGATTAAGTACTTCGGTGAACCTGAAATTACAATTGTAATATATTTTTTAACGTAAGTGAACATGTGGTGTTTTAAATCTATCCAAGATTACCCCATATTCAACACTTTAAGCACCCGGGCTGCTGTAATAAACATTGTCTAATTATGCATTCTTGGGAGTGCACTTTATGTTGGGTTTTCGAGTTGGAATTTGGATCCAACTGAAGTTATCTACGCAGTGCAGTTTTTGTGTATGATAAAGTAGAGATTGAAAATAGTAAGTCTTTTTTGAGTAACTCCACTTTGGGGTCTCCTTGTAGCTTCTCTCTAGAAAGGAATGTCGTTGAGAGCAGTGCTTGCCCGAGTTTAGAGTGGCCTCTCTACCTTTGACCTTCTGGTTGCAGTCAAGTACCTTTTTGGTTGGTACAGGGTAGCAGTGCAGTTTTCAGTCCTGGGTTTTCCTAAAATTCAGCTTTTTCTCCATGTTCGGTGATATTATTGGAGGTTTCATCATGACCCAGATTCTGCCAGTTTTGATTTTAAACACGGAAGCAGTGCATTTACATCACCCGAGTAAAGGGTCTGGTCCTTCCTGATTTCTGCTTCAAACTAATGCAGCGTGGAGGTAGGTGGCCCCCAGGTGATAGCAATAGAAGTGACACTTTTGGTGGAGGCAGGAGGATAACCTGATGCCTTACTGGTTCCCACTCTCTTGGGAGATTTCTTAGCTCCACCTCAGGCTGGGCACTGCAACATTTTGAGCCCAGCTCATAAAAAGAATATTTTGATAACTTTTTTTTACCCTTTCCATGACAGCATTTTAATGGTCCCCTTCCATCTCCTTCCAGAAGCATCCAGCTGGGGATGGGAGAGGCAGCCGTTGAGATCAATTCCAAGGTCTCATTCCCTTCCCACCCTACCCTGCCACCTCCTGATCTTGAAATTTAGACATATGGACTCTTAACGTCTATTCTGTACCCTGTGAGAGTTAAAAACCCTCCCAGGATTTCTGCAAATGCCCCAGGGCTTACATTCCCATAGTCATGTCGAGATCAGGGCCCTCACTTCCTCGGTGGGGGTGGGTGGGTAAGTTGCTTTAACGTTCTGCATGGGGTATTTCTTTAAACTTCTGACCCAGAAGCCCAAACCAGCCCCTTTCTCTGTTTCTCACCCTCCCCCACAAAAGAAGAAGCCCCTTGAGGAGCTTTGTGTCTCTGGCCCACTTGCATCAGTGTTTGTAGGGACTGAGACAGGGCGGGACTCAAACTGTAGGATCACACGCTCAGTTTTCTTACACAGCGGGTTAATCCGGATTCCTCCCCCAGTTTAGCTCCGGGCTGCTCTTGGCACAGGCAAGCCCATCACAGAGCTCAGAGCATAATGGCTTTTTCCTATGAGAAGGGAGGCTACCGAGACGATGGGGAACACACCTTCCCTTGCTGGCCCCAATCTCCTATCCTCCCTATGGGTTCTCAGCTTATAGGATCCACTGTGTCCTCACAGGAACATCAGAGCTCTTTCACATGTCACAGGGGCTGTTCAGAAAATGACCTTGCCCAACAGGAACCAAGGACAGTTCTTGAACCTTATCACCAGGGACAGCTCTCACGCCCCACCCCCACGCTCAGCCACAGAAACAGGAAAGGTTCCCACATTATATACAGTTTGCATATTAAACAGGGAAATATCAAAGGCAAAAACGTTCTAAGGCCAAAGGCAATGCTGTTTGCTTCACACACAGCTGCACCTTGTTTCATTGTGCTTCTCAGATACTGTGCTTTTTTACAAATTGAAGGTTGTGGAAACCCTCCCTGTGTTGTCAGATGATGGTTATAGCATTTTTTAGCAATAAATTTTGTTTAATGAAGGCATGTACATTGCTCTTTTTAGACATAATGCTATCGCACACTTAATAGACTACAGTCTAGTGTAAACGTAACTTTGATATGCACTGGGAAACCAAAAATATTGTGTGACTCACTTTCTTGTGATACTCACTTTATTGCCGTGGTCTGGAACCAAACCGGCAGTAACTCTGAGGTGCACCTGTAGAAGGAAACGCAGGGTATTACAAGATTGTCATGGTCCCTGAAGTTGATGATGAAAGAGGAGCGGTGTGGACCAGGTTAAGTTTTAACTTTCAGCCAGCCTTGGGCCAGGTGCTGGGATTTTCCCCCCAGCTCCATGCCCTGAACCCCATAAAGGTCCCAGCATCACCAGGTTACTCCTCTGGGATGGTGAACGCTTTCCCAGTGTGGAACTCTTAGGTTGATGTTTGTGATTCATGAAAGAAATCATGAATAAATATATTTGGTAAATTATGCCCTAAGTGAAGTTATATAACTTTTTTTTAACGAGCAGGGTTGTGTGAGTCTTTAGCATAACAATTGCAGTTGGATTATTCAAGGGAAGTGTGAATATGCATATCTCAAATGTTTTACAAAGAAAATCCTTTTTGTAGGGGGCCGGGAATGATGTCTATCACTAACCACCAGAGTTGTAAGGGCATACTTGTGGAGACGCTGGGTTTGGGAAGAAGCACATGCTCTTGGAGGTGAGACTGTGGCTTCTCCAAAATGAGGGAGAGGACTTGGTTTAATGGTGTCCGTCTGGCTCCCGTCCACCCAGCAGGTGCCCACACACCCACTCTCTGCATCTTGGCTCTGGGTGTCGTTGCTCGTCCCCCTGCCCTTGTGTCTGCTCCATTCCAGGTCTTTCCTCCTATGGCCCTAACCATCCATCACCTGTCTCAGCCTTGGCCCCCCTTCTCTCCCTGGTCCCTGCTCCTTCTAAAGGCCTCAGGCTTGCATTCTCCAAGGCCCTTCGCTCTGCTCCAGCCCCGCACATCCTCGTGTGGGGTGTGGGTTAGAGGAGTTCCTGTGAAGAGAACAGACATTCTCAGCAAGGGGGGCAATTGCATCATTCTGCCTCCTTGATAAGCGAAGGTTCAGCAATGAGAAGATGTTCTGTGGAGGGAAGAATCTTGGGCATTCGCTGGACTCCCGGCTGTCAGTCTGGAATCCCCTTCTTAGTGTCGATAGGAACATAGATGTGGTGCCTGCAGGTCTGTATTCATTCGAGTGTCAGCCCTGCCAGGCACTGAGAGTCCGAGAGAGTCTCTTTCAGAAGAGAGGTTAAATGACTGACCCAAAGACTCAACACTTCTGGAAATTAGTGGAGTCTGATCAAGTCTGCGAGTCTTTTAATCACATGTAACATTCTTATCTCAGTGTCGGGCACATAGGAGAGAGGGATACAGATTATCTGACACTGTTATCATCATCAGTGTTGTGATTTTCATCCTCGACGGATTCCAGCACCGTAACGCAGAGGACCATCCAGAATCCCAGAGCCTCCACGCTCAGGGCCCCCGCTCCCTGGTCCAGGCAGTGGAAGGGAATGGACTCCTTCCCTCGGCATCAGAACCTGCCTTTCCCTGGGCGCCTCTTGAAGGGAGCTGCATGTCTCCAGATTAAACGCGGCCGTTGCTCTGAAGCGCACAGGTTTATTTGGTTGTCATCTTTGCTGGGTTTGCTCTGCGAGAAAGATTGCTCCTAATTAACATACCAACACACGAATCGCTTCCGGGGCCCTAGCAGCACACACTGCCCAGCTGCTGGTCATTTTTTGCAGAAGACAATCAGGGAAAATATAACAAGCCTGCAGTTCTCGCCCCAGCTCGATGCTTCCCCGCCACCGCCCCCGTCTCCCCTGCTGTTCCCGGGAACATGACAGGTGCTGTGGGATGGGGAGGTGTCAGCTGAGAGCAGGCCGGGGGCTGAGGGAATGACTTGGTCTTTCTGATGACAGATGTTCTCAGCGAGGTTGCAGGACTCTAATGGGGGCAGGAGGAAGACTTTACAAGACCATTCTGTCTTGAGGACAGAATTGAGTCTTGTTTAACTGAGGAAGCATTTCGAGTTATCGAAATCAGAGCATGGGCTCAAGTCTCTCGGTCTCTTCCTAACTGCATAAACCAAGTCCTCATCTTGGCCCGTGAAGCACATCTCCAC
The DNA here is from genome assembly GCF_003031525.2 of Neophocaena asiaeorientalis asiaeorientalis. Lineage (NCBI taxonomy): Eukaryota > Metazoa > Chordata > Mammalia > Artiodactyla > Phocoenidae > Neophocaena > Neophocaena asiaeorientalis. The sequence goes on along the minus strand of NW_020173687.1, from coordinate 2,783,531 downwards.
GGGCATCAGACCCAACCAGCATGGCAGGGCTTCCCAAGTCACAAACAGGCTCGTGGAGGGGGTTTGGGGGAAGGATGCCTTAACACTGAGCAAGGTGTTCCCCAAGGCAGTTGTATGTCCACCTTGCATCTCAAGATGTGTATCTGTGTGTTTGATGACAATTAGAAAAGGAAGATGCGTTTGGATGCCCACTCTTAACGTTTAAAAATTCCTCAAGGCCTCTAGTATCACGAGAGACACATTTCCAGCCAAAATCTCATTTAGTTGCAGCCACAGTCCAAGCACACACTCCTGTATTGATCGTCACGAACAATTAAGTTTGTGGAGAAGATCACAAGCCAGGCGGCACGATGGTTTTTCCTGCGTCAGATTCTGTCCAGTGTTCACCCATTTGCTAATCCTACACACATGCATTGCCATCCCTAGATTCCCACCAGGTTATCCCTTATGTAAGTCAGTTCTCAACACATTCAACCCATGGAGACTTGTCCATGTATAAATGACTGTAGATATGTCAGAACGATGATGAGAAACGCATCTGGTGAATTTGGGTGGTATCTTGGTTAACTGCAACTAACGAATCAAAGATCCTGTTGTAACTTTTAAACTATGTTTGTTTGTATTGGCCAGTGTATTCTGATTTCTTGTGGACATTGTGCGTTCTATCAGAAGATAAATGATTCTTGGCTTCACGATTCCTGTTGCTGTAAACTCTAAGAGGTCCTGAACCATATGTGTTTTTGTTCCTTATCGAGTCTCCGGCACTTACGACAGTGGTTAGTGCATAGCGGGTGACCGACATGTATCAGTTAATCAAATGTTATTTAATGAATGCGTGGAGAGGTGGATGGATGTGGCAGTACAGGGGCTTTGAGACAGATGTTGGGTTTTAGTAACTTACATGGCGTCTTTCATCCATCTTTATTGAACACCAAGAGTTTTGGAACACAGGTACCAGGCACCTGCTGGACCTTAGCTGGACACGACCACATCTGCAATGTTTGATTTAAGCATATCTCAGTGAGTGACTTCTTACTTCTGGTCTCAACCCTGAATACACACTGGGATCACCCAGGGAACTTTTGAGATGATGAAAATGTAATTATGGTGATGGTTGCTCTATAAATACCCTAAGCCCCTTCAATTGTATACTTTAACCAGGTTAGCTTTATGAGATGTAAATTGTATCTCAGAAGAGCTGTTAAAGAATAGTGAATCCCTCACCCGGAGGTTCAAGTTCAACTGGTCTGGAGCGTAGCTGGTAAAATCTCCCTGGGTGATTCTAATATGTGGCTAAGGTGGAGAATTACTGGTTTCCAGCCTATCCAGGACTCTGTGACAAATCAATTTCTGCAGACATCTGGGAATCCCGGGCCTACTGTGGAGATCATTGATTATTCTATTTGCATAGACCTGGCTACCCAGGGACCCACATCAAGTGTCGCGTACTGTCAATAATGTCTTAACTCCACTGTTCCTAAACCTGACCAAGCATCTTACGAAATGGAGATTTTGTAGAAGACAGCTCCCCCTGGCCTACCTGCCGACTTCCTGAATCACCATCCCCTGAGGCAGGGCTTGGAAATCCGAATCTCTAAGAGCTCCTGCACGGAGCCCGAGACCCCTGATCAGCATTCATAGGGCTGCCACATGCATGTTAAAATCAAGTACCCAAGACCCCAGCTAAACAGCATATGTTCCCAGAAGGGTCGTGTGTGACCCCTTGTTGGAAACTGCACTCACAGTCACCAGGCTGTTGAAACAAATGGCACTTAGTTTACTTAAAGGGACAGGGATGTTTGTATGAGGCCATCCAGAGAGAGAGGCTGGCCCCTGCCACGTGCTGGCTGTCCAGCCCCGGGTGGTGTGCTTTCCCCCGGCTCTGCTCCTTCTCTGTCTCGCATACCGTGAGGGCGCTGACTCTTCTTACACGTGAGATCTGCTCTCCCGTCTCTGGTCTGAATCCCACGCTTGCATAAGACACTTAGGTCCTCAGTGGCGCTTCTTTCCTCCCATAACCTCAATTTCTCAGTAGCCACCCTCTCTTCAGCTCGTAAACATCCTTCTCTCTCATCTTAACAGCAACAACAAAAGAAGCCTCAGTCCCTTCCCGCACATTGCACACCCCACCAGCTATACCCCAGTTCCACCTCCATTTTGCATCCAGACTCACCACTGAGAATACTTGACTGACAGCCCACTTCCTGCCTGTTCCTCCAGTGTCAGTCCCCTCCCCCAGCCCCCAGCATGGCCCCCAGCTCTCTGACATGCCTTCCTCATCCTCGCCTACTTCACATTCTATTTCAGCATTCTTGAGACTCTGGCCTTTCTCTTTCTTCTTTATTTGTCTTACTCTTTGTTCATCTTGATTTTTATTTGTCTCTTATTCTTCCCTAGAGGTCCTCATCCACTTCAGTGTATCACTGTCTATAAACTGAAGACACCCAGATGATCACTCGACCCAATCAGAACCTCATCAGTGCTGCATTTCAAATGCTTCTCGAATTCAGTATGACCTGCAGTTTTCCCTACAGATCTCTGTCAGTGGTCCCCGTCTCAGTGCCTAGCACTACGCTCCATCCAGTGGGTTAACGCAGACTGGAGCCTTGGCATCTTCCTTCTTTATCCTCCTTAATCAGTGTTCTCTACATGTTAAAAGTTTTACCTCCAAGTATTCCTCAAATCTCCGGTGCTCTTCATCTCTGCAAACTCACATCATTCCAAATTGTTCTTTCCGAATGCAAGACTCATCACCTCTTACTCCTAAAAGAAATCCACAAATGATTCTCTGTGGCTCATTGGGTAAAGAACAAAATTTCTAACCGCTTCATGTAGGACCCTGGAGAGTCTCACCCTGCTGGTGCCTCCAGCTTCTGGCGGGACCCTCTCCCCCCGGCTTACTGCTCCCCAGCCACACCAGTCTCCACCCTCCATGGGGAGAGAGAGAGAGCGTTCAGTTTTCTGACGCTGGTGTCTCAGTGCTTAGCATAGTTGCAGCCTTATGATGGGCCCTGGAAGAATATTTGTGGACCAAGTGGGTATTGAACTACCTAAGCCTCAGTCTACCCATATGTAAACTGAAGCTGATGACTGTAGCTAACATTTAGGAGGACTTCATGCAGATGCCACGTGGTAACACCGGTGAGATACTCACACAGTGTCCAGCACATCATTAGGGCACTGACACTGACGGTGACGACGATGATGATGATAAACCCACCAGGGGCGTCCTATGCACAAAACCCAACTCGTGCTAGATAGTTAAAGCTATTGCCCTGGAAGCAGGATCTTAGAGGGTTTGTGGGTAGCACCCAATGTGGGCCTCCATCTCCTTTAATATGGAATGGGTGTGTGGGCCTGGAAAGGTTTTCTACTCGTTTCCCCAAGACTTTGATGTGGTCATGTGCCCTGCGGGATGGGCCAAAGTTGAGGGCTGGGGAGCGCCAGGGGCACCCAGCTGCTTGATTCAGAGCAGGGCCCATGTCACGGTTTCCATACTGAGCTCTGGCACAAACGGTCTGTGGCCACAGCCCTGATAGTGAGGCCTCACTGTGGGACTGGGGGAGGCTTGATGCAGTCAGGATTCCCTGTGCTATAAGCAAACAAAACCTGTAACCCAAACTGGCCTTGCCATGAAGAAACTATTGACAGCTGGGCTTGCATCCAGACTCACGTCCCCACCTGAGCTCCCTGCCCTGCCTTCTCCCGAGAACGCCTCGTCCCAGCGTGTCTCCCCCCGTCTCTCTCCAGGAAGGGCTGAGGGGCCGGCTGACGTCCCAGCTCAAAGGTGCCGCCAGGTGAAGGGCAAGTCTCCCGACGCGTCCTGAGGTCCACCCTGACTGGGCTAACCTGGGTCGTCACGTGCCCACCCCCATCCGTGCCCTTGGGAATACGAGGTGCTGATGACACCCCAACCGAGTTGGGTTCTGCACCCCACTTTGGGGGGTGAGGATAAAACCTCCTGTGGGCGTGCGAGCCGGGACTGTGAGAGGCTCCTCGGGGGGAAATTGCTGGAAGGAGTGCTGAGAGCAAAATGCAAAGCCCAACACTCTTGATGCTTGGACAGTTTTAAATCCTCAGAAAAATCCAAATTCACTCAAGCCATTTCGGTGAAAATTGCTGCTTCAGCTCCAGCTGCCAAATAAAACTTATTCCTGACCCCCAGCACCTCTGGACTATCTCTCGGACTAAAGAATTTAAACTTCAGTCTCGAGGCCCTAGAAGAAACCAACTGGCCTTCTCTTAACTCCAGCATTGCTAACAGAATAGTCAGGAAATGAACAAAGCTTGCCGGAGTGCTGGTGTCGGCAGAATTCCAACTGTCACATCTTCCTTCCCCGAGCTGTTTGCACGGCTCTTATCCTCTCTGTCTTGAAGATCTTGACAAGTTCCTTACCCGTTCAAGCAGCTCCCTCTCCATTACGTCCTTGCTGACCTAGAATATTAGTCTTTTGTGTGCTACTATATCAAACGCTTGCTTGAAGCCCAAGTAAATTATAGCCAGGCTTTCTCCTGTTGACTCTTTGTGCTGTTTCCTTGAGAAATTCTATCAGATTGACCAAGCATGGCTTTCCTTTGGCGCGTCCACGTGACTACCTGTAATTAAGCTCAGGCGCCTGCGCCCTGCTTGGTGCGTGGGCTCGTGTTCCGCGTTCTGCGCTGGCTCCCTCTGCAGCCAAGGTGGAGCCCGGCAAGGTCCTGAGGAACGTAGAGACGCTGTGGCTCTTTCGCAAAGAACCGGTCCAGGGCTCTACTGCCTCCTTTCCTGTGGATATTCCCATCGTGCCTGAGAAGAAACACCCCCAGGGATGCTAACTTCAGACCAGGAGGCAGAAGACACCTGGGCTCTGGAGGCTGATGTCTTGGATCCAGATCCAGCTCTGCCTTTTAGTAGCTTTGTCGTCCTGAGAAAGTCACCAGATACCTCTGAACCTGTACCCTCATCTGTCCAGTGGCAATGACGGTGAGCCCCATTTGCAGAGCATCCGTCAGAGGTGTTCTTTCCACAGTAAGCTGTACGGTAGGTGAACAGTGATGGTGTCAATGGCTTATTTCTGCAAGTTGGCTGCTTCCCCAGTCTATATCTAATCTTATTTCCTACTCTAACTGCTTTCACTGTATAAGACTTTAAATATATTTATAATTTAATTTATACATAAAATTTAAATATATTTAAATTTTTATCATGCTTAATAGACTGTTTCTTCTACAGTCTTGACGCTTACCTAGGAAAGGGCTTGGCTGGACGCTTGGTTTCTCTCTACCACTTATCCCCGGGGGAGCAGGGAGCTCTGACTGCTGGGTTTGCAGAGGGATCTGGGCATGCTCAGTGAAGTTTTCTTCTCCCTGTGGAATCTGCCTCTCTTCCTGCAGCCAGAAGATTCTGGCCTGTTCTCTGTTTCCCCAGAGCAGTCTGGATTTTCAGTTGTCGTTCCAGTGTAATCCCTAACAGCACCTTTTTCTACTCTCATTATGTACCACTTTGGGGGGTAAGCTCTGCAGTCACCCCGGATCTCCGTCATGCACTGAAAGCGTCTCTCCCTCTAAAGGGGCTTCAGCTGGTGGTCCAGCTGGGCCTGTGTCCAGACGCGCTTCATTCAGGCGTGGGCACCAACAAGCTTGCTAAGCTTCTGTAAGGAAAGTGACCTTTTTTTCCCCTTTTCTTTCGCTTCTGTTTGGCTTTTTATTGGCGCGTGATTCAGGAAGGAAGAGAATGCCAAAGTGCTCCTACCACATCTGGAATTCGTGTCCCCACTCCCCATCTCACCCTACCCCTCAGTCAGACAAAGTTAAGTCTTATCCAAGGCATCTTTCCTAAGGCATGGCTCTACCCTCCGTGAGTTGGGAGTAACCCCTGCTTCCTCTGAACTCCCAAGGGACCTCCTGTGCACCTCTGCTGGGAGACTTGTCTATTTTTCCTGGTACCCAGTTATGCTGGTGTCTTATCGTCTGCTTCATCAGGATCAGTCCTACCCTGGTGCATCTCTGTGTTCTCTCAGTCCTAATGGAAGCTTTGCTGGTAGGGAACATGGAGTGAGAACGCTTTTCTTGATCAGTTTATCATAAAAGGATATGATAAGGAATACAAACGAGCATCCAGATGGAAGAGATGCACAGGGCAGAGGACATGGGAAGGGGACAGAGTTGCCATGCTCCCTCCAAGTGCACTACTTTCCCACATCTCAGCTTATTCACCAGCCCAGACGCTCTCTGAACCCTTCAGAGTGTTTTAAATGAATGTGTGAATGAAAAAGTGAATGCACTAGTGCTGTCTTTGCCCTTGGGGTGCGTACTGATGCTTTATCCTAGCCCGTTCAGGCTTACAATTATACCCACCGATAGAAACGCAAGTTATAAGCATTAGACTTATCGACAGATATCATAGGGACTGATGGTTAAGATTACTACCTATGGAAGATGTTTTGAGTGAGTTAAGACTTTTTAGTTGCAAGTGGCAGTGACCCAGCTCCAACTAGCTAACTGACGAGGAGAGTGTATGGGTTCACAGTACATCCAGGGAGTGCTGAACAAGGGAGGATGGGAGAAAACAAATCTGAGGAGCAAATGGACCAGAAGATTCAGAGGCCGCCTGGACACCAGCCCTCCCTGGTTTCTCTCTGCTTCGGCTTCAGCCTTTCTCACCACAGACTGGCTTTTTCCAAATGGAGGGGAACGTGGCCACAGGCTGGTCTCAGGTATTACTGCACTTGACAGTGAGTCCACGAGAGACATGGTCTCTTCTGAGATTCTACTGGGAGGAATCTGGTTGTCCCAACTGGTGTCCAACACCTGCTCCCAGGCTAACCACCTGTGGTCTTGGATGGGTGCTGAGGAGGAGGGAAGAGCCGGGAGGGGCACAGCAGTTGCGTTGGGGAACAAGTGGACAGGAGAGGGTGGGATGCAGAGGAGCGGTTCTAAAAGGAAGGAGGTGCTGGGGGGATGGAGCAGTGGGTCCTTCAATGACAGTGTTCCATTGTCCTCTTTTTCTTTTTTTTGTTTTTTTCGGTACGCGGGTCTCTCACTGTTGTGGCCTCACCCGTTGCGGAGCACAGGCTCCAGACGCGCAGGCTCAGCGGCCATGGCTCACGGGCCCAGCCGCTCTGCAGCATGTGGGATCTTCCCGGACCGGGGCACGAACCCGTGTCCCCTGCATAGGCAGGCGGCCTCTCAACCACTGCATCGCCAGGGAAGCCCCGTTGTCCTCTTTGATGCCTGCACTTCAGGCATTTGGACGTGGATGCTGGGGTGGAGGGAAAGTAAGGAAGACTAGAAAGAGTCAGAGGAACATAAGCTAATGGACTAAGAAGCAGCCTCCACTGAAGGTCATGACACCTGGCAGCAGTGAGTCTCAGAAAGCACGGGCTACAGAGGACCGGTACTGCGTCCACCTGATGATGGGCACAGTGTGGTCCTTGTACGTTTGGGCCACGGCCAGTCCGTGAGCGGCGGTAGCAAGGCACTGGGCCTGGAAACCTGAAGCGGTCGTAGCCAAACCACTTCATGCTACTCAGACTCTCCTATATCCCTTTGCAGAACTTGGGCTAATACTCCAATCACCTGTGAGCCGGGTAACTTTGGACAAGCTTCCAGGCTCCCCCTCCCGGCAAGCCTCTGTCTTCGTAACACTAAATGGTGGTGATGACATCTCATCGGCGGGGGTTTGTGGTGTTCAGAGGGCGGATGTCAGGTGCTCAGGTCACGCAGACCCAGTGATAGGTACCCGCTCTCATAAGCGATGGAGACAGATCAAATTCCACGTCTTCCTCCTGCTGGGCCCCTGCTGCTTCCACTTCACTCCCCCTCCTGCAGGATGTCATTGTGGCAAGCAGCGACAGCACAGCTCTGCTGTAAGGGTCTTGTTGAGGATAAGCCCAGTTCTGGGATGTTGTGTCTGACTCTGCACCCCTGGAAACATCTGACCTCCTCCTAGCAGCCCCTCTACTTCACCTGTCGAGGGACAGGGCAGACACTGAGACCACTCACTTGCTGGCTGAAGGCAGATCTGAGCGGTTGCGGCCATGGTTCATCTTGTTCCCTGGGGATTGCTTGGAAGCTGCCCATGTGTCCAGAGAGGCTGGTGCCATCTTTCTGTCATCAGTGTGCAACCTGTTTGAGAGGACACTAGCCCATAGGAAAGCACAGCCTGAAAGTGGAGAGAGTAAGATCAAAACTGTGTGACGGTACTGGAGTCACTGAATCCATCTTGACCTGAAGCCAAACCCTTGCTATTTTCTAGGCTTGGAAAAGCCTATAGACCTAAACATGGAAGATGCAAGAAGATGCCCGCTCTTCACTCCTCTTGTCAAAGAATAAATCCCTGAGACGATTGTACTAGATGTGCGGGGTGAAGGTGCCCAAAAGGGAGTGGGTGCCGCAGGCAGAGGAGGGCATCATAGCAATTCCCTAGACCAGGGACAGGAAGGAAGTCCAGGGATGCTGTGAACAAGCTAGGCTCAGGGATGCAGGTGCTTAAGCACAGCATCTCCGAGCTCCAGCCCAGGTATGACATGCAAGCCTTGTACTCAAGGGCTGGAGACTCACACCAGCTCTGCGGTTCTGAGCCCTGACAGTATGGAAGTACAATTCCTATGCAGCACTTAATTTAATCCTGACAACAGTTTTCAAAGAAAGTTACTGTTTGGTTTTCCATCTTGATTTTATAGATTGTGTAACTAGTAACTGGCCAAAGTCGGGTTTGAACCCTGACATTCTACTCAAGTAACTGTATTTTATGCACTCTGCTATTCTGCATCCAAGGACTCTGTGTCCTGAAACGGTGGGCATTTGGGTGGCGAGCAGGGAGGACTGTGCGGATAAAGGGAGGCTCCTTCTGTGCTTCAGTGCTGGCAGGGTTGGGGGGTGGCAGTGGAGAGCCCTGATGACCTGCCAGGAGGGAGGGGGCAGCTCAGAGTGGCTAAAGTTGAAGTAAAGGCCAAACGTGAAGTTGCTCTTTCTTGCGTGGGATTCATGGGCTAAGATCCTTACTCGCTGCATGTTCCATCTCTTAGCCATCTGAGTTCTGATTTCTGAACGTGGCCAGAGTCATTTAACTCCAGCCGCCTCAAAGCCTGGCTGGGACCTACCCAGTGGCTCTGTCTTTGCAACCTTGGAAAGGTCTGTTAATTGAATCTGCAGCTGAAAAGTGTTTAAAAATGGGGTATCCTGTTGCAAGAAATTATTTGTAAATTATCCTCACAGTGATCATTTTGGAAAGTGATAAATGCAGCTGTTATAAAAATGCGCACCTTGTAATATATAAAACGCAGGTTCGTAAATACACATGGAAGGTGCTTAATAAATTACATGCTGAATAAACAAAAGAAGAAATGGATGCTTTGAATTTTCTTATTCAACCCCATCATCTTGCTTCTCCATATCCACCAAGATTTTCATATATATTTTTTCAAATCTAATGAAAGTTCTGTGTTACGTTTTAAGTAACTGTGTCTTCATTAAAGTGGGATATGCTGGTATCTTATAAACGTGTAAGCTTCTTTGGAGCAAAATGAATCTCTCTACTCAGTGTGAGCAGTGAGTGTTAATTCACTAGAGCTCAGGAGGGGAAAAAAAGAAAGAAAAGAAAAAATATATATCTCACTAAAATCAGTACTAAGGCTACTTCCGTAAATACGAATTCCACTGCAAGTGGCATCATCATTGCTTTGTGAATCGGCACCCAGACCTTGCCGTGGAACAGCGGCACAGATGATCTATTGATTGCCGGCATTGTTTATTGTCATAAGAGGAATTCTTCCTACATAGTGGGATTATGACACTTCTTGTTGATTAAAGGTCCAAGACGTCATCTGAGAATCATAATGCCATCAGTCAGGCTGAGCTGAATTCATGTAGAAGTTCAGTCACCATCAGATTTGCAATTGTAAATCTTTTGAGAAGGAATTGGGAGAAACGAATGGCACCATTTTTCGTTATCTGCGTGAACTAACGTGCCCTGTGTTGCAGAACAAAGTGTGTGGTAAGAGGATTCTAAATGAAGCACGAAGAGCGTTGCCTGTTTCATCCTCCACAATCGTAGCGCAGGAGGTGTTCTGACACAGTGTTCCCAGAGCAGAGAGTTCAGCTTTGGGCCACTTGAGCTGACAGCTGCCCTTTGAGCCCACAGCACGACTGTTTCTCTGAGCCCCACCTGGGGTTTCTCAGTGTTGGCACGGCTGACATTTAGGGTCAGAGAAGTCTCTGTTGCGGGGGGCTGTCCTAGCACTGCAGGACGTTGAGCAGCATCCCTGGCCTGGCATGTAGCATCACTAGATGCCAGCAGCACCCACCTGGCAGTTGTGACAACCAGAAATGTTCCCGGCCAGTGAAAAATCTGCCTCGGGAGCAGAGTCATCCCCAGTTGAGAATGGTCCAGCCTCATGTTCCTTCGTATCCTGCCTGGTGTCACTGGACATCAGGCCTCAGCACTGGTTGTCCCCAAGTCCACGCAGAGGAGCCTGCAAGGGTAGCTTGTGCATGCACATCCCTGCCCAGCACATGGATTCCCCTCTGTTCCACAAGCTCCGTGTCCTGCTCCAAGGAAGAAGGAGCGTTGCATCATCTCCTTCCCTTGCCACCTGTCTCTGAAACAGGGCCATCCTCCTGTCACACATTTAGCCAGACATCTCCTGTAGTGTTTCAGCAAACACAGCTTTCGATGCAGCCGGATGGGGTTCCTCACTGTGCATCCCAGCTCCCAGGGCAGAATTCAGACACTCTGTGAATATCCCCTGAATCAATGTGGTTCCCGCAGGTGGTCAGGGAACTTTGGGGTGCCCCTCCATCTCTCCTCAACCCCGGCCATTGGACAAGTGTGCCACTCCATTAAAAAATACGTCGTAGGGCCTCCCTGGTGGCGCAGTGGTTGGGAGTCCGCCTGCCGATGCAGGGGACGCGGGTTCGCGCCCCGGTCCGGGAGGATCCCACATGCCGCGGAGCGGCTGGGCCCGTGAGCCATGGCCGCTGGGCCTGCGCGTCCGGAGCCTGTGCTCCGCAATGGGAGAGGCCACGGCAGTGAGAGGCCCGTGTACCGCAAAAAAAAAAAAAAAAAAAAAAAAAATACGTCGTATGTACACAATCTTATATAAGCTATCGGTTTATCATTTAAATGATTGGAATGGAAGAAATTAAATATGTTCTTTACCTTCTTTATATTTCATTAAATTATATGTAACATTATTATGTTACTGTATATTTATTTACTCTAATATTTTCAGATTAAATTATACATATATAATTTAATAGAACTTAAGGAATAGAATGGAAGGAATACACACAGCAATATACATACAGACAGCAGTTTTCTTCTATTATTTATATCCAGCGACTTTCTTCATTAAAAATAATTCTCCACTCGCCCCTTCTCCATTGTTTCTGACCACACCCTGACGTGAGTATGGGATATAGAAAAAACATGCAGAGAAGACATCTAGCTGGTTAGTAAATGTGAACAGATGCAAGGTGGTTGGTCGACTCCGGAAGTCATCAGGACTCATGGGTGAAAATGGCCATTTTGGCTGATGTGTTGACAATACAAATTAAATATTGAAACCATCTGGTAGAGGCGAGCATTTGAAGGGGCAGCGTCTCATACCTTTCATGAGAAGTTAAGTTGGTGCACACGTTTGGGGGACAATTTGTTGATATGTTTCAGAATTTCAAGTGTTGGGATGCTCCATCCGAGCCATCCGATTGCTAGAAAGTCCTCTAAAAAAATACACTAACTTTTTAACAGTGGTTACTTGCTGGGAATGAAAGCTGGATAAGAGCAGAGGATGAAGAATGTCAGTTTATTCTCTATTTTTTGTACTGTTTGGATTTTTCATGCCAAGTGTTTATGTATTATTGTGTAAATAGAAAAATAAAGCACTGGAAAATGGACTATAGCTAATAATTATAGAAAAGGGCAAATGCCTTTCTTAAATACAAAAATAATCTTCAACACCATTGTTTTAAATGTATAAAATATTATAAATAAATATAATATTTAAAATACTATTGTTCTTCATAAAATATTATTGTCCTAAGACTGAAAAATAAGATATAAGTTTGAGGCAGTTGGCATATAGGAGAAGCACACTTAATTATTTGTGAAAGTTTAAGTTGGTACAACATTCCTGCTGGACCACTTAGAAATACAAATTAAAATTTTTAAACTAACCAAGCCCTTTGACCCAGAAATTTGACTTTGAAGATGACACTCTAAAATATAATTATAGAAATATAACATATATTAGAAGATGTTCACTGCATTGTTATTTATAATATAAGCAAATGGAAACAGCATTTATATGTTCTTAACTAAGAAGTTGGTTAACTGCAATAGGACATCGTATTATGATGAAACATATCATAAATCATTGGAAATAATGTTGTGAAAGAAATAAGTATTACATTGAAAATTCACGTGGTGTTTTGAGAAAAAAAAAAAAATGAACTGTGTTTGTAGGATGATCCCTTCCAGTCTCAAGGTCCATAGTAATCTACAGGAGATGAGACTATGGGTGGCTTTTAATTTTACTTTTGGTGTCTGTGTATAACCAAATATTTGTATTCTTGAGGAAAATAATTTCAAAACAAACGTGGCGGCATTCACGTCAGGGATGCCCTCGTTAAACTTCTCCCCGGGAAGTGACATTTCTGCCTTTACCCCCAGTGGAGCTGTGGGGAGGGACAGGGAGGAGGCACAGACTCTGAGAAGCACCACGAGGAGGTGACTCAGCTTCTGAGTCGCCTGGAGTTGGCTTCTTTTTATTTTGCAGTGTGTATGGCGGTGTTGTTTGAAAGTGGGAGCTACAGGCAGATTTACAGTCTGACGCGTTGAACAAGTTTGATGTGTTCAAAGCAGATCAATGACTGAGTCAAGGGCTGGAGGGGAAGAAAATCAATGTTCACATTCGCAGGGGTTTCGGGGATGCAAGAAAGTAAAGATCACAGAGGATGGAGTAACAGGTGAGGGCAGAGGACCTTTCAAAGGGCTCAAGGTCAACCAATTCCCCTCGATGGCCTCGGGCACTTGGGATTTCCATCCCTGAGACCCTCAGCAAGTTCCCTCCAACCCAGGAGTCTTTCCCGCTCTTCTGGTGCACAGGGGGTCCCAGGGCTGCCCCCAACCTCCCACCCATCTCTGTCCCCGGCTGTAACAAACTCTTCTTTGGCCTTGCTCTAACGAGATCTTTGGTCATCCCCAACTGACCATCTTTCCTGTCCATATTTCTTCTTAGTGTGCCTTATACCTTGTTGTTTATCTCCAGTGATGGAGGGGCAGAGGCCAAGCATCTGGTATTAGGACAGGACAGCCTGGGCCTCTTCCAGGCTCACCGCTCGCCATGCCCAAGGTGTCAAGACAAGTCAGTCAATGTCTCTGCCACACATTTTCCTCTCCAGGAAAAGGCAGAGGGGATGGCTGCTTTGCAGGACTGATTCAGGAATCAGGAGTGAAGCACATCTAACCCCTAGCTTAGTGTCTGGACCAGACGTGTCTAATAAATGGTTCTTGTTATCATCATTATTTCCAGATAAATTTCCAGCTCAATATGGTGTGCAAGGCTGGAAAGGAGCCTGACTGTATCAACTGCTTCAAGAAGATAGCTCCTCAAATGTGATCCATGGAATATATTCATGACTGTTGCTTTGGGGCAGTGGGAGGATTATACTTCCAACCTTCACTTTTTAAAAGGTATTTTTTAGACATCTGTAAAAAGGCAGCAAACAGAATTGTTCCCCTTACTTTGTGATAGTCTAAGAAAAATCATCTAATGCTCGTGTAGGGCTTCTTCTGTGCTAGGTACTATTCTAATGCTTCATATTTCATCTTTAATCCTGTAAGACTATTATTGTTCCCATTTTAGAGATGAGATAGCTGAGGTTCAGAAACATTAAAGCGTTTGCCCTGGCACACAGCTGCTAAGGAGCAGAACCAATATCTGGACCCAGGCATCCAGTTCAAAACACCACACTCTGTCCTTTGACAGATGCCCAAGGTCAAGCCTCCCGGTGTCCAGGCAGCACTTATCAGCTGCCCTTCACATGAATGTTGTCGACTGATTGGCCTCTGCTCTGTGCTGTGTATCTTGGCTGAATATTTCAACATATATCTGCGGCATTATTCAACATTTATGGTGCGTGAAATATCTATACTGAGCAAATTGCTTCCCCACAGCTCTGTGGCTGGAAAGGCAGTTTTATCAAAACAGCAGCAAAGTGACAAAACCACGCAAATTCATGAGGCTCTCAAACTATCTGGAATTTCTCAAGTGAGAACTTCGAAGAGAAGAGAAACATATGCAGGTTCGGTTTCTGAAATATCAGGATCAGATCAGTGAATAAACTATCAAGGTGAATGAGCTGAGGAGTGACCTAATTCAGTTGCTCCCAAATATCGTGGAAAATGTAGTTTCCACGTTTGTTTCTTTGCCACGTCATTCGTGAAGAAGCAGAATGTTCATATCCCACTCTAATTGAGCAAAAAGTGGAAATAGGTTTGATCCTGTACCTCATATGGGGATGAAGCTCTCAGCAATATTATCCCAAATTTTAAGCAGCCGTGTGTTCTCGAATAGATCCCAAAAAGTGTTATTTAATAAAACATTCTTTGGAGCATGTCTTCTTTTATTTAAAAATGCACATGCAGGGGCTTCCCTGGTGGCGCAGTGGTTGAGAGTCCGCCTGCCGATGCAGGGGACACGGGTTCGTGCCCCGGTCCGGGAAGATCCCACGTGCCGCGGAGCGGCTGGGCCTGTGAGCCGTGGCCGCTGAGCCTTCGCGTCCGGAGCCTGTGCTCCACAACGGGAGAGGCCACAACAGTGAGAGGCCCGCGTACCGCAAAAAAAAAAAAAAAAAAAAAAAATGCACATGCAAAAAAATTACTTTATGTTGATATATTTTATTCTCATTAACTTATGCCTAAGCAGACTTCTCTAATTTGTTTTTTGTTCTGTGAATATGAATCAAATTTTTATTATTTCTTTAAGTCATTAATTCACCTTTGAAAACTTTTTTTGGTGCTGTCTACTTTAATCTAAGCCTACATTTATATTTTAGGGAGGGGCCCCCGTACCCAAAAAAAAAAAAAAAAAAAAAAAATGCACATGCAAAAAAATTACTTTATGTTGATATATTTTATTCTCATTAACTTATGCCTAAGCAGACTTCTCTAATTTGTTTTTTGTTCTGTGAATATGAATCAAATTTTTATTATTTCTTTAAGTCATTAATTCACCTTTGAAAACTTTTTTTGGTGCTGTCTACTTTAATCTAAGCCTACATTTATATTTCATGAACTCCTCTCGGTGTTCCATCAATATATTATAATTTTAAAATGTTTCATGATTAGGTAAGTTCAGAAAATGCTGATCTGGAACTATCTAAAAGTGTTTTCTTGTCATGTAGAAAAGAGGTAAGATTTTTGTAGCTGGGAACAATTCCACTATCTGTTTTGATAATCTCTGATTAACAATGGCATGAAATGGACTATAGATATAAAAATGATTAAGAAAAGTTACCTAGAAAGAAAATGGTGCCCTTGAGTTTTACCCTTGGTGAAATCAGAAGCCACTGGAGAGTCTCAGCCAAGAATGGACAGGAACCAACTTGTGTTCTGAAAGACCCATTCTGGCCGTGTTGAGAGAGAAAGTGGAGGGGGGAGAATGGAAGGGGGTGGGGGAAGTCGCTGCAGTGATCAGGCGGGAGAGGATGATGGCTTGTCTAGGGAGGTGGCGGTGGGGATGGTGAGGAACGGTCAGATTCCGACGTGCTTCGCGGTAGGGAATCTTCTACAGATTGGACATAGGACGCATGAGGAAGAGGGGGGTTGAGGCCACCTCAAGGACATTGGCCTGAGCACCTGGAAAGATGGAGTTTCCGTTTGCTAAGGTGAAGAAGACTTCGCTTGAATTTTAGGGTGATGGATTAAAAGTCCAGTTGGAACATTTGAAGTGTGAGTTACATCTCAGCCATCTCACTGCAGATGCTGGGGGGGAATCTGGGTTGTCAGCGAGAGGGACTCGCCAGAACTCTGAGGTCCGGGCCTTTAGCATATGTATGATTTGGCAATAAGCTGGATGAGATCCCTTAGGAAAGTGGTTTTCAAACTTGGCCACACATAGCAATCACCCGGGAAGCTTCGAAAATACACTGACGTTTCCGTTCCACCAAGAAATTCTGATTGAATTCATCTAGGGTGCGTTGAAAGTTTTCAGAGCACTCCAGGTGATTCTGACGTGCACAAAACTGAGAACCCACTACCTAGGGAACCTAATAGAATTAAGGAAGTAACAGAACTGAGCCCTGGGCCCCGGGCATCCCAACATTTTGAGGTTAGAGAAATGAGGAGGAACCATCAAGGGAGACTCAGAAGGAGTATCAGTGAAGAACGTGGAGAATCAAGAAAGAAGTGGAGAATCAATCCGAAGCCAAGTGAAGACAGGAGGCCATGCTCTGCTGTGTCAGATGCTGCAGACAAATACGTTAACGTGGGCTTAGCAGTGAGGAGCTTTTAGAGCGCTTCTCGGGGACAGTTTTGGTGAATGGTAGGGATACAAGCTCAATGGGTAGGTTCAACAGACAAGGGAAAGAGAGGAACTTGATACAAGTATAGACAACTCTTCGCAGAAAATTAACATAAAGGGGAAAGTCGAGCGGACTGGAAAGAGATAGAGGGTCAAGAGAGTTCAGATGTTGGTGTGTTTCTTGAGTTTAGACAGGAATCACACCACTAATAGATTTTCATTACAAAGGTGACCAAGGGTGTGATAAAAGCTGACGAATTGCTGAAGTAGGTCCTGGAATATTTCAGAGGCGAGAAATCCAGTGCCAGAACAGAGAGGATGGACGGCCTTGGGTGAGAGCACAGGCAGTTCACCAGAAGTAACAACAGGAAGGGCACCAGTCCATCCGCACGCAGGCTAGTGGGCGTGATGGTGGCAGAACGTGGAAGTCTTCTCACTGCTTCCGTGTTCTTCCCGATGAGGTGGGGAGGAAGGTATCGCTGTTTCAAAGAGAAGAAAGAAGTTGCTCAGCAACCCTCCAGGAGGGGAAGGAGGGGAGAGTGAGCCCCAGACTCGAGCACACGTCCAGTTAAAACTGAGGACGCTGGGCCTCCCCTGCAGGGTTTCTGATTCAGTAGGTGATGTTGATGCTGCTGGCTGCGGATCATGTGTTGAGGACCAGTGGGTCACGGAGCTTAGAGTCCAGCGAGGCTGCGTGGATTTCTCTTGAGGTGAGCTCACGATTTCTGGTTGAGGCCAGGTAGGGTGGTTGCATTTTCCTTTCAGCTCTTTTCAGCTGTGTATGTGCAGGTATAAACAGAGTTGGATCTGACCAGATGGGACTTGGCTAGCTGAGCGCGAGGAAGAAACAAATATCCTCTGTTCCTAGAAAGCCTTTAGAAAGCTTGCTTTAATAACGAAATGAAAATAAGTCACCTTTAATAGGAATTCCAGCAAGCAGGGTTGGGTAGGAAATATGCATTGATTTGTGTATTAAGAAGCGTTATGTGACAGGGACTACCAGATAAAAGAAGTCATACGAGCATTAGCCAGTAACAGTGCCTGGGAATTGCTGCATCTACTTGAGTTTCCTTTGACTTTATCAATGATGTAAAGACCTTGCATATATATGGGTGTGTAGATGTGCATGTACATATCACATAGTTTTTCATAGTATGAAGACTTACGGAAGAATCGCATATGACCTCAGATTTACCTCTCTGAGCTTCATCTTCTCCATCGATAAAGTGCAAACAATGATGATGTGTACTTCAAAGGATTATAATGATCTAAAAGTTAAGTCATTAACTTTTGTTTGTGGAAGTGTATAGCTGAGTACTTGGAAGAAAGTTAGTATATCTTCACATATTTTTAAGCTGTATAGTTTTGATTACCCCACATCATTCTGGGTCGCCCAGTGGTCTCAGAAGGTGGTAAATGTCTTAAGAGTGGGCCCGATGAAAGAAAATCAAAATGGAGTTGGTATTGCTAAGGGAACTCCCTAAAGTGGAGCTGGGAGGCCACAGAAGAAGTGTGACTTATGCGTGTCTCAGCCTGGATGGGATCTGACCCTTGGACCTGATGAAGTCGTCCAGAACACCTGCTGTAAACTCAAGATACTTATCGGACCCTCACCCTAAAGTAACTCGCCACAGTCTAGTTATCAGATGCCTACCCAGAAACAACTTGTGATTCTTTGCTTAAGGACAGATCTTTTCTGACTCGCGTGAGAGCCAATCGCAATTCTCTGCTGGCAACTTGTAGCAACCTTGTGGCTTTTGTCTTTATAAGCCCCTGACTCTGTCTCTCAGAACACTCTTTCGGTGTTACCCGAATCTGTGTCTTCCCAGTTGCAATTCTTAAGACCTCCAGTAAAGTACTTTCTTATTCGCATCCTTCTTCCTGCACTGTGTTTTGGTTGACAACCCCAGTTCTCCATCTCCTCTTGCTCCCAACAGAATGGCAGCTGGAGATGAGAAGAGAGGAACTTCTAAGATTAGATGTGTGTGTGTGTGTGTGTGTGTGTGTGTGTGTGTCTGTGTCCTTGTGTGTGTCTGTATATACTTTAAAATTTACATATAAATGTAAATTGTGTCTAAATTACTAATGCTAAAAGCATCTTCCCAGCTTTTAGATAAAAAAAATGGGTATTACGTTCTACCTCAAACATGCAGTCTCTGGTAAGCGAAAAGCTTTTGAGTGAGTTCGGTTTTGGAGCCCTCAGCTCCCCAGTGAATGGTGTAAATGATCAGATGGGAGGGAGTGCAGTCACCGCCTGACTCCTTAATGAGTTTCCCATAAATCTGGGCCACTCAGTAGAGGTCAAATTGATAACCACGAGCAATGAATAGCAATGCCTTCTAGAGACTGTAACCGCTGAATGGCTTCTTCTTTATCACACTTTCAGAAAACAGTGGTACTTCAAACACTCCTAAGGCTACCTTGAAAATCAGAGATCATCATTGTGTTCATTGTCAGTGAATCAAGACATAAAATCCTCTGATGATACACTTTAGGCATTGGAGAACCAAGTCTTGATGATTTATTGCTTTGGATTTACAATTAAATTATTTCTCCTGAAACCTTTCTGGTGGCTTTTGGTTTTGGACCTGCACTGTTCAGACTTTAAATACTCAGGGAAATCTCTCAATTCCCCTTGGGCTATTTCCCCTTAAAGACTGAAGTACAGTGTGCTTAAATTTCTGGTCTTTGTATTGAAGTTCCTAGCTTCTTAGGAGTGTAACTTGGAGGTAGGATTTGAGAAGGTTTGGAATTCTCATTGTGCAAAAAGTGAGCTGAAGCCCCAGGATACTTTGGGACTATCTTGCTTGATTTTTCTTTAAGTAGACAAAACAGGTTTGAGAAAACAGTCGCTGGGTAAAGAAGCACATTTTTCTCCATTCCACCCCTTTCCTTCTGAGGCCAACACCGTGACAACCTTGCCATGAAAATATCTTACAATGATCTTCTCTAACATTTTGTCTCAGTGATATGGTTCTTTTAGAAATCAGTTCTAAAATGTTGTGTATCTTCTCTAGCAATGGGATGGAGAAATGCATGCAGAAGAGGAATGTGTTTTATGTAAATTGCAAGTCCTACTAATAAGCCTTAAGGGAAAGGAGGACCCTGTTTAAAGAAAAGTGAAAACAGAATGATCGTATTCTTTTATTCCAAAGCTCCAGTGCTGGAGATTGGCACTCATAAGTATAATACTGATAATATGTAATCATAATGGTTGTGGTAGATTGTATACCGCTCCCAATTATTCACTGCCCTCCCTGTAACAGGATTACATGACCTTGTCCCTGTTAACACCAGGCTTGTCCACTGGACTTGCTTTGGCCAGTTAAATGTGAGTGAAAATGGTAAATGCCATCCCCCTATCCATGGCATCGGTCCACAACGATGCCCAAATCCTATGGGAGGTTCGGAGTCTCACTGTGCCTTCTCCACACCACCATAGAAAGGGAGCGGGGTCGGGGGGCAAAGCCTCAGAGGACCTTGTCATCGCCAGCCCCTGAGATTCTGGAGGGTTTTGTTACCACAGCACAACCGAAAGAAAACAAATACAGTAATAAAGGTTATCTTTATTAAATCAGGTATTATTCCAAGTGCATTTCTTGTATTAACTTATACAATCATCACAACAAAGCTATTATTCTTCCTATTTTGGAGATGAAGTGAGAGGTTAAGTGACTCGCCCCATGTGAGCAGGTAGTGAGTGATAGCGCCGTTCCTGTAACGCAGGCAGGATGGATGGTCAGCGTCCCCGCCCTCAGCCACCAGCTGACCGTTGAAGCAGACAGAGCAGCTTCTGGAACAAACTGCGATCTGCCCCTTGGATTCTTCGAAACCCAAGGATGGTCCCCTTAGAGGAGTGAAGTCACCCCAAATAAGGGAAGAAATTGGAAACCCCGGGGCCCAGAGCCTGGCATTGGATTTGGGAAGCATTTTGGAGTCTGTACCATGATCGGCAGAACGTTCCACAGGAGAAGTTCCTCCCCACTCCCACGCCTCATATTTTCAGAACATTAACTTTCAACATTAAAGTCCAGTTGATGTGTAGGTGGCCAAGAGTTACCAAGTTATACCCAGGTGTTTTTTCTTTTACTAGTTTGTAATAACATTTTTATTCCCAATAAAAAGAGCTCTGTTCTTTTGTTGTTGTTGTTACTGTTTTTTAAAAAATTTATTTTATGTATTTATTTTTGGCGGCGTTGGGTCTTCCTTGCTGCGCACGGGCTTTCTCTAGTTGCGGCGAGCAGCGGCTGCTCTTCATTGTGGTGCGCAGGCTTCTCATTGCGGTGGCTTCTCTTGTTGCGGAGCACGGGCTCTAGAGCGCGGGCTCAGTAGTTGTGGCGCACGGGCTTAGCTGCTCCACTGCATGTGGGATCTTCCTGGACCAGGGCTCAAATCCATGTCCCCTGTGTTGGCAGGCAGATTCTTAACTACTGCACCACCAGGGAATCCCACTGTTTGTTTGTTTTCTTATTGAACTGTTTTTTTAAATTGAACTATGGTTGATTTACAATGTTGTGTTAGTTTCAGGTATACAGCAAAGTGATTCAGTTTTATATATATATGTATATATATCTATTCTTTTTCAGATTCTTTCTCTTATAGGCTATCACAAAATATCGAGTAGAGTTCCCTGTGCTGTACAGTAGGTCCTTGTTGATGATCTATTTTATATATAGTAGTGTGTATATGTTAATCCCAAACTCCTAATTTATCCCTCCCCCCCTTTCCTCTTCTCTTCTTTTTAAAATTTTTAAATGATGTTAGATTTACAGAAAAATTGCAGTGACAATACAGAGGGTTCCTGTATGTCCTTCACTCAGTTTTCCTGGCATTAACATCTTATGTAGCCATCATACCTTTGTCGAAACTGAGAACTTAATTTGATATGTACTCTTAACTAAACTCCAGGCTTTAGTCCCATGTCACCAGTTTTTCTAGGAATGTCCCTTTCTTCTCCAGGGTCAATCCAGCATCCACCTTATATTAGTGTCATGTCTCCTTCATCTTGCTAGTAGGCCTGCCATACAAGAAATGCTAAAGTAACTTCTTTAGAAAGATTGAAAAAAAACCAATCATATTCTTTTACTGCAAAGCTCCAGTCCTGTGGATTGGCACTGATAGGTATAATACTAATGCCATGTAATCACAATGGCTGTGGTAGATTGCATACTGCTCCCAGTTATTCACTGCCCTCCCTGTAAGAGGCAAGTGGACAGATGCTAAAGATTATGTAGAAGGGTGTCCATCCAATGTGATAACAGCGAAGCACTGGAAACGATGTAGATGTTCACAGATGAGAGGCTGGAGAGACACATCATGGTACAGTGACAGATCTGAATGCTGCGTACCACTCGACAGCGTGTAGCTGAGCCCATCAACGTGGACAAACAGCTCGGACAGATTACTAAGTGAAAATTCAGGCTCCACATTGCTGCCTATTCTCCAGCCCCCGTTACTGTCACTGGAGTGGGCTCCCACGTGAGTGTGCGTGCACGGCTGTCCGTGGCAGATATTCGCAGACACTGTAAACGCTTCCAGAACCGCCAAAAGCAATTGCCCACTGCTGGCAGGATTCTAGAGAATATCTTACTTCATGCTTTTCTTCATTGTTCAGATTTTCTAGAATATGGATTTAGAGAGGAGCCCGTATTCAGAATGAATGTAGTTAGAGAAAAGCAGTTTTCAGCTTTGAGGTGCGGGAAGGCAAAGCCGAGACTATTTTCATTTCGGGCACGAGTGCCCAGGAGTGGAATGTGTGTTAACAGCAGTGCCGGCCAGCACGTCCCAATTGCTGTAACAGTGTCTGTGACGAATTCAGCAGCCTCCTGGCGTAAACTGTCCAGAGTCCCATTACAGCATCTCCACTAGTGGTGCAGGCCCTGCTGTCCTCCGTACAGGGCTTTGCACCTGGGAGCTGGGGCATCAGGCGAGTTATTGAAGTCCTCGGAGCTTCAGTTTCCCCTCCTTAGCCAGAGAGGATCACAGGTCTTCACGGGGTCGTGTGAGGGTTTAATGAAATGACCTGTGTTCATCCCTTGGTGCACCACCTGGCACAGAGTAAGCGCTCAATAAACCAGGGTTATAGTTCATCTTAACCCTCGGCTAAGCCCGTGTGTGGTAAATATGGTCCTCAAGATAGTAGGGTGTGGTCCACTAAAGGATGGGTTTCCTGGCCGGGTTCCCAGCTCGTTCACTTGTGAAAATTTCTGAAAACCCTCCATCGGGGTCTGGCCTGTGCTCACGAAGGTGGCTTTAACCCATCCTGAGGCTGCCGGCACGGCGGTGTGTCCTCCCACCGCTGGCTCAGGGTAGAGGTTGGGGTACAGACTCCCCCTTGGCCGGGGGGGCCTCAAAGAATACCAGGCTGGGGAATAAACACCCTTCATTTCCTCCCTTTAGAAGAGAAAGCGACAGATTCATGCCTGTCCCCAAAAACACATCAATTAAACCCAACAAAACCACTTCAGGAAACAGAGAGATATTAACAACATTCGAGCCTGGACCCCTCCACAAAGGCCGCTATCCACAGCTACCATGTTGGCAACACAAATGTGGCTGAAAGATGTCATACAGAAGAGACTTGTGGGGAACAGTGAGACATGGATCGATTTCAGCACCGCAGAAATCCCCAGCACAGCCGTCCCGACGTCCTCCGTCTCACCCCAGCGTCTTCAGTGCATGGTTTGACCCAGAAACCACGTTTAAGAAAATGAATCAGACAAGCCAAGTTTGCAGACGTTGCCCAAACGTGGCCATTTTATTTCTTTTTCCTTTGAAGTCCAAACAGCTTGAGGAGACAGCAGCACATGTGGTTGGCTAATTTCTATGCATACCCTAATGGATTGTTTTTAAACCATTAGTGTTTTAATAGCTGTATGACTGACATGTAAAAGGCAGTGCATGTTAAATGTATGTGACTCAGTGAGTTCGGGGACAAGTATAGTCCCATGATCCCATTGCACCATCAAGGCCGTAGATATATCCATCACCTCCCAAATTTCCTCCTGCCCCTGTTGTTATTATTAGTTTTGCGGTAAGAACACTTAATGTAAGATCTACCCTCTTGGAAAATTTCGAGCATACAATACAGTATTGTTAGCTCTAGGCATTCTGCTGGGTAGAATATCTCCAGAACTTACTTCTCCTGCATAAGTGAAACTTGGCACCCCTTGACCAACATCTCCCAGTTCCCCTCGCCCGCCTTGGCAATCACTATTCTACTCTTTGCTTGCGGAGTCTGACTAGATTAGATTTCACGTCTACGTGAGACCACGCAGTATTTATCTTTCTGTGACTGGATTACTCCATTCAGCACAGTGTCCTCCAGGCCCATCTATGTTGTTGCAAATGGCAGCCTTTCTTTCTTCTTAAAGGCTGAATAATATTCCACTCCAAATATATCTCACATTTTCTTTATCCACGCATCTGTGGATAGACATTTACGTTGTTTCCGTATCTTGCCTACTGTGAATGAACAGGCAAGGCGTGCCGTGAACGTGGCGATGCAGGTATCCCTTCCAGATACTGATTTCAATTCCTCTGGGTAAATATCCAGAAGTGGGATGGCTGAATCACGCGGTGGTTCCATTTTTTATTTTTCAAGGAAGCGCCATACTGTTTTCCACGGTGGCTGCGCCAATCTGCATTCCCACCAGCAGTGCTCCAGGGTTTCCCTTTCTGCACATCCTCACCAACACTTGCTGTCTTTTGTTTTTCTTAAAAATAGCCATTCTAAGAGGTGTGCGGAGATAGCTCAGTGTGGTTTTTGATCTGCATTTCCCTGATGATTAGGGATGCTAAGCACCTTTTCATGTACCTGTTGGCCATCTGTATGTATCTTTGGAAAGGTATCTATTCAACTCGTTTGTCCATTTTTTAACAGGGCCTGGAGCCTAGATCTGCAGAGAAGCTAGACGTTTACATGCATCACTTGACGTGTGTGTCCTCATTTCTCCTCTCCACTTAGACGCTGGGATCTCTCACTTGGGGTCCAGAGCCCCTGTGAAGGTATGTTCATCTGTGAATGGTTGTTTATATCATAGTTTTTCCGTGAGGGGACAGAGCCTGTGACCTCCTATTGTACCACTTGCTGATGTCCTTTTAGTTGATTCTTTCTATAGCCATTAAATCACTGATCCACCACCTGGAAAGCCCTCACTAAAGCAGGTCAGAGACACAGATCACTTTCCTTGCTTTCTGGATTTCTGAGCCCAAAGGATTAGATGAGACCACACAGGTCAGTATTTGGGATTCCAACATGAGATAGAGCCAGCACAGTGGGGCGGTGTCTGCTCCTGGCCCAGGGTCGCCTGCACGGGAAAACCTCCTTCACCACTAGGTAGCTGTTTGACCTCCGGCACCTGATCCTTTCTGGCCTCAGGTTAGAGTCCTCCTTTGTAAAGTACTTACAACTCCTAACTTGCAGGCTGTGCACTAGTTAGGTGCACAGCCCACATCGAGCTCTGTGCATGTTCTGTTCGAAGCTGCTTGAAGACGGAAATGAGGGAGGTCACAGTCAGCTTCAGGTCCACATGTGTTTTGGCAGGCCTGGCAGGAGGTAGAGGGACACAACAGCGATGTGGCCTGGAGGTGGGATGGGAACACAAGGCTATTTTCTGGACCCCAGAGGGAGACAGGCAAAGTCGGGGCAGTGAGGCCGGCCTCCCGGGGAAGTTGGGATGGGACTGGAACAGAGGATGTCAGGGTAACGAGTTCGGCCTCTGTCTCTCAGCCCGGGAGATGGGGCCAGGCAGGGGTCAGAGAGCCTGGGCAGGAGGCTGTTAAAATAAATCACGACCGGAGGCTCAGGAGCTGGTCCAGGGCAGTGAGAGGGGAGAGGAGAGGAGGAGTGAAGAGGCAGGTAGGGCAGAAGGGAAAGAATGAACCACAGTTCAAAACCTCAGGGACGTGCAATGGCGGAGGAAAGTGTATTTCTCATATTTGATTTGTCCTAAAAACAGATGCAAGAGCAATGTGCTTGTCACAAAACAGAGCGTCAATAAAGAAAATACATGGTTGTTTTTTTCTATGTGTGCAGTTCTTCTTGATTTCTTTTTTTTTTTTAACATCTTTATTGGAGTATAATTGCTTTACAATGGTGTGTTAGTTTCTGCTTTATAACAAAGTGAATCAACTATACATATACATATATCCCCATATCTCCTCCCTCTTGCGTCTCCCTCTCACCCTCCCTATCCCACCCCTCTAGGTGGTCACAAAGCACTGAGCTGATCTCCCTGTGCTATGCGGCTGCTTCCTACTAGCTATCTACCTTACGTTTGGTAGTGTATATATGTCCATGCCACTCTCTCACTTCCCAGCTTACGCTTCCCCCTCCCTATGTCCTCAAGTCCATTCTCTACATCTGCATGTTTATTCCTGTCCTGCCCCTAGGTTCTTCAGAACCATTTTTTTTAGATTCCATATATATGTGTTAGCATACGGTATTTGTTTTTCTTTTTCTGACTTACTTCACTCTGTATGACAGTCTCTAGGTCCATCCACCTCACTACAAATAACTCAATTTCGTTTCTTTTTATGGCTGAGTAATATTCCATTGTATATATGTGCCACATCTTCTTTATCCATTCATCTGTCGATGGACACTTAGGTTGCTTCCATGTCCTGGCTATTGTAAATAGAACTGCAGTGCACATTGTGGTACACGACTCTTTTTGAATTATGGTTTTCTCAGGGTATATGCCCAGTAGTGGGATTGCTGGGTCGTATGGTAGTTCTATTTTTAGTTTTTTAAGGAACCTCCATACTGTTCGCCATAGTGGCTGTATCAATTTACATTCCCACCAACAATGCAAGAGGGTTCCCTTTTCTCCACACTCTCCAGCATTTATGATTTGTAGATTTTTTGATGATGGCCATTGTGACCGGTGTGAGATGATACCTCATTGTAGTTTTGATTTGCATTTCTCTAATGATTAGTGATGTTGAGCATCCTTTCCTGTGTTTGTTGGCCATCTGTGTATCTTCTTTGGAGAAATGTCTATTTAGGTCTTCTGCCCGTTTTTGGATTGGGTTGTTTGTTTTTTTGATATTGAGCTGCATGAGCTGCTTGTAAATTTTGGAGATTAATCCTTTGTCAGTTGCTTCATTTGCAAATATTTTCCCCATTGTGAGGGCTGTCTTTTGGTCTTGTTTATGGTTTCCTTTGCTGTGCAAAAGCTTTGAAGTTTCATTAGGTCCCATTTGTTTATTTTTGTTTTTATTTCCATTTCTCTAGGAGGTGGGTCAAAAAGGATCTTGCTGTGATTTATGTCATAGAGTGTTCTGCCTATGTTTTCCTCTAAGAGTTTTATAGTATCTGGCCTTACATTTAGGTCTTTAATGCATTTTGAGTTTATTTTTGTGTATGGTGTTAAGGAGTGTTGACTGAAGAAAGGATTCGGGGGGAACCCTCCAGACGGTTGTGTATGTTCAAACCTTTTACAACCCTGAACTGGAGTGAATCACAAACATCAGTCAAAATGAAATTATGCAAGATTTCATTTTCCATTAGTTTTTTTAAAAATGCATTTGATCTTAGAAGTGAGTAAAACTTCAAATATTTTAAAATGCTACGTCATTTTTTCTTCAATTTTCTTCCGTTAGTCCCTTCCAAAAAGTCGTTTGTTATATAAGTATTTCAAAGACAAAAAATAGTGTTATTTTAAAAAATGTAGAAGAAGAAGAATTGCCATCAGAAATTTCTGTAGCTAATCGGCAATAATGTCGTATCTGAAATAACTGGTGTATTGCAGGCTGTTCCAAGCATCCAGCAACTTTGATGCCAAATCCCTCTTTCTGTACTGATGAGCCCTTGTTGACAGTATCGTAACTGTGTGTGTGTTTTAAGAGAACACCTTGTACTAGCATCTAAAAATCGTTAGGAAAGATGGGATAGCAATGTGCATTAAAGGTGATGAAGAAATTTAGATGAGACCTAAAACAGCCGGGATGAGAAAGCAGCAAATCAAAGAGATCAAAGGTAGGGCTGGCTGCTGTCAGCAGTGATGCGAGGAAGGAGCCTGTTCAGGTAAGGGCTTAATTAGGGCTGTCGGTCACAGTAATTGCCTGTGATTAAACAGTGTGAGTCAGCAGGGGCGCGGTTCGCCCAGTGACAGGCATCACCCGTGAGCTCGGAAGGGCAGTCGGGGACCACGCCTCACCTCAAGGGCAGGCGGCGCTGTTCGTGGATCCTTTCTGTGAGCACCTACATGGATCACCTGCTTTCTCCAAACAGCAAGCACTTTGTTTTATCAGCATCAAACCACGTGCTGGAGGAAGCTTCCAAATAGCCCTTATTTGATTTCCGTGCTTCCGAGGTGGGGCTGAGGGTGTCAGTTATTAGTAAGCAAAGCTTCAGGCATCAACTACGAACCGTCGGCGCCCTGTAATACTACCAGCTCCCTGTCTCTCTCTTTGGCGTCTTTGGTGTCCTGTCTTCACAGCCCAGGCCCTCTTGCGCTGCCCAGCTGGTGTCTGGGGAGGTGCTTCTCTCTGCAGTCCCCCCCCACGTTTGTTCTCCATTCCAAGACCGTGGCTGTGCCTTGGCCAAGAAACCCCTTCCCGCCACCGCTCTTCTCATCCCCACTGACCTCCTCTTTTCCAAATCTAACCAAGCTTGGCGGGTGGCGGGCGGCGGTCTGCCTCACATCCTTTTAGGTGACCGCCCCTCCCTCTCCCCACCCCAAGGAGACCCGGCCCTCCTCTGGGTTCCTTTGCACTTGCTGCAGCAGTAATGCACTCTGCCCAGGGACCATCTGTATCCAGTTGACTGAAGTGCTCCCCGAATGTAAATATTCCCGCTTGGGTCCTCTCTGGGGTTGCCACACTATTTTGAAAGCACTCTGTATTTTCAACAATAGTTTAAAATCCAGAAAAGATGCTCAGGAGATGTTTATTGGGTCAAAGGAAGTACATGCTGCTGGACAGAATCAAAAGGCCTTAGGGAGGGAGGCTGCAGAGAATCCCAAAAGGTCTGTTTTCATCTGGGTGGCTTGGCTAGGATACCAAATAAAGCAATAAAAATGTTAATCTTCCCAGCCCTGCCTCCTGCTTCATGGAGCCTCCGAGGCTATGACAGCAATAAAGTAGGTGAAAAAGTTAAAGAGGAAAACATAAATTAGGTCATGAGAGGATAAAGAGACGGATTTTCAATAGGCTTCAACCTTCAGAGTTGGGAGGGCCTAAATTAAGTGGATCATAGGAAATTCGATAAACAAGGATTGTAGACGGCAGATGATTTATCCCATTATAATTTGAATTAAGTTCAAGCATCAGTAACACCCCGACCCAAAGGTTATGAAGAGACAGCTAATAACATGAACTGAACCAGCACATCTTGTATATCGTTGCTGGGAATTTAGGACTCAGGCATTTAGGGCTGAGGAATTGATTGCCTGCGAGATAAATTTCATCTCTGGTGCCATGGAGCAGACCTCAGGAGAAGAGGCAGCCACCAGTATGCCCAAGCTACCAGCCTGCAGCCCAGGACTCACTCAGCCATGACCAAGACAACCTGAACATTCCCCTCAGCTTGGGGAAACTTCAGACGCATTTCTTCCTAGCTGGAGTTTTCTCACCTCCCCTTCCTTAGAGCACTTCCTTAGAAAACTTGAAATTGTAAATTCTTCCTCTGCCCCTTTGCAGATGTCCTCCCAGCCCCTTGCCTATTTAACAACCCAGGAAATACCTTTCTCGAGGACCGGAGAGCTGCCTCCTTGAAGTGCGGACAGAGAAGGAGCTAGCGCCTCACCTCTCAGTCTCCCTAGGAGAGCAGCAGCCTGACTTCCACATCACAGAGGAAAATGTTCACTCAGTGTGCCACAACACACCACTGGCTACCTCCACGAAGGTGGCTTCCAGCACTTTCCACTGGCTCCCCAGGGCTTAAACCCCCGCCCCCCGTCCCCACTGCTGGTTTCAGTGGAGTTGAGTCCGGCCTGGACTGCACTAGGCTTGAGGAATGTCTCGCCTGCCTGTTTAACTCTGTCTGGGGCCAGTTTGGCTTTGACACACGTCTGCAGGCATCAGTGAAACCATTTGGTCCAAGCCCGGACTGCCGCTCTTACAAGCACTCGGCTGCCCTATGTATAAACACGTGTGTGCCAGCCAGTTAATCCAGGCCTGTTGCCTCTGTTTGTATCAGATGATTCAGACTGTGTTCAAACAT
Source organism: Neophocaena asiaeorientalis asiaeorientalis (assembly GCF_003031525.2). NCBI lineage: Eukaryota > Metazoa > Chordata > Mammalia > Artiodactyla > Phocoenidae > Neophocaena > Neophocaena asiaeorientalis. The sequence continues at coordinate 2,753,858 of NW_020173687.1, read as the reverse complement.
GGAAAACACACCAGATCAATCTCAGAACTGGGCCCAGCAAATCTCAGGAGAACTGCTGGACGGCCTTTTGCTTCCCAGCGCACTCTCTTCCCCAGGCTCGCCTAAATTTCAAGCTCCCCGATGTCGGCTTTGTATTAGTCACCTACATCATTTGGTGTGATAGGGGTTTTGCCTTTCAGCACCACGTAGGCACAATGTCGGCGGAGTCAAGCTGCATCACACCAGCAGGGGCCCTTTCGAGCACGCTCCCAAGCCCCTCCAAGCCCTTTGTCCTTTAATCTTACAGGACCCCCAGGAAAACACTGCTAACCCCTCTTCACTGTTGAGGAAACCAGGCTCAGAAAGACTGAGGGTCTCGCACGGGCAGAGCCAGAGCTGAGATGTGAACCCAGGAAGCCTGGCCCCCCAGACCGCACCATTTCACAGTGGAATGTAGCAAGATTTAATTGTGTGGAGTAGGAATCCCAGAGGGAACGTAAACCCAGGGGGGATAGATCTAGATTGCTGGCAGGGCAGCTGGGTCAGAAACCAATCTCCTGAGGGACCAAAGGGGACTCCTGCTGGAAGGAGACCCTTCCTGGTAGAAGCACTGGAAGAGGGGCCGGGCACTGTGTGTCTAGGGCAGGCGGGATGTTGTCTGGGAAGAAGGGAAGGGATGGGCTACGGCAGGACCCATGAACTCAGCTGTCTTGCTGAGTTCTGCAGGACTCCAGGACCCCTCCGCTTGTGCAACACCAAGGGGACAGAGCCATCCCCCTTCCCATGACAGGACATCATTGACCCTTGGAAAGTCAAAGGCTTCAGTGCTTCAGCACCTGGGAGAGAACCAGGGCCGCACAAATATGGTGGCACCAGTGGAGGCTCAGTGGATGTGAGGACGGAGCGGTAGCCATCCTGGGGGGAGGAGTCTTGCTCATGAGCACAGGTGAGCGCCCACCACCTGTGGACTTCAGGTCCTCTTGTTCTAGGGACTGAAGGGACCACAGGAGCCACTGAGGGTTGCTTTTCTGTTGGCATCGTCTCTCCTCCTCTACTTAGTAGCCAGTGAGGGCTGGGGAGGCAGCTCTGCTGTCTCTTTATCAGCAATTTCACCCCCACCTGCCGAGAGTGAGATGCCTCCACGGGAACTTGACTGTGCCTCCCAAAGGTCAAGTTAAAACCACTGCGTCTCCGGTGCTGCCTTTGCAGGCGCTGGGTAGGGTGGGATCTGCGGACGGAAGTTGATATCTGCCAGGAGAATCGCGTGTCAGTCAGTGAAACTATTACCTGTTCACTTGATAAGAGAAAATTAAATTATTCAGCTCCCAATAACACAAGCAGCATCCCGGCCGTGGTAGTGGCGTAATTGTTTTATAATTAAGGCATGCCGAGTCATGTTAATAATGTGTGCATTGAGTCGCTCATTTTTTTTCCAAAGAGAGGCAATTCAAATAAGTAATTTAGTGGTAGAAATAAACTATGAATTTAATTTATATGTTCATTAATTGTACAATTAAACAGAATACTAATTGACTGTAGAATTATAGCTAAATGGAACACCGCACCCGGGTAATTAGTTCTCGTCCTGTTTTTCATTGTGAACATAATTTTTGGTGGTCTCATCCTACCCAATTAGGTTTTGTTTGGCTTTATTGGAGCATAAATCATTCTTCTAGCACAGAGATTTAATCCCCCCAATACAGCTGGTGTGTTACTCCCTTGTCGCCAAAGGTTCACTCTTAAAAGAAAGGACATCTGGTTATAGCAGTCGGGATGGGCGGGTGCTGGGCTCTTCTGCAATTTCCAGTGCGTTCTCTGCAGCAGGACGGGTAGAGGCGAAGAGCGTAGGTCAGTGATGGTAGCATCTTGGTTCTTCCCCTGCATCCGGGAGGAGCCGGGAGTCTGGACGACCTGCTCACCGCTTCTAAGGTTTTCACCTGGAATGGCCATTATTAAACCATGGTCCCATGAAGCCCACACAGGCTGTGGGCTCTGACACGGAGGAAGCCTGACAGGCAAGGAAGTGTGTATGCAGGAAACGTGGTATCTTTTCATGGAAATGAAATGTCTGCAGTAAACTCAGGACCACTTACCTTTCTGGGCTGCTCCTTCGGGAGCTCTCACCTTAAGCAGATGTCATGAGCCAGAGCGTCCGATTATGATCAGCTAATCATCCTGAGATGATTCATCCTGAGATACATGGTTGTGTTTTCCCAGCTGCTCAGAAAGAAGCAAAGGAGAAGGGAAGATGTGAAGTGGTGGCTCCCTAATGCCGCTGGGATGTAGCTTCTCCACGTGGACGGGGGAGACTGGGGTTCAGAGCCCCACGCAGGCATCTCTGGAGGCACCAGGATCTCGCAGGGGTTCGGGTGGCTTGTCAAAGTGCACATTCCTGGCAGAGGGGCCCTCCCGGAGCAGTTTAAACTTCAGGGCTTCTCTCGGGCGCAGTCCCCGAATGCGGCATAAAGTCAGACGTGAAGTAGACTGTTGCCATCACGGTTTCCTTACACAGAGCTTCTGTGGGACCAGGTTTGCTCAAGTCATCCAACAAACAGGGTGCGTCCCAGACATGGTGACGGGTTCTGGGGATACAGCGTCGGACAAGGCAGACCCAAATCCCTGCCGCATGGGACCCACAGCTGAGGCCACAGCCACGTGACCCAGGGCCATCGGATGAGTCTCCTCGGCTGGCCCTGACCCAGCTGGAGGGGAATCCAAACAGCGGTCCCCTTATCAGCCTCCTGTGGCAGCTGTAACAAATTATCACCAACTTGGCAGCTAAAACGACACAAACTAGTTATGTGACAGTTCTGGGCGCTAGAAGTCAGACATGGATCTCCGGGGGCGAGCTCAAGGTGTTGGCAGCGCTGGTCCCCTTTGAGGCTCCAGGGCCGACTTCCTGCCTGGCCTTTTCCAGCTTCTGGAAGCGCCTGCATTCCTTGGCTTGCGACCCCTTCCTCCATCTTCAGAGTCAGCACTGGTGTCACTCCCACCTCTGCCTCTGTCCTCACATCTCCCATATTGACCCTGCAGCCTCCCTCTTTCACTTAAGGACCCTCGTGAGGACTTTGGGTCCATCCAAACCATCCAGGACACCCTCCCATCTCAAGATCTTTAATTAAATCAAATCTGGGAAGTCCCTTTTGCCATGTTGGGTAACCTGGTTCCAGGGATTAAGGTGAGGACGTTTTTGGGGGCCGTTATTCTTCCCACCACTATCCCCGTGGGGAAAAGGCGTGCAGTGGTGCCAGGTCTTAGATTCTGGGAGAAACAGACGTTCCTTCTGAGAGGCTTTAGAAATACTTGGTGTTAACTCTTCATTCCATCCTCCAGTCTGCTCCCAGTGACACTGATATGAGAAATGTGACATTCAGATGGGACAGGAATGCTCAAAGGCAAAAACCCTTCCTGCCCGTGGAGAGGAACTGGGTGGAACCAGTTTTTGTTTTATGTTTCTGTTGCATTATTTATACCACTGAAAGGCAAATTCCCATAGAAACGAATTATGACAGCAATGGCAGTTAGAAGGGTGGCCTCCCAGGTGATTCCATAATCTAGGGAAGGAGAAATTGCTCAGAACATCATTCACTTTACCAGAAAAGTGTTGATGTAACAGGGCCTTAAACTAGAAAATTTCCCTAGTGACTAGTTTGCATGAAATTTATAATTATACATGAAACATAATCAAAGAGAAGTCAGTGTTGGTTCCTGAGTGTCAATAACTGAACATTTACCAGAGGAGAAGGCAAGCTTACACCTCAGGAGTCTGTTGTATACACACCCTCCCCCGAACCTTAGCTCCTTCCCGTCTTTATTTTGTTCCTAAGTACTTAGCACCTTCTGATACACTCCATAATTTACTTACTTGTTTTTTTTTTATCATCTGTCTCCCCTATGAGATCAGGGATTTCGCGTTTTGTTTTCTCTTCCAAGAACTAGAAAAGTGACTGCTCTGTCAAAGGCAGTTGATAAATATTTATAGAATGAATAAGTAATTTACACCATATGATTAGTACGTTGTATTTTGCATAAGGGAAATAATCTTTCTATTATAGAATTGAACCTGGGTTTTTATTGCTATTTGGAGGATAAGATTTTTTTTTTTTAAGTGTTAAGTCAAGCCAAGATGCTTTAGGACTTTCCCAAGTTCCCAGATCAGGCCATGCAGTGGGGATTGGTCAGCTCCTTCCCCAACCAGACTCTCTCAAGTTCCCACTAAGATATTCGTAAAGGCACAGAGAAAAATGGAGAATTTGTGAAGCTCTTGCACAACGCTGATGAAAAAGTTGAAGAGGGAAGATGAAATGGTTAATTATAGATAAGAAAACCAATGTGAGGAATTATAGCTATTTCTAAGGAAAATACCAGAACTACTGAAACAGAGTTAATTATCAATGACATCATTACAGAAAAATTGCTGGAAATGTGATAAATATCTCGGAATACAGGCGACAAATGTTCTCCATACCCCAAGGAAAATCAGTCAGAATGGGCCAAAGTTAGACACATTTCGGCAAGCATTTAAAATGATAAAATAGAGATAAACGCAAAGACCAGTTTTAGAAGGAGAAGATACGGCCGCATAAAAACAAACACAGATGTGTGTGGTCTCGGATCGATCGCTCCCCACCACACTCCTACCAGAAGGAAATAATGACAGCTGCTGCAGTTCATGGAAAAAAAGTGGAAAATCTGAGAACCTTAGACCCGAGCGGGGACTTTCCATGTGTGTGGGTGACACCAGGCAGTCTCTGACATCCACCGGCTCATGAAATACACCACCCAGACACGTTTTCTTCAAAGTGTTATAAAATGTCTACTTTAGTCGCAGTAAGAGATGAATTTAACAGTTGAAGATTCCATGGGAGACTTGAAAAACTCCATGATATAAGCACGTCACGGGGTCTTGGATGTGCTGCAGAACCTGGTAGGACGGTTCTCGTGCTGAGGTCTTCGGGAAGTTTGCCCGCCCCCAGCGGTTCTGCAGCCCAGCCAGAGAACCACTCTAATAGCCAGTGAACCCGCATTTAAATTAAATAACGTCACCCTAAATTGCTGTCTCTCATCCTGAGAGTTGGGCAGAATGCACCGAGATGTGCAGCCGATCGCCTCTGCCTTTCAGGAACCTGGGTGAGCCTTCCGTTCTCTCTTCTCCTTTGCATTTTCTAGGTTTTTAAAAGAAAAAGTCTTTCCAGTGAAAACAAGCAAAAAAGCCAACCAAACAAAAAAAAGCTTTACAGAAAGAGAAGAGCCAAGTTTCACAGGTCACAGTGACCTGATACCAATATATTCTAACATTCAGTTCTCTCCGGAACAGAAAACCTTGTATTTTTATCTGGCTTTTACAAACCTCTTCAAATGTGAACTTCCAGATCCTCTCTGAAATTTCCCTTCTGTGCCACACTCAGTCAAATACATCTTTAATAAAAAGACTGAAAGTGAGTTTTTATCTAAGAGACTCCTGGAAACTTTGGAAGTTAATTCGTAGTTGAAAGAAACAAAACAGGCTTTTGGGTTTGTCTGGCTCAGCTGTCTGCTGACCTTGAAATTCAGGGTGGGCTGCTTACCTGCTCTAAGCCCTTGTTTCCCCATCTTTGAAATGGAGATGATTGTATCTACTTCAAAACAGCAAAGACAGAAATAAGGCAACCTGAGGAAAGGTCAGAGACCCTCCCTCTCACAGTGTAGACTCCGGTGGTTGTAGAGGAACTGTGATGGATGAGGGAACGTGGATCTTCACCTTGGCGTCTGTGGGAGACGTAACTCTTCATGCTTTGTTACCCTCACATTTCAACAAAACCATCAAACCAACAGACTTGTGTGGGTCAGGAGATCCCAAGACCACCATCAGGTCCAACGGTTCACTAGGAGGACTCGGGAAAGCAGTTAAGCTCGTGGTTATGGTTTATCACAATGTAAGGATGCAGCGTAAGATCAGCTGATGGAGGACGTGCGTAGGGCAGGCCTAGGAGAGACCAGGTGTGAGCGCTCAGGTGTGTTCCCCAAATGGAGTCGTGGAGAACATTTACTTTTCCCAGCAGTGATGTCTGACAACACGTGTGAAGCATTGCCGTCCAGGGATGCTCACCCGAGCCTTCGTGTCCAAGGTGTTCACGGTGGTCAGTTACACGCACAGGCAACACTGACCACCCCTGTGGCTGACCTTTAGTCTCTAGTCCCTCCAGGGGTTGAGCTGATACAGCACGGCCCCAGGCCCCCACCACATATCTCGTTGTTGGCATAGAATATCAGGGGTAGCCCAAGGCCTCCGATAAACAAGGACACTCTTACTTAGCAGGAGGACCTGAGGAGAGCTCACCTCTCAGGAACTGGGCATAGGTCACTCCTTTCCGAGGCGAGGTTAATCCTCTACTGCAGATCTCCTATCGGAGATTCACTATTTGAAAAAGTCAAGACATAGGTGATAAAAGACCCGTCAGCAAAATGGCAGAAGGGATTCCAGGGCCCTGGGAGAGAGCTGGCTTTGGAGCCAATTGCTAACATATCTGAGAGGACAGGATATAGGTGAAAACTCCTGTGACCGCGTGCCCTCACTACTTGCTGAGAGGTGACAGCTCAGACTTTGCAGAACTGATGGTCTACCCCAGAGGTCAGCACACTTTTCCTGCTGTAAGTATTTGTGGCTTTGCAGGCCTCGTGGTGTCAGCTCTGGGGTAGAGCAAGGGCAGCCATTGACAACATGGAAGCAAACCGGGGAGGCCGGGTTCCTGTAAAATTTTCTTTGTTTGCAGACACTGCGGTTCGAATTCCACGTCGTTTTCACACGTCAGGAAATGTTATGATCCCTTTGGCTTCCGGACTACGTGATGCACAGGGGATATTTGGGGGATCATGGAAATATTCTGTATGAAACTATAATGGTGCATACAGGCCATTATGTATCTGTCAAAACTTATAGAACTATAGGACTCAAAGACCGAACCTTAACATAAAAGGTGGACTTGGGTTAAGGCTCACCGTTGTAGAAAGTGTACCACTAATGCAACCTGTTAATAGGGAGAAGTGTGTACCTGGGCTGAGGGGGGAAGGGAGCGGGCATATAGAGCTCTATGCACCGTCTGCTCAGTGATTCTGGAAATCTAAAACTATATGAAAAAATACAGCCTAAAATGTTAAAACATTCTTAGCTCGTAGGTCACAGGAAACCAGAGGCAGGTGGGGTTTGGCCCGTGACACGTCCTCACTGACCCGCAGACGAGCTAGAAGAAGGGCTCACACATATACATATGTGGCCCCTTGAAAATACCAGGACATGGGTGTGTAAACAACCTGAGAGTCCATACAGCGCACACGAGTGATTTTGGCTTCCGCCGAGCTAGGAGCAGCTACTGTTCATACTTGCTGTCGGCTTAAATAGCTGTGTTATTTGCCGCGAGAACTTTGAAACGCGGGCCTAAAGGGAGGCAGAGATGCCTTCAGGTATTGGGCCGCCTTTTGTAAGCTGCTCCCCCTCCTTGCTTCTTGAAGATGGAACAATCAACACAGCATCCCTTTGAACAGGATAATGAGCACAATTCATTTGGTAAACATGTATTGAGCACCCATTGTATGCTCGCCGCCTGCCTGGGCTGCCAGAGCTGGTGGCAGTTACGGGGCGATGTCGAAAACGGCTGGACAGCAACTCCAAGTAAGAGAAAGAACAAGTGGGGTCATGTTGATCCTGTGGAACGTTTGCTAATAGATTTTAACGCAACCCTGCGTTCCCATCGTGTGGCTGCCTGGTGCCCGCTTGACTTCCGTCTGTGGCTGTTCAGTCTGCCCGCGTCAGATGATGGGAACGCATTCATCAGCCTCCACTTGACAGGATATATATACATTTACTGCTTCTAACATTCTCATTACATCCACCGAGGGCTCAACCTAGTTCGTAAAGGCAGCGATGAAGCGGGTTTCCCACAGGAGAGGTGAGGATGGAGGCCCCCTGACTCCCCACTTGGAGGTGGTCAGCAGAAACCGAGTCTGATCCTGCAGTCTCGCTCCCAGAGTTCACATGATTCTCTCTCCTTGGGATTCAGAGCGATTGGAGACCTAATTACAATTTCTACTCCCGTGTTGAGCATTTACTCCAAGTACATGGTCAATAACTCATTGTATATGGATTTAAGTACTACTTGGGGACTTTCCATTTTTCTCCATCTCTGAGGCAGTGAGAATTGTGTTTTCGTCCGTGGAGACCCCTTCCCTAGAGCCTTCTACCTGCTGGCTTAGCTCCTTCTGTATAAGCCGGTCTTTCAAAGGAAGAACAGGCAGCTTCAGCAAACCGCTGAGCGCACGGCGTCTGGGTGAGACTGCAGGATTCCACCACACATCCCTAGCTCTGAGCACTCACTTCTGGTGCCTCAGTCTCCCCATCTGCAAAATGGGGATAACATTGATGCCTATTTGGAAAGCCCTTAGGATGGTGCCGGATATGAAGTGTGCAGTAAAGGGATAATCTGTAAAGAGGACAAAGCAGTGAGTGCTGAACATTTCCAGAGCAGCTTTGGGAAGAGAAAACAGAGAAAAGATGAGAGGCAACCTGCTCTAGGTCCTGAATTCAGCATGGATCTCAGAGCTGAATGCGCAACTGGACCTCTCAGTCCCATGTTCAATCACTGCGGGTGTAGAAATGATGATGCCTTCTGTTTACCGACCTCCTCAGGCCACGGAGGCCTGAGGAGGTCGGTAAACAGAGACTCATTGCCTTCCAGAATATTAAGAAAATCCCCACCAAAGGGGGCTGGATCTGCTTCTTACGCTCCCAGAATGCACATTCATTAAGAACCAGGCCACTTGGCCGTGACAGTGGGTTGGGGCATGTGGGCTGGCGGGAGCTTTCTGTCGTGGGGAGGGTGTTTTCTCTCTGGCTGACCTGGAGCTCCAGACCTGCAGCCCCATCCCACCCCACTGAGTGGACATCGCACCAAGACACCTCAACTTGGCACTCGCAGTCGGCGAGCTCATCCTCTCTGAGACCTGTTTCTGGCTCCAGCACCACTGGGCAGCCTGTCATCTGTGTTGTTCTCATCTCCGGAGAGCATGGCAGACAGCCTGCCACTCGGCCTCGGGATGAACTGGGAGGAGGCCCCTCCCACTTCCCTCTTTACCTCCATCTACTTCAGGCCTTGACTTTGCCGACACCCTCCCGAGACTCCAAGGAGTGTTCAATACGCTGCCATCAGAGGCTTCTCTGGGTGCCTGGTGTGGTTGGCGGGGTTCTCACTGGGTGTGGGGAGGACGACCCTGGAGCAGGTCTCCAAGCAGACGAATGCAGTGGACCGCCAGGGGGTGCGGAGTGAGTCCCTTCCCTTTGAAGACGGTAACCAACTCGGCCAACACGTGGTTACCTGCTCATGTCCTAAATGAGGATGGGCTCAGGCTGCACTTCAGAGTTGCAGAGCAGCTCGTGAGGTCCTGGGAAAACGAGCATACCTGGAGGTCAGGGGACATTCTCTGCTTCTCAGCTTCCCTCCCACTGGCCATCACAGCCTCACCTGCCACTGTACGGAAGGCGAAATTAAAATAATAAAAGGGATGGGGTTTGTTTCTACCTTTGAAAACATCACAGAGAGTCAAAGGAAATGTTTCCAGGCTGAACTACACACCGCTGAGTAACACAAGCAATAGGAAAACACATCCAGACCATCAGCAACGGTGTCTGAAAAGCAAGTGTGATCCATGTAGCAGAAGAGTGTCAGCAAGTCCCCATCACTGAAAGCAGATGCCCCTTTTAACTAAAGGTCTAGCGAAGGGCAGTCACGGGGAGATCTCGGAGAAAGGATATCCTCAGGGAAAAAAGACAGAGGAATAATGATTTGAATTCTGACGCGGATTCAGTGCTTCGCGGACCAGTTAGCAGCCATGCTGGAATGGTGGATTCATTACTCCTCTCAGTCAGCAGTGGAGACTCTCGTTCAGGCACCCATGCTGACCTCTACAACGGTTCAGTGAGGTCTGAGAAAGTGGCTGGAACCAAGAGAGGACAGCGGAGGTCAGTGGCGTCCTGCTGGGGAATGGTGTGGAAGCTGGTCAGTTTCACTTCATTCCCACCCTACAGGTAACGGCCATCAGCGGGAAGGATGGCATGGAACGGATGTGATTCCACGTCGTTCCCTGACAGTACTCAATCCTTGCTATCCTTTCTTGGTACTCTTAGTATTTTGAGGGTTTGTGTTACAAGGTCAGTGTAAAGTGAAGAAGAGAGAAATGGGCTGCAGAAAGATAATAATACTGGTGAAAGGGAGGGGCAAGCAGATAGCCGTAGTGATAATGTAAGGGCAGGGCCGGGGGTTCTCAGTCCTGTCACTGCCACAATGCCCTGTGTGTAAATAGATGACTGTCTCGGGTATGACCGGATTTTGACAAAGGCCCAGGTCCTTCTGGAGGAACACAGGTGTTCCACGGTTTGCCATCAGCACAGCGGTCCATGGCACATCAGTAAGAGCCGCTTCCAGACAGCGCTACAGAGATTAGCTCCTAGTAGGTGCTTCGTGAGAAAGTCTAAATGAACAAAAGAATGATAAGCTGTCCCTGAAACACATCTCAGACATGGGCTATAAATTCACCCTCTTCTTTGATAAACAATAAATCAAGTGTAGGTGATGACACTGATTTGCCTGTAACTTAAATCCTTAAAAGTGTCGTGTGCAGTCTTGCTGCTTTATTGGTGGTGCCCACTTTTCACTACAAGCCTCACAAAACATGTGACAAACCTCCGGGTGAAAATGTGTGATCTAAGATAAAACATTTCTCTGCAAGACCTCATTTCTCTATAGATTCAGAAACCTTTTGTACTACAGAGCTTCACTCCTGTGAATGAGGCCCCCGGGCCGGCAGCCTCAGCATCACAGGGGAGCTTGTTAGGAATGCAGAATCTAGGGTCCCACCGGACCTGCTAACCCCCAGAGCCCTGGGTGGTTTGTGTGCTCCTTGAAATGTGAACAGCTCTGCTGTTGTGCAGGTCAAGAGAAGCCAGGATGAGCCCTGTGTGGTGTCTGGCCTATATCACGTCACTTCTGATCTAGTGCCCTCTGCTTCAGCAACAAGACACCCAAGCTCGATGCCCCGTGAGCTAATGAGTTAGAAGTCCACAGAGCCCGGTGATTCCATGAATGGCAGAGCGTTGCCTCCAGTCTGTCATTTTGGGGCTCACCTTAGAGCACATTTCCTCGTTGTCCACACCGTACACTGAAATGCCTCCCAAAGAGCCCCTTGAAGAACGTTGCATTCCAACAGGAGGACGGCAGAAAACCTGGGGAGAACGTGGGCTAGTTCTACTTCACTCTCCTGCCATCTCCTCCCCATGCCTCCTTGCTGCCGCCTTGCAGTGAGCCATGTTTTATTTAACATTTTGTAATTGCAAAATGCATTTACACTTTATTTATTGAGTGTCTCTGTGCTCTCGGCCTGCTGAAGAATGAATGGGGGTGATGCCATGTAGGAAGCAGGGGTAATGAGTTTTCACTTGACATCGAATGCACTGTTTTATTTTACTCTCCTGACATGCACTTGGTTAGGGGCCATTTAGAATTACTAGTTAACATCGATACTTTCTATTAGCTAATTCAGGGTGTGGAGCAACTTCTTTGTGATGGGTATGCTTTTGCATTTTATAATCAGAATCTATAGAGGAGTGCATCTCAGCTGTTCTCTTTGTGCTAATGTTTATGCTACCTACAGACAAAAAAGAGATTTTTGAAAAAGAAAGGCACATTTTTATTCTTTATTGCAACACGTAATCGAGTTCTTTATATATCAGATGAGTCTATTCATCTGTATTGAATGGTCATTGAGAGGTTCTGTCTGTTCAAAATTCACACAGCTTCAGTGCAAATGCAGGACGGACTCTTGTGATACCTGGGAAAATATAATTTATTTTCCGCAATATATAAATATATTTAATATATAAAAATATAATTTCCGAAAAAAATTTTTGGAACAACAGTTTCAACCAATTATGAAGTTGCCGAATGTTTGGACATAATCATTTCTGAAAAGACGATTAACAAAAAGTCAAAAGGATTCTGGCTCCTTTGGAGAGACATGAGTATTTTAGAGTTAACTTGTGGTTTAGATGGCAATGAAGGGAGGGTCCATAGCTGTCAAGTACCTGTTAAAGATGTAGACATACATACACATACTTTGAAGTAGGAAAGCATATTCAGTATAAATTAACTTTAACATTCAAAGGTGATGGTTCGTGATTTATTTTCAAAATAGTGTATCTGTGAAAAATTAAGAGCCACAAGGATCCAATTATCTCGATGGCAGTCTAATTTATGTGGCACGAAGTACTTAAAGAAAAGTCAGGAGGGATGTTTAGTAAGGCTAAATTGGTGTCGCCTTGCTGGATCACAGCTTGAAGTCTATCTGAACGACATGGATCTCATTAAACATCATCAACTTCAATCACGTAGGTGATAAGAAAGATGAAGATGAAGGTCAGCCCGATCAAAGATTCCCTTTTGTTCATGACGGTACTTCCTCTTGGGAACATCTCTGGCTTCCCCAAGCAAACAGCGCTTTGCCAGACAAGCTGGGAAGGCGGATGGGCTGGGAGCCCATCTTTCTGCCAAGATGCCCAGGTCTGCGGCGGCCCGACTGTTAGAGGGTGGCTCAGATCATCAACTCCCTCTGTCCCAGAGCCTGAAGTCCTGGCTGCTTGCTGGAATTGATTTTGGAAAGGAGATTTGAGATTGATCAATATCTGTTGGCAGCTGAAACCTTCAGATATTTGTTAAAGAAGCAGATCGTCATGTTTCTGTGGGCAGAGAGGGTGGCTGGTGTTCAGTGTTACATGATTAAATGACCCCTGGTTTAGCTGTTGTCGGTAAGTGACAGGTCGACACAGAAGCGGGCATTTCCTGTGATTAATCTAAACAGGAGCAACCCACATTGACCTGTTCCTTTGGCACCCGTGTAAGTGAAGAAAATTTGTCATTTGCTACTTTAGAAGCACTTTCTCCCTTCTAATGAGCTCTGCTGACAGATGGGGGGTTCCAGTATAAACCTGCCACAGAGACCAAAACTATCAAGCAGCTGCAGGAGGTGGAGGACCTTCAGGCAAAGCAGAGCACAGCTCATCTCCCCATGCGCGCTTCCCACACTCTGAAAGGAGTGCAGGAAACAAAATATCAAAGCCATTAGGCAACCACGGGCTGCAGCCTTTCACAGCAACGGGAGAGACATCCTTGCCCCATAAGCCTAGTGTCTGGGGGTGCATATGTCTCTACAAATTTATCTAACTAGCTCCATCCCCTAGTGGCACAAGGGATGCTGAATTCAGAGCGGGCATTAAAATGTATTTCCCTAATAAGGAAGAATTCCTAAGCAGGCCACTGTTTACCATTTCATCTTCTGTGGAACGTTTTGGGACACACTGATAAAATACTCCATACTTGGCCATTCCACAGAGTCCAGGATTGTCAGCCTCTTCTAGGGTGACTTGAGGTTGGGGGGTAAGCTGGTGCTCATACAATCACAGATGCAAAGGAGGCAATTTAAGATACCCTGAACGTAACCAAGTCAAGTGAGAATATATCCAAGCTCAGGAAAAAAAAGTAAAGATTCAAGAGAATCAAGATAGGATACCCAAAAGTCCACGGCTGTAACCGGAATACTTAGATTTTACGCATGGCTTTCCATCGTTTAAGACTTTTGGGTTCTCTGAAGAGAAGAGAAGAGGGTTTGAATCCTCTTCTGTGTTTGAATCTCTGCTTGGCCACGTATCAGGTAACAGTGTGTGCTGAGTCTTAGATTCCTTATCTCAAGAGAGAAATGATAATCCCCAGCTTCAAGAGCCCTTGTGTAGAGTAGATGAGATTATCAGATATGCTTCCCAGGGAGCAGCTGCGTAATAAATAGTATCTGAAATGGTGTATTCCCCTGATGGGTATCTGTTTATTTACCACATGGCTATGCTACACACACACAGTGAATACACAGGTGCCTTCCTCTCCCTGTGTGTGTGTCCACTAAGAACCTCAGCATCAAACGAGGCGTCCGGGGCTTCCCTGGTGGCGCAGTGGTTGGGAGTCCGCCTGCCGATGCAGGGGACACGGGTTCGTGCCCCAGTCTGGGAGGATCCCACATGCCGCGGAGCGGCTGGGCCTGTGAGCCATGCCGCTGAGCCTGCGCGTCCGGAGCCTGTGCTCCGCAGCGGGAGAGGCCACGGCAGTGAGAGGCCCGCGCACCGCAAAAAAAAAAAACAAAAAACCAGGTGTCCGTCAGACCTGTGGAGAGCTTATCTTTCTTCCTGATCTCCTGATCCGGCATTGACGTCCTCAACCCGGGATCCCGTGTGGTCTTATCCCGTGGGTCTTGGGGCCATTCATCTTGAGCCAACTCTAAATAATACGTCCTCCAGGACCCCCAGGAAGGTGACGGGGCGGTTGTTACTGCTGGCGTTCAGCAAACACATCCAGCTCATCAGTTTAAGTGCACCCTCACCCTTGAAGGTGTGTGCTCTCCCTGGCAATGTCGGTTTCTACCAAGTTCAGAGCAGACAGCACAGTTTGAGCTGAACAGTTTACAGAGGGCTTTCACGTGTGTGAGTCAGCTCAGTTGCTTCCTGCCCGGGGGCCAGTGACAAACTGTGTCAAGCCTTTCATAGCTCACCCTCAGGATCAGCAAAATGTCTTCGCTCTCATTTTTGCCCAGAACCAAAAGTCACATGGGTCAGATTTTAATTTCTCACTAGGCCAGAGTCAGAGAATTAACCAATGTCCTTTCATGGAGGGCAGGTAGAAAGACACCTTGCAGGGTGATAAGGGAAAGGCGGAGTCTCCAGGCATCAGGAGAAGGCAAGACCCTGAGAAGGATCCTTTCGCTGAGACTTCCACGTGTATGGGGTGTACCCTGTGACATACTGAAGGACCTGTGAGTGAAGTATCTTTTATTCATATGGTGGAGAAGAGGCCCATTACCGTCAGGTGTCAGGACAAATGATAGGTCGGCACTAGGAAAAAAAAATCCGGTGAGTTCACCACTGGATCCCAAGCCCTGAGCAGCACACCTGGTACCACAGACAGATGCCTGTCACTGAGTGGACAGGAGACAAGGCAGAGAGGGAGGAGAACGGCTGTGTGTATCTTTCATGGCTTCTGTCATGGCCCCGAGCGGAAGGGAGCTCAGAAAAGAAGAGAAAATGTTGAAGGAACAGGATTGAGGGTCCCGGAGCAGCTGCTCCGTGCCAGGCACCCCTCTCAATAACACTGTGGCCTGAGAGGCAGGTGTCATCCCCCGAAGATCAGAGACGGACTCCCGCTCAAGGCTGCTAAGCTGTTGTAACGGGTCAAATCAGGACTCAACCTCACGGCTTTGCCCAAGCTGATGGACCACAAGGACGGCCCTGAGTCCTACGGGGAGGAGAGTCGGTGCACAGGTGTGCAGTGTGAGAGTCTGGAACGGGCACCTGGGTTCCTGGAAGGAAACGTCCAGCTTCACCTTCCTCCCATCATGCACCTGGTGCCACCAGCGTCCCCCAAGCCTGGACACCTAGACACTGTGCTCCCCAAAGGCGGCAGAGAATGAGGGCTGGTTTTGCTGGGGTTCCTGACCCCCTGCTGCCCAGGGCCCACCTCATCCTCCCTGGTGACCCAAGGAGCTCCACACGTGGACCCTGCCTTTCCTGGCCATGAGCTCAGAAGCATCTTTGTAAAGACTCTATGATTAAAAAAGAGATACTTTGCCATCCATGGACATGGCATCGTGCCCGTGATTCTTTAATGAAAAAGACTTTAATCTCTGCCTCTACTCATTTCTTGTTACCACAGTTATAAATGCTTCTGTGGCTTTGTGGAGAGCTTTCTGGAAGCACAGAGGCAGAAAATCTATTTTCATGAAAGCTCTGCCTTTTAAATGAGGCTGTTGTTTCTTGTGACCCGAATGCCACTCTAATTGCCCCTTCCTGATCGAATGACTCTTTTAATTGCTGCAGGTGTGTCTCTGCAGGAGGCACTTTCCTGGGCTGCCCCTCGGAATGGGTGGTGGCTGGCAGTTCCATCCAAACAGCATCGGTGGAGCCAGTACCAGAGCTTTATACACGCCTCACCTTGTGGAGGTCTCACAATAACCTTGCGAGATAGATACCATTGTTGCACCCATTGTACAGATGCAGAAACTAAGGCACAGGGGCCAAACAACTAACCCGAAGGCAGACAAGTAGTCGGTGCAACCAGTAGGTGGCTGAGACAGGGCTTGAGTGTGTGTGGCATGCCGGTAAACCAGCTCTCTGGGGGTATAAAAATGGGAGGGGTGGGTTTTAGCACTTGCCGATTTCTATAGTGTAAATAATCCCATCATTTAAAGCCATGGATGGTTTAATAGCTGGCTTGCTGAATTCCTAAATATTTAACAACCAGCTCTTGCCAGGCAGGGCGAGTGGGCTTCACTCACCCTTATTACTGGACCTCAGACACCAGCCACTGGGTCCAGCCAAGGCTGGGGGAGGGTCTTCAGCGTAGTTGGGAACAACACCCATTTCTATATTCCCACACCCAGGGTTTAGGGTGAGAGGGAGGTGCCCCTCTGGATGCCATCAGAAATACTATGCATTTTGTGAAATCTTCCGAAACTCCTGGAAGGAAGCTAAGTCTAATTTCAAATCTTGAAGGAGTCCGTAGGAAGGAATGTGTAGAATTAGGCCTATCACAGGAAGCTCTGCAACTTTCCAAAGGTAGGAAATGTCTGACCCAAATCACCTTCTTAGCAGGGTCCTTCTGTCTTTGCTTCTCTTTCTATCACCTCTGATTTGAGCTGCGGCTACACTGCAGCCTCTGTCTCTTTGGCTCCATGAGGTCGGGTCAGGGTCCGTTTTGGAGGACCTGGCTCATCTACAGGCCCCTTCTCAGAACGGGCCCTGACCCGGGACTGCTGAAGGAGCAGGTCTCACTAGCCCGCTGTGTCTGGAGTAGAGCCCCCAAGGAGAAAGCACCAGCCCAGTCCTGATGAGGGACCAGCTCCAGTGGCCGCACCTGACATTGGACCACAGGGGTCCTAACCAGTACTGACCAGCTCATCTCAGTGATGAGCACTCAGACGTGGGGATGGCCTTGCCTGGTGGTGGGCACTGGGATTTCATGCATGTGAACTGCCAGTGGCCACCCGTGGAAGGGCCTTTGCAAATGGAACCCAAAGTCTGCATTTATTTTCTAATTGATCAAATGGACTCTAAGGCTGTACTGTATCCTGGTCCAGAATTCCACCACAGACTAGAAATTCATTGAAAATCATGTTTAGCCACGTTCCCCAGCATCGCTCTCCAGGTTATTCAGTAAGCCCAGATAATTCCCTATGATCCAGTGCCCATGGAGAAGTTCTAGGCCGGAACTGGAATTTCTTTTCCCTCTCAAATAAAAATGCCAAAGTTTTAATCTTTTTTCTTTTCCAGATTGGTATAATAATAAGAGCCTTCCTGACAACATAATCCCATCCAGAGCAGGGACAGATCCTGTCCTGAGACTCATTGGCTAAGTCTAATCCAGACATGGCAGGTCAGGCCCAGGCCCAGAGTCTCGGCTCGAGGAAAAGCAGTGCTTCCAGGAGAGGACAGTGTGGGAAATATGGCAAGGGACTCACATGTCCTCCCGAGGGATAAGACAGGGCAAAGGTACGTTTCTAAAATGATCTCAATTCAGGTTGTGGTGATGGTTGCACATCTCTGTGAATTTACTAGATACCATTTAAGTATATACTTCAAGTGGGTGAATTTCATAGTATGTAAATGATATCTTAATAAACATGCTTTAAAAAGGTGCATTGCTGGGCTTCCCTGGTGGCGCAGTGGTTGAGAGTCCGCCTGCCGATGCAGGGGATACGGGTTCGTGCCCCGGTCCAGGAAGATCCCACATGCCGCGGAGCGGCTGGGCCCGTGAGCCATGGCCGCTGAGCCTGCGCATCCGGAGCCTGTGCTCCGCAACGGAAGAGGCCACAGCAGTGAGAGGCCCGCGTACCGCAAAAAAAAAGAAAAAAAGGTGCATTGCTGAGGAGGCCACTTCTGTCTTCTATAATGGTTGCATGTTGGTTAAACTCAGGTTGGGTGTATCAAAAAACAACAAAAAATACAGAGCAAAACATATTCTTCCAAGAAGGGATTGGATTAGCTTAGAACTGGGAGCATCAGACTCGGGAAACTTCAGGCCCAGGTGGATCCGGGGCTCAGAGATGTTATTAGGGCTCACTGTCTCCCCACTGTGCCCCTCAGCTTCCATCTGCACCGGCCTCATCCCGTGGCCAGGGGCCAGGGGAGTGGACCACCATCTCAGGTGGTGCTTCCCGCTTGGCAGCCATCCAGCCCCGTCAGTGCGCCCTCCTCAGGGCCCACCACTGTGGCCGGGGAAGGGGGCCCATTAATTGCTTGCACCTGGTCAGAAGGCCTCCCCCATGCCATGGCCAGGCTGAGACAGAGTGCCCTGGGCAACGAAGCCCACCAGGACTGAGTAGGATGGGCAGGGGGTGTTTCCCCAAACGGAAGGCAAGGAGCACACAGTTGCCATAAAACAGACAGACTGCAAAGCAAACTAACAGTGAAAAAGCAGAGCTATCTGAGGTCACCCACCCCAGAGCTCCTGCCCACATTGTCTGGTGGTCCCAGAAGAATGGTCCACACAGGCATCAGGCTTGGGCTGAACTCACAGCCTGGACCTGCCCCCCAGTCTGGGTCAGCTAAACTGAGGTTGACCCACAAACACATGAGTGAGAAATAAAGGCTGGTTGCTGTAAACTGTTTGGGGATAGGGTAGTTCATCACACAGCATCATTGCGGCAGTAGCTGACCATATACCCCCTTTGTTTGCAGAGCCAGGAATCAGTGTTTTCTCCCAACCAAGGATCCCCGCTACAATGAAAATAGGGTGAAATCCTTCACACGTTCAACTACCTGGCAGAGCAGTGACCTCCTGCTCTATTCATGGAACCATCTCTCAACTTTTGAGACCTGGCCTCACAGGGGCTCTAACAAAGACGTGGAGCTTATGCCTTTAAATCCCCTTTGCGTCTGTACAACAGGCCTCCAAGCTCACCTGAGCAGCAGAGCAGAACCGTCATCCTTGGAATGGCCTGGGTCCATCCCCAGGGTCTATCTGCGGGGACCACCACAGTGACTGGCATGGACCTCCATCTCCTTCCACCATTCAGGTCTTCACCTTCACCAAGGACACAGGTCAGCATTTATAGTGAACGGGACACAGAGATCCCAGGTCACAGGAAAGTGTAGCAGCCCTCCCCCCGCATCTGTTTGGTAATTTATTTATGAGATTTCAGCTGTGCCCGGTGTCATATGTCCTTGGAGCACTGATGATTTCATCGTGCCCCAAGGACATATGAGGAATCAAAGAGAAAGGTCAGAAGTCTTCGTGGGTGTAAATTATACCTTCTTGGAAGTGATGTGAGGACACCTCTGGGCAGTGTTTCTTTCTTTTTTTTCTTTTTTCAAGAGTTACTCTTTTCATTTGGAGAAAATTTTAGACCTAAGAAAAGTTGCAAAAATAATTCAAAGCCTACTCATACCCCCCTCACTCAGCTTCCCCTTATGTTAAAGTCTTAATGTCATTTTTATCAAAATTAAGAAATTATTCTTGCTGTAATTCTGCTAACTAGAGTATGGACGTTCTAACGTAATAATACTCTAACTATTGAATTTCATAGTTTTTCGTTAACCCTTCTTCTGGTCCAGCATCCACTGCGGGATCCTGTGTTTGGCAGTCCTGTCTCCTTAGTCTCTTCCAATTTTGGGCAATTCCTCCGTCTTTCCGTATCTTTTGGGACCTTGACACTTTGGAAGATATTGGTCAGCTACTTTATTGAAAATACCGGGCTTCCCTGGTGGCGCAGTGGTTGGGAGTCCGCCTGCCGATGCAGGGGACGCGGGTTCGTGCCCCGGTCCGGGAAGATCCCACATGCCGCGGAGCGGCTAGGCCCGTGAGCCATGGCCGCTGAGCCTGCGCGTCCGGAGCCTGTGCTCCGCAACGGGAGGGGCCACAACAGTGAGAGGCCCGCGTACCGCAAAAAAAAAAAAGAAAATCCCGCATTTTGGGTTTGCTGATGTTTGCTCATGGTGAGACTGAGGCTGTGTGTTATTGGGAGAAACGCCCAGACGCAGCGTCCTCCCCAGTGCATCCTGTCAGGGTGCCTGGCGTCAGTGTGTCCTCCTGGTGATTCTGAGCCTGATATGCCTGTGCCAGGTTCTCCCTGAAAACGTACTACTTTTCCTTTTGCAATTATTAAATCTTTGGGAGGGCAGCAATGCAAATATCCTATTTCTGCTTAAACTCTGAATGGCACACACAGTATATGAAAATAAGCGAATAACCCTTTTGCTCCAATCTATAAACTCAAGTGACCATGGTTTAAGCCAAGGAAACTGGACGTCTGTCCCATGTCAGTCCGTCTCCTTCCATCTCCTCCCAGGCCCTCCCTTCCGACGTTTTCTGGTTTACATGTCCAGCCTCCGCTCCACCCTCCTCCATGCCAACCCTTTCCTTTCAATTCCCAAGAGCGTTCTCGGGAGCCTGCACCATGGGAGGCAGTGGCCGTGGCCCGGGCGGGCACGTGGCACGAATCCTTCAGCGAGGAAGGATCCTTCCAGCTTCAGGGAAACAGATCCTGGAACAACTGGGGCAGATGCAGAGTGGTGTCCGGGCATTTCCGGTCTTTAAACCCGTCTCATGCCCACACCAGGCGCACACGGTCCGCAGACCCTTGGCCTGGCAGCCCCCCACCCAAGGTGTCCCTACATCCCTGAAGCTGCTCAGTACCACGTCACCCCGTGGGGAAGAGGCACAAGTTTGCAGGTGAGGCCGTCAGAAGATACAAAGAGAGCCTTCCTGGAGTTCTTCCCAAAGCCCGAAACAGACAGTGCCGCTGCTTTCCTGGTAAATGTCACAAGCCGCTGTGTCGGTTTCCTTGGCTAATCTGCAGTGACAAGTACAGTTGGCTGGTTGGATTTCTCTCCTTCCTTTTTTCAACTGAACATAAGGTAAGGTCTCCAAACAGAGACATTGATCCAGGATTTCATTTTCCCCCTCTGCTGTTTCGGCTTTATGAGGACCCAAGTGGTTACTGCAGAAACTTTTGATGGGCCCAGCAGTCTGGCAAATTAAATCTTGCAGCCCAAGCAAATCCTGCCCGGGCATCTCCGCACCATCCCTGGCCTTTCGGTGGACTCATCTGTCTCTTCCGTGATGGGGTATCGGTTTACCCCGCTGTGGGTACAGGTTAAATAATAAAAAGGCTGAAAACAAAACCAGCTTATATCACAGATTTGAACCTACTGCTACTACTGCTTTTTCATTACAGTCCAGAGAGAAGGGACCACTAAGGAAAAAGTGTGTTCTGGAGGAAGGGGAAAAATAAAAGATGGTGAGTGAAATGGGAGGGTCTGTGTGGGCAGCGCCGAGCCCTGTTCTGCTGGGGAAAGGGTGCTGACCAACCCGCCGTGAGATCCGCTCAGTTCTGCAGGGTGGGGAGAACACTAGATTTTCCTTATGGATGGGGGAGCAGCCTGGGTAAAACACGAGTCCCCGCGACCCCCGCCGACTCTGACCCCGCGGGCGCACGGCCGGCAGAGTCGATATCCTTCAGGGGGACACGCGTCCTCTCTCTTTCATGTGTGCCTCGCCCGCTCGCAGAAGAGAAACAGAGCAGCAGTCTGAAAACAGGCTCTCGCGCTGGCCTTGGGGCCCGAGTCAAAGTCAGAAGCTTCTTCCTTGTGACACACTCCAGCCACCTTTGGCCCCAGGTGGAGCGAGACTAGCCTCTTGCTGGGCCGGATACCAGGTGTGAAGCCAAGGGTCCTACGAGAGCAGCTGAGCCAACAAAAGTCCACGGATCTGATTTTCCAAAAGCCCACGTGATGCCAGGCCAGTCGCATTTTTAATTTATTTGTAGTATTTTTTAAAAGTAAGATATTTCATGTGAAAATCTGGATTTCTAGTCTATCTAGAAAAACAGAAAGACGCAGCTTCCTTGGGCCCCTCGCATGGGGCAGCAAGGGCCTGAGCCGGCCAGGGGAGCGGCTTTGTCCCGCTGACACCCTCCCCATGCCGCCCGTGGTTCCCCACTGTCCATCGCTATGTGTCGTCTTAAGGGGTGTCTGCTCTGTTCCCTGACGGATGTCCTGCCGGTCCCCAAAGGGATTCACCGTGTGACCCTCTGGAGAAGGCCAGGGTGGGCTTGGCTTGGAGAGGAAGGGGCAGAGCCATCCACAGGGCGGATCTGCTCTGAGCCGGTCCCACTTGCTTTGCTGAGGATAATCACAACTTGGAAAAGATTTATTTAAAAAAAAAAAAAAAAAGGCATTAGAGCAGGTTCAAGGTTCCATCTGCAAAAGCATCACTCGAAAGTGAGAAGCAGCGCGGGTGACACCGGAGCCCGTGGACCCGGAGCCGGGCTGCCTCTGCTCCACGTGCTCGGGAAGCCAGGCTTGGACCCCTCAGTTTCCCCATCTGTGAAACAGGGATGTGATAGAACCGCCCTGAAGCTGGTACAGGGACAGGATGCGAAAATGCAGGCAGAACAGGGAGAAAACAGAGGGGACCGCTGGTTGGCATGCACTGTTTTAATTTTCTGACCGGCGGCTCTGAGACGCTTGGATGAACAGGAGAGGCAGGGGATTGAGTGGCAGTGAGCCCGTGGAACGTTTTTCCTCAGCTGAGCGTCTGGGAGAGTGAGGGGCAGCCTTGTTCCTGGACGAGTGAAGAATGGGGCCGAGGCAGCTGGTGACTGCTTGGTGGTGGTGTGACCCTCAGGGTGGACAGCACAGCCCCCAACCCCAATGGCTGCCAGTGGGGAGGCCGCACTGGTCCGGGGCTAAGGGCAGTGCCTTCACTGAGCTGTCAGGGGCCTGCCCATCCTACTACCCCCGTGCAGAATGTGGGCACCCGCAGGACCTCGCCTTGAGGACCGTCTGCGGGCCTGGCCTGTGGGCGCCCCTGCCCTTTGCGTCTAGAGGGCAGCCCTCACCTCCCCAGCAAGACGCTCGACACAAGAGCACACTAGTGTAAGTCGTTGCCCGGCCCGCCGGCCCTGCTGCCTGCGAGTCCCGTGAGACCAAGGACACTCTGTCCACACCCATCCCAAGGCTGATCCCAGGGCCTGGTGCAGGGCAGACGCTCAGGACTGCTAGTTGAATGAAGGCGCCTGAGACTCTGCCAGACACGGGCAGGCCCCCCGGCCAGCGCCCAGCCCCGGGCGTTTGATGGCAGCTCGGCAGCTCCTCTATAAAATCGGAACGAAGTTTCAGTGGCACCTAAGGTCTGCTGGACAGTCTGTGCTTAGCGAGTATCGGCCGCTCACGAGGATGTTAGTGTCACCTGGAGGAGGGCCACAGGTGAGCCCGGCCCGGGAAGCAGCGCTGCGAGCACTGGGTGAGCTGGCCGGCGTCGGCTGTGGACACAGTGGGTGCAGTGGGTGCAGTCAGGTCCCGTTTTCTCGCATGTCTTTTCCCTCCTGCTCAACCAGTCAGAGCCACGCCATCCCATTTGTGTTTCAGTCTCGAAAATAAGAGAAGCACCCACATTCCCTTTCTTCAAAATTAAGACTTGGTCTAATTCAAGGACTAGACCCTGATTATGGAAAAAACATTCAGAGCTTAAAAAAAAAAAATTAGCAGAAGAAGCAATTGTCAGAGATTTTCAGTCCTCCCCACCCCACCAAGAGGAAGAAAAGGGGAAAAATCTTTTCTGAAATAACCATTTGAAAGGGGATCTGACTATTTTTACTTATAAGCAGGAAGCAGTGTGACCTTAAAATAGGCCAGAAATACTTGGAAAATGCTAGATGCTTATATTTGACTAAATGGTGATAAGCTTATTGATGAACTGAAGGGATTCCTACATGCAGGTCCATCTGTCTTTGCGTTCTGAGGTCCCCACGGGTGCCCCTCAGATGTGACTTCTTAGTCGTCCACATTGAAATGTCTAAAACAGCATTTTGCCAAGTCTCATGGGATGGTCTGTGAAAGAAGTTTCTGTAGTTAAAAGTGTCCGTGGAAAGCAAGACACCTGAATGCCCCTCCCTTCTTAGAGGTTCACGGGGCATGGTGACTTAGTAAAGGCCCTGACAAGTCCTGCAAGAGAGACACTTGTTTCGCTCCATTTAATCCATTTTTCCTGGACTTTTTAGACTAAGGCACTTCTCTGGTAAAGAAACCTTACAACACCCCCTTGTTATACCGGCAACACAGTTTGGGAAAAACTCATTGTACAAAAGAAGAGACGCTGCATTGTGTGCAGAAGCCGTCGTAAATGAGAAAGAGCACATGAAAACTTTGTCCAACTTTAAAACAATTGAAAAGAAACAAGGAGCATTTGAGTTGAATTTCTGAGACAGAAAAACGTCTAAGACATTGGCAGCCAGACGGCACCGTTCCACCCTTCCTTCCCATCCTTCCCTCAGGAGTGTAGGGCATGAAACATTCCATCAGCCTTGGAGCCATCTCTCTGCCCCTTGGAGTCTCCCTGGCTTTGCATGCTCTGGTCGTTGCTGCCTGTAACAAGCTCCTCCATGTTAGATGGCGCCCCTTTAACCCCACTTCTGCCAAATTGGGGGCCATGTCCACGGAGTGTATGCGTCTCAAATGCAAACCGTCACGCTGTTTGTTCTGAGAGGCTGTCAGAGGACTCTGCTCCTCAGCTGTTGGCATTTTAATAGCAGGGCCTTGGCAGGCCTGCCATGTACTGCAGGGAGCCCGGCCCATCTGGGGCTCACGCCTTTTGGTGTCTGGGATGGAGAGCGCTCACCTCTCACTGGCTAGAAAGGCGGATGTCTCAGGGTGTACAAGGCCAGCTTCGTTGCTCCCATGGACGAAGGTTGAATCCCACTAGGATTGTCCCATTAGGCACTGGGCTTTCTGAGGTAGGGATGCTGCAACTAGAGGATGTGACGCCCAGAAAGGGATTCGACCAGTCTCAGCACCGCAAGGGGGCCTGGTTCTGTGTACACGTATGACCCCTGGAAAGTCATCCTTGAGAAACACAAGCTTCTGCAATCCCCGGACACCTCACTCCATGCCACCCCATCTTCAATGGGATTAACCCGACCAAACGGAGGATACAAATCATCAGGGTTTCCCACTGGGCAGAGAAAGAAGCAGCTTTGTTAGCAGAGCCAGTGCAGAATCAAGTGATGATAGAAAGGTTTCTGGGGCCCCTGCTTCGTGCGAGGCTCTGTGTTGGGTGGCAGGGGGCATAAGGCATCGTCTCAGGCTCGGGGAGCTCAGAGTGTGACTGAGGGGCCAGACACGTGTACCGCTCACCACAGCACAAAATAATCAGAGGTCACACGCATTAGGATCTCCTGTGTTGGGGCGTTTTGTTTGCTTTTCCAGCTTGCGTTTTCGGGGTGCTGCTCTTCCCTGATTCCATTTGGTTCTCGGGGGACCATGAATCAGAGCCTCTAGTTCCCCCAGGCCCTGGGGATCCACTCCGGTCAGTGGTACTCCATCCCCAGTACCGCAGGGACTGGTTCAGGCAGGGCCGAGGAAACTCGCTGCCGGAGCTGATTCAGAATCTGTGAAGACTGTGAGAGTGAAGAGCTCTCGCTGCCAGGACTGCTGAGCTGATGGATCCTGGGCAGGGCTGGGTCTAGACTGAGGCATGTAGGGCAGCAGGGGCACAAAGTGGGGGGTGGTTAAGCTTGCACAACCGTGAGAGTGAACCCCTCCTTAGATTTGAGTCCGAAGCACCTCACCTGCCTCACCCTCGTCCTGGCCCTGATCCTGTGCCCCAAGGCCATCTTTCCTTGCTATGGGAGAAAACCTACTTGGAAGAGGAGAGAAGGATTATATACAGAGGGAAACAGCAGAGACACAGAGAGAGACAGAGCCTCAGTGACTTCATGGGAGCACCTAGATCCAGTCGTGCCTGAAGCATGTCTTTCTAGTCACCAAGCTAATACATTGAATTGGCTTTCTGTCCCTAAAAGTGCCAAGATACGACGTAAACTGGTACCTTGAAGTGGAGTGTTGCAAGTGATAGAGTATAAAACACAGACTTGGCTGAGGTGAGGTGGTGAGGAGGCCAGTGAAAACCGTGTGTCCTGTGCCGGGCGGTTGGTGAGTTTTGTCCTGCAGTGTAGTGAAGCTGTACGTGAGGGTGCTACCAGTTCTGTTTTGGGAGTCAGGGTGTTGAAGAGGATAATAGACTTTGTACGGTGTTCAGGAAGGTTCTGGAACAGAGGAGACCTAGCCTGCCTGTCTGAGAGCAGAACAGGAACAGGGAAGAGCTTGTTTTTTATTATCTTTCAAGACAGGAAAGCGCTGGATCCAGCTGTGCCTGATGACGGCTCATCCTCATTTTCTGAGCTGTGAGAACCAGTGCACGGCTCTTTTCTATGAGCCAGTCCACAGTGGGGAGCGCCCACTGAAACTAAAGGACTTCTGATGCGGGCAGGACTGTGATCCCTTCCCCACATGCACTAAATTCTAAGCAACTCGGAGGCCAGTGCCTTGATCGCTCCACCCCTGCCACCCGGGTCAGTGTAGAGACTGATGCCTTACAGGCACATAGTCAGCTGTGGGAGGTGAATGAGTAAATGAATGTGTGGTGGAGAGGCCTCCAGGGCTCCCTCTCATAGGAGGGCTCACTCTGCCCTGGACGCCCTACTTGCGATGTAGCCTCTGCTCCCTTGGAATAGCTACTTAGGCAGAGCCAAGGGAAGCTTAGAAGGACCATCTGGGGCCCCAGGGCCTGGGTGCTGACAATCCCCAGCTCTGAGCAAAAGGCACACGTACAATTCCGCCTTTCTGGGTCTCCTCCAATCCCACTGCCTAGGGAGGGCGTGGCAGACATACCCAAAGGTGACCCACAATGCATCACACGTTGTACAAATCCCCTTCCCTCCAGGGCAGGCAGACCCTGTGACTTGCTTCTGACCAATGGAATATGGCAAAGGGGACAAGAGGTCACTGCCATGACCACGTTACATCATCTGACAAAAGGAAAGGGATCTGAGGATGCCGTGGAAGTCTCTATTTGGTTGACTATGAATTAATCAAACAGACAATCCCAGGTGTGCCTGGCCTAATCAGGCAATGCGGGGCTTGGGGGGGAGACTTTTCAAGGAGGGTCTCGTCCTTCCCCGACGTCAGAGTCTCCCCATAGAGAGACACTCCCTTGTTGGACATTCAGAAGCAAAAAGCCACGCTGAGAATGGCTGGGGGAGGTGGATGTGCAGGAGCTGGGCCCTCAGTTACACAGCCGTAAGGAACTGAGCACCCTGGGAAGAGGACGGCAACTCCACAGGAGCACGTCGGTTGCAGCCTTGGAAAACCCTGAGCAGAGGACACAGAGAGGCCCTGCTTGGACACTGCCACCAGAAACTGTGCCATAATAAACGTGTTTTGTTTCAAAGTGCTGTGTTTATGGTAATTTGTTAGGTGACAGTAGGTAACTAACATTGAGCGGAAAGGATCTGGTAGGGGCAGGAGGGCGGTATCCTCCAGGATCCTAGAGTAAACAGTCTTGCCTTGCAATTCAAACCCGAGGCTACGGGCTGGGAGAAGTGCAGAGAACCGCTTGCCCCAGGGTAGACCTCTCCGGGCAAAGCGCTTGGGCCACTGTCTATGTTCGCTGACCTGATTCCTACTCCGAGCACCAGTGGGCCCTTCACACACGTGCTGCCCAGCCCGTCTCCGGCTTGAATTTATGAAACATTTCCCGTTCGTGCCCTTTGTCCCCAGCATGTGCTCCTGCCTGTTTCCCACTAGGCTCTCGGGGACCCTCAGCCCGGCTCTACCACGTGGCCTCGACTCTCTCCAGAACAGAGTCATTAAATAGAGTGGATGCAACGTTCTAATTCCCTTACTCAATTATGTTAAATTATACATTCCCACAAAATCTCTCCCCTTGCTGCATTATTTAAGGAGAAAGAGCTAAATAAAGAAGACAGCTAGTTTTCATTCCTAATTCTCAGATAATTATAAATATACTGCTTTTCTTTTTCTCCCCCTTAATTGTGGTTTAACTTTTATGGAGATGGTTTATTTCCTTTTGACGGAAACTGGATTCTGAGCGAAGCCCTCAACTTGTAATAAAGCTCAGGCCTAATGTACCTCCCCTTGTGCTCACAAGAATATCTCACCTGGGCATTTCTATAGCAACCATCACAGCCGAGTGAGAAGCCAAGGAGGAGCTCGCTGAGAAGCCCAGCCTTATTCCTGAGCCAGCGTGTCATGTGACCCCGACAAGCCTTCTGAACCCTGGTGGTGCCCCCATGGGAAACGCCCTCATCGTTTTACTCAGGGATTTGCAAATGCTCACTGATGGACTTTTTGCAAGTTGAACTCCAGTTTTCCCATTCATTTACATTTTGTGTTCCCAGATGTGTTTCTAGGGGAGGCTGAATGAGTGTTTGACTTTTCCTCACTCTGCTTCCCGTCCTAATTGTGATAAACCAACAAGAGGAGCCCTCACTATTCAGAAATCCTAATCAATCAATGTTTGTGTAGAACGCAAACTCCTTTAAGTAATGCAAATTATCAGACAATATAGGGAAAATACAGTAAAGTGCCTAAGAGCACAGACTCCAGAGACAGATGCCCAGCACTGCCATAGACTAGCTCTGTGACCTTGGACAAGTGACTCAACCTCTCTGTGCCTCAGTTTTCCCATCTTCAAAATGGGATCATAATAGTACTTGACTCATAGGGTTATTGTGAGGATTAAACGAGTCGATGTAGTTAAAGCACTTAGGATGGTGATAAATGTTACGTGTACTATTATTGTCATTTTCTTTATTTTTATAAGATGGATTTCTTTGAATACCACAGGCGATTTACTCATTCACCCATTCATTCACTCATTCATTCATGCTGCAGGCATTACTTCTGTGCTCCCAGGGTGGCGCTGGGCACTGTTGTGATTTAGATATTCATTTTCTGCCTCACTTTTCTCATCAGTGGGGAAAAGCTTAGACTCACTCCTCCAGGTTGAGCTGGCTTATTTCTGCCAACACTGAGCCTTCTCCAGCTTGTTCCCTGCCGGTGACCAGAGACTATAATTGTGTTTCACGGGCTCTGGATGCATTTGCAGAGAAAATGTCACACAAATGAGGTCAGTGGGAGAAAATAAGCCGGATACACTGGTGTAGGCGTTCTCTTGAAGGACTCGCGTCTTCCCATCCGCCAGCTTTCTTGGTTCTTCAGAATCCCGGCAATTCCTGGGTTTTGTGAAATAGATGAGCAACAGATTCAGGCTTGTGTTGTTTCCTTCCGAAACCTTATTTCAGCACTTTCTGAGCACAGGTGAGTTTTCCGTGGCCAATAGCCAGCATGTGAAGGGAGCGCCTGCACCTGCATCTCATCGGTTGTGCTAAATCTGTTCTGTGGGGCAGAGGTGAGGACAGACAGCTGCTGGGGTCATGCAGGTTAGCACAGACACATGCCTAAGACAACATTAAAGTGGGAAAAAGTCGCAACCAGCCATCTTCTCAGGTGGCATTGTTAATTTCTATCACACAGCACTGCCTTCAGCCGGACACTGCTTCGTCTTTTTCTTACTCATGGCAACAATTCTTCCATTTGAGAGGATGAGATTATCTATGCTACAGCCTCTCCATGCAGATAATCAAGTTACGTGTCTGATGATCAGGGGTAACATCTGTCTACCCGAGATGAGACAAACGTGCCTGGTACCACCCTCGAAGCAAAGCAGCTCACCAAGGATCTGAGGACCTCAACTAATTACCCCATCCATCCTGACCCATAAACGCTCATAAACGTCAGAGGAATCACATCCAGAGGAAACAGATTGAATGAGAGGAAGGCAAAAGTTTTTAAGAAGTCATTTTTAGACATTTTGATAACATCTCTTTGTTGGGAAAATTTTCTAATTAAAAACTAAGAAAAACCAAAAATCTATCATAGCATTTAGACTTCACTCCTTCTCAATTTGCGATAATTGATGCACGGCAGTGGTTCTCAATCAGGGGTAAGTTTACCCCGCTGGGGGATGTCTGACAGTGTTTGGAGACAATTTGGGGTGTTGCATTTAGTGGATGGAGGCCAGGGCTGCTGTCAGACACCCTACAGTGCTCAAGTGAGCCCCGCACAACAGAGAACTGCCTGGCTGCCAGCGGTACCAAGGTCTAGAAACCCTGTTACCAGGATTAATGCTAGGATACAACAAGTTTATTTTTATACAACATAAAAGCATCACTTGCTAGGCTAACTTGTGATGTAGAGATAATTTGAGGAGGAGCATTTAACAAGGTGACAGTCTGCTGGTAAGTACTTGAGTTATCACCTATCTGACTAAAAATCATTCAGCATTTTTCTCCAAGCAGTAAAGCTGCCTAAATCCTCATTTTGTCATAAGAGTAATTATCATTATTATAAAAGTGAATATTTATTGAGCAGTTGTTACTTTCCATAAAATGGGGATGTCTGTCTCGTCGTGGGGACTAAGGATGGAATGTGTGTGAAGTGCTTGGTACAGGAACCGTCCAGGCAGTGACGGTGCAGGCACACAGCAAGTGCCCGATAAACGCCGGATGGTGGTACTAGGCGCTTGTATTGCAGTCAGAAGTGCTCATCTCACCAGGACCCATGAGTTCATCCAACTGGATGGTTCCAACTCTGAGGCTCGGGCCGCGCTTCCACCTTCCTCATCTCCAACACACACACACACACACACACACACACACACACACACACACAC
>NW_020173687.1:2616073-2723009 GCF_003031525.2 Neophocaena asiaeorientalis asiaeorientalis | reverse complement strand
CCCCCCCCACACCCCACACACACACACACACACACACACACACACACACACACACACACACACACACACACACACACACACACACACACACACACACACACGGTCAGCTCAGCAGTCAGCACCGCCCCCCAAGGAATCCAGAGTGAAGGTGGAAGCAGGCCCTGCGGTGGTGCCCGTGCAATCAGCCTGTCTGGGGTGATAGTTGTTTCTGAGCTGTGTGGTCGCTCATTCATGGGGGCCACGGATCACGCTCACCCAAAGGCAAGCTCCTTTCCAGCTATAAGGCCCCAAAGGCCATGGAGAAAGGTGGAGGCTCTACCATTTTGCAAGACCCGGTCCTACTTCACTTCCTGGATCTTCATGGAGGATCTTGACGACTTTGTGTTTTTTCTTGGCCCAGACTCGTTGGTGCAAGGAGACAGGACCAGGGTGCAAAGGCAGAGCCAGGGTCACCCCACGGCCAACCTCATTCACTGGCCGTGAGGCTGTGCTTCAGGCTACCCTGAGTCTCCGAATCCTGCCCTTTGAGCAGTCAGACCCCCGGAAAGAAGTCCCTGCTTCAAGGGGCCGAGAGGCTCAGGGAGGAGAGGATGCAGGGCAAGGGAAGGAAGGTGCAGAGTTAGACAAGTCACACCACCTCTTGGTCTGGACGGGACCCCCGTGAGATCAGGGTGGTTCTCCCTGCTGCAGGCAGGAAAGCTGAGGCGCAGAGAGGTTAAGTAGGTGTCCAGGGTCCTTGAACTCGTTAGTGGAGAGACCAGGATTTGTCCCAGACTGTCTCATGGCAGATCCCGAATCCTGGGTCACCGGTCAGTGCTGCTTGGGAGCAAGGATGCTGGATTCAAGCAGACCTCAACCACTTCCTAGACTTGTGACATCAGCAGGGCGGCCTGTGCCTCTGAGCCTCCGCTTTCAAGTCTGCGATTTGCAGATGACAGTAGTCTGTGAGGATCACACGGGGCATCGCAGGGGCAGGGCTCAGCCCAGAGCCCTGCACACAGCAAGGGTGCAGGAAGGATGGCCGCCGTCACCATGATTACTGGTCCAGGCACCCAGCGACGTTGGCCGTACAGAGAGAGCCTCGATGTGCAGAGGACAAGAGGCCAGTCTGGTGGTAAAACCAGCTCTGCCTGGGAATGGGCAGAACCAAGCAAAGTTTGACAGTACAGGGGAGATGGCCAGGACTCTCTAGGGTACCTTTTCAGACTGTTTCCTCTGTAAATGTCACCCCGCTTCCAGGAGATGGTACAAACGTGCCCCATATGGCCTGCCCTAATACATTTAGGTAGTTTTCCCCTGGATGGTGTTAAACAACACAACCTCTGTTTCACACCTGAAGTACGATTCTTCAGCCTTTTAGCTTGAGCGCAGTTGTGAAAATTGGAGCATGCTATCTGGCCGCCAGTAGAAAGCCAAAACATCCCTTTTCCATGCGTGGTGAATTCTTATCTAATGTAATAGCAGGGTGACTTGAAGCAGCCTAATCTCTTTAATCATTTTAATTAACTAGAGTGTAGGGTTTTATCTAAATATGCCAGGAAAGAATGCAGTAATGACAGATACGGTAGGCATTTAACAATGCCTCGGTCTCAGAAAGCTGATTGGAAGGCTACAAGGGCTTTTGTGATTTCTCCTTTCTGAAAATAGACTCTGGCCAAACAGGGGAAGAAGACAACGTAAAGCAAATCAAGGCTGCTTGGCTCTGCGCCTTACTGTCAATTTTTCACCCTGAGATTTATGATTAGATGAAGGCTTCAGGTTCAGTACAAGGTATCGCCGATGATCTCACCACCCCCGCTCCCAGCATGAGTTCACAAAGAGAATAGTTACAATTAAGGCCAAACAGTCATTCTGCATCTTGATGGCTGAGGAAGGAAGCCCCAAACCTCTGTTAACTCTGCCGGTGAAGGACAACCTCAAAGCCACTTCCTACATGTGCCAGGCATGGCCCCCGCTTGGACTCGTGTGGCCTTTTGGTCACATGTGCATAAAAGGATCCTGTCGGGGATCCCATTTCTAATTTTCCAGTCCCAATCTCCTGAATTCTACTTTTCTCCTCCAATTTAAGAAACATACAGTGATTTTCTTTTCTTTTTAAACATTTCTTGATACAATTTTTTTTTTTTTTTTCTTTTTTGCGGTACGTGGGCCTCTCACCGCTGTGGCCTCTCTTGTTGTGGAGCACAGGCTCCGGACGCGCAGGCTCAGCGGCCACGGCTCACGGGCCCAGCCGCTCCGCGGCATGTGGGATCCTCCCGGACCGGGGCACGAACCCGCGTCCCCTGCATCGGCAGGTGGACTCCCAACCACTGCGCCACCAGGGAAGCCCACAATTTTTGTCATATAGTGATTTTCTTGAAACAGGTAAAGGAAAGAAGGCAACCAAGTGCCGATTCTGATCATCTCCTTGTTGGGCTTGAGGTGCTGACGCCCGGGGGTGCTTACTGGACTGCAAACGCTCTGCAGTTGGGTCTCATGCTGGCCTTGGCAGTGGGGTGTCCACGGTTGTGCTGGGCAGACACTGACCGAGGACGCTGAGAGATGAGAGCAGGTAGCTTCCGAGGCCACTGCTGGGCTCCCTCTGCACAGCCCAGTGGTCCTCCGTGTGACAGCCCGTGGGACGTCTCTGTAGAATCCAGAGGCTGTAGAGATGCAAGGAGCTTATAGATCCAGGGTCCCGCCACCGGGGTCTGACAACTGCTCTAAATCCAGTGGCCCCAGCCCTTGCTCGGGCAGAAAGGAGAGACCCAGACCTCCATGCATTTGTCCTGAGCATGGAACGTGGTAATGCTTGCCCAGGGCTTGGCACGTGGTGAGCATTCGTCATTATCATCAAAAGTGCCTTCACGACTTTTTTGGGAAAGCTATTGTCAAAGAGAT
This sequence comes from Neophocaena asiaeorientalis asiaeorientalis, assembly GCF_003031525.2. Lineage (NCBI taxonomy): Eukaryota > Metazoa > Chordata > Mammalia > Artiodactyla > Phocoenidae > Neophocaena > Neophocaena asiaeorientalis. The sequence continues at coordinate 2,720,129 of NW_020173687.1, read as the reverse complement.
AGTCAGATGCTAAAACTACGGATACAAATGAAGCCAAAATGAAATAGTCTAAAAATGCAGTGTTTGGGGGGAATCGGGGACTTCCAAATGGTCTCAGAGTAATAAAACCAAGGTCTGTTGTATTAGCATTCCTGATCATTTAATGGATAAAACATGGGATACCTAAAAAGGCCTTTTGAGCTGAAAAACAATGTGGCACATCATTTCCATGATGGTACGTGTTGTGGATATATAAACCCTCTGGTTCCCGGCACGAAGGCCACTGCGTGGTTGAAGTGTCCTGGGTCAGAGAGTCAGATTCATGTGGCTTCTGGCCTCATCAGCCACTCAGGGGTGTGGTACCTGAGCAGGGCACTTCATCTGTCTAAACCTTGGTTTCCCATCTGTGAAGTGGGGACAACGGAATCCACTCTTCAGTGCCCTTGTGAGAATTACTCAAGTGAATGACTCCAAACCGTCCCCACACTCGCCTGCTAAACACGTGCCTCTTCCCCTGTTTGTTACGAGGAAATGTCCCTTTGCTGTACTGGGGGGAGGAAAGGAATGCAGAAGCGTCAGATGAGGAAATCCTAGTATTCTAACACAGTGGCTGCTTCTCCTTGCTTACTGATTTCCGCTTCTGGGTAAGGCTCTAAGGAAGAAGTTTCCCCTTCAGAGGTCAATGCCCATCCTCAGTTTTACTCAATCCTTTTCCCCCTGTTTACCACTGAAAATATTAACTCTAGCTCTTACTCCCAAGAAGAAAGACTACGCCATTGCAGTTTCAGTGATGTAAGTGGGCTCCCTTGTCTAACTTTGCTTGCTTTTCTGATGGCACCATGTACTTTCCTGGCTTTGATGTGAGTGATGGAACCATTCACACGGTTTGATTACAGCCGTGGGTATGTTGGTCAGTGATTCTTCTTTGCTCTGATTTCAATTGCCTTGCAGTAGCAGCAGGTGAATTGGGGGAACAGATAAGGAAAAACAAACAAGGGTAAATAAAGGCAGGATAAAAGTACCCAGGAGAGAATATAGGTTATTTATATGGTGCCTTTTTTATTTTAGTATGCCATAAGAAAAAAAAGCTGCACTTGAAAAAATGGATTTGAAGGCTCAAACATTTATGGCTAAACAGAAGGTATATGAAATACTATAAACTAAAAATCATCCCTTGAATGTGTTTGTCCAGCGTGTACAATGCTCTCCCAACTGTGATCTTATTTTTCCTCTAAATGATTCTCTCTGGTCAGTGTCATTAACTCTTTCATGGATGACAAATCTGAAACTTAAAGACATGAAATAATTTTCTCCACAGCCAGGTAGCAGTGCTGGCTGGAAACTAGACATTTTCACCTAAATCCAGTGTCCTTTTTAAGACCCATGGCTGCTCTCCAAATGCCAGACCAATCATTCTCACTCTGCAAGATTTAAAGACATGCCTTAGGTCGGGGGCCTGTCTTGGAGGGACACATAAGATGAAAAGGCATATCCCTGACTTTGAAGAAAGGAGAACATAGCTTCTCTAGAATTACATATTTTTTGGCATCTCTGCAAACCTAGTCAGATCAGCTATTCCTTATTCTCAGTTCCTCAACCTTGACACTGTTCATAGTTGGCTGACTTGGGGCTGGATGACTCTTTGTTGTGCATCGTAGAACGTTTAGCAGCATCCCCGGTCTCTATACACGAGATGACGGGAGTATCCCTACCCTGTTGTGACAGTCAAAAATGTCTCCAGACCTCACCACCTGTCCCCTCCGGGGAAAAACAGCCCCTAGTTAGAAGACTTTGTCTTATCTCTGTTCAGAATACAACTTGTGATTACACGTTATTCCTTTTACTATTTAATTATTTGGGTCTTTAATTTTATGAAAAATTGGGAACTTCCTTGCAATCTCTTGAGTCTTCACTGCAAGTTCAAGGGAAAAGGAAAACACAAAACTTTTGCAAAATTGGCATGCCAAAAGCAAATAACCATGATGCCATATGGGTACAGAATTTTTACAAACATATTTCAGATTCAAATGTCCAAAAATATCTGTCTAATGATATGTAGTTTCAGAGTAAACACTTCATTTTTCTTCTAAATGAGCATTCCGTTTATAGAAATGGAAAACTAATGTATTTTTTCTGCTGCCAGAAACAATCTCCATGGTATTCAGAGACCTTTGCTGATTACTTTTTAGCTACATGATGTTTACATTATTCAAACCAAAAGCACCAAAATGATGGGTAGAAGGATTATCTTGGATTTGATTCCTTGTCTGCCTTTAAAATCCCGTTTCACATCTAATCATAAAATAAAAGAGAGGCATCTTTATAAAATGGAGAATTGATTGTAGATATCTTGTGCCACTAACCAAATTCCTACTGAAAGGAACAAAGGGAAACCTACAACAGCACTGGAAAGGAAAAGTCTCTACAGGCCACACAGTTGAGGACTTTCTGCAGGCTACAGTGCACGTGGAACAATGTAAGTACAAGACCGAGGGCTGGACCACAGCCCGGTATCTAGACGCGGTGGTGCAGAGCCGTGGGCAGTGGAAAGAGGTGTGCCTGGTGAGATTATGTGCGAGCCAACAGTTTATTGGGGCCTGAGCTGAAGCACAACATTGCCCGAGGAAGACAGCCCATGCCAAGGGGTGGTTCTGTGCGGGCTGCAGGTATTCGAGGTGAGCTGCCGGGATGCTTGGAGGTCAGCCTCCAAATTCGGAGGAGGGGAGAGCTGGGTCCTTACCTGACTCCATAGCGGTCTCCAAGGAGCCTGAATACATGCTCATGGACCAGGAGTGAAGACCTAACAGACAGAAAATGGGACGTGAAAAGCTATCTCAAAGAACGTCATCAGGGCTTCCCTGATGGCACAGTGGTTAAGAATCCGCCTGCCAATGCAGGGGGCACGGGTTTGAGCCCTGGTCCGGGAAGATCCCACATGCTGCGGAGCAACAAAGCCCAAGCGCCACAACTACTGAGCCTGCGCTCTAGAGCCCGCGAGCCACAGCTACTGAGACCGCATGCCACAGCTGCTGAAGCCCGCCCACTCAGAGCCTGTGCTCCGCAACAAGTGATCCCACCGCAATAAGAAGCCCACACACCGCAACGAAAAGTAGCCCCCGCTCGCCACACCTAGAGAAAGCCTGCATGCAGCAACAAAAGACCCAACTCAACCAAAAAAAAGAAAAAGAACACCGTCAGTAAAACCAGAAAAGCAATGGTGCCCAGTTTTCTCATTGAGCTGCCTCTCAGCCTTCTGGATAATTTAGCATGAGATCAGGAAGCAGAACCCCAACAGAATCCAGGATGAGAGTGCAAAAATGTGGAGGTATTCAGCTGTCAACACTGTGTAGGGGAAAATAGCCCAGATATGAAGAGAACGCCCCTTACTTACAACGTCTTCATACATAAAATGAATGCCCTGTGTCTAACACGGTTCTCTTGACACTGTTATGGAAATTCCAATTCATGCAATAGTTGACTGACTGATTGATAGATTGATTTGCCTATTCTGAAAAGCCAAGAAAAACATGGAGAAATAAGAAAGATAAGTAAGTTGGGGCTATTTACAAATGACACATACAGTGTAACAACAGCCAGCCCTTACATACCAGACTCTGTGCTAAATGTTTTACCTATCTCTTTTAGTTGAATTCTACCTTGTGCTAGCTGTGAAAACTTTCACAACTTTATTTAGACTCTCTGGGGTTGTACTTTATTGGTTTTTTGGTATCTGTGAAGACTTACTTGGTGTCTTAGAATACACCCAGGGCACTTGAAAAGAATGTATTCACTTGTTGGGTTCATGGATCTAGTCTCCACTAATCATGACGGGCATGTGTCCGATTCCTTTCCATATCCTTTAATTGTATTATCTATCATTTGTTGAAACCTGCATTGCTTTTCTCATTCTCACTGCCGATTTGGCATCCTCTTGGTTTTCTGTCAATATTTTTTTTTAATTCATTTTGAAGCTATGCTGTCTGGTGCACACACGTTCAGGATTGGGTGTGTGTGTGTGGCAACTCTGGTGAATCATCTCATTTCTCATGATGTAATAACCTCTTCATCCCTAATAATCTCTTTTACCCCAAAGCCCCTCGTGTCAGATTCATATAGCTACCTTAGTTTTCCCTTTTGGTTAGTGTTTGTATGATGTATGTTTTAAAATTCCTTTTACTTTGAATCATTTGGGACCTTACATTTTAAATTTACCTTTTGTGAATAGCATATGGTTGGATTTTTTTTTTAATGCAGTCTGAAAATTTCTTACTTTTAACTACATAGTATAATGTTTTTACTTATTGTGTTTTTTAAATATTTGGATGAGTTTATACGATCATAGTATCTTATTTTTCTTTTTTTTTTTTTTTGCGGTACGCGGGCCTCTCACTGTTGTGGCCCCTCCCGTTGCGGAGCACAGGCTCCAGACGCGCAGGCTCAGCGACCATGGCTCACGGGCCCAGCCGCTCCGCGGCACGTGGGATCTTCCCGGACCGGGGCACGAGCCCGTGTCCCCTGCATCGGCAGGCGGACTTTCAACCACTGCGCCACCAGGGAAGCCCCGATCATAGTATCTTGATGACTTTTCTCCTTCCTGTGGTGTGTTTGATGGACTAGCCTTCATTCTCCTTTTTTTTTAGCCTTTCATCAGATTTGTAAGTTTTGCCTTCTATTTCGTTCCCTTTGTTGGTAACTCTTAAAAATTTAACATTAGGTATTTAACTTTCAAAGTCTAAAATTAATCAGTGTGTATATTATCCTTTCAAAGAACACAACTTTGATAATCCCCTCCTAAAATCTCCCATGTTCTTGTTATTGGCATTTAATTTCTACCTTCTTATAAGCCACCCAAATTAGACAATTTTCCAGAATGCACTACAGGGGTTTATAGAGATGAAAAATAGAGGCAGACATTATGAGACCAAGAAGGTAAAATGAATAGGTTCAAAAATATATCTAGTAGGATTCTCAGCTATGACAATAAAGAGAATGCAGGAGAAGCAATAATCAGAGAGAATGCTTCAGGAATTTCCAGCGTTGAAGAACAGGCTCAGTGAGCTCTGAACAGCATAAACAGCATAAATCCCAGTTAACCTTACTGTGCTGCGACAGCAGGACACCAAAGAAAACGAGGAAGTCTCAAAAGCAATCGTGGGGAAGAAATATTTAAAAAGAAATAACAATTAGTTACTAGATTTTTCTTCATCAAGTACAAGATAAGCTAGAAGGAAAGACAATGAAAGCTTCTGATTGCTAAATGATAAGTTTCTAGCAATCTGTACCCAGATACACTATTATTTGAGAATGAAGGTAGATAAAGAACTTCTCAGACATACAGAAACGGCAAGTTTTACATTTGCAGGTTCCCACTGAAGGAATGATTGAGGGATTAGATCCTTCAGCATAATCTCCGTATTGCTATGGTTACAAATTACCTCTGACATCTCAACGCATTAAGAAATGTTTCTTTCCCTTGCTCTGATTGCACTGGTGAGTATAAAGCCAATAATATTCATTTTTCTGCTCGCATGACACCTACTGCAGCTGGGGCTGCATTCACAATTCACAGAAGGGAAACTCGAAGGAGTAATTTCCAGATATATACCCTCCGCCTTTTTACACTTGCACAAGGAGGCAGTGTATACATGGGCTTAGTGTTGCATTTTTCTGTAATGTAAAATAATGAGAGCGATTTTAAAAACTCATTAAGGGAATGTATACAAATTATGGCCTACAATGGAATACTACAGAGCAGCTGTCAGCAAACTCCCTGTGGCCCAAAAAGCCTAAAATACCTACCTCCTATCCCTTTAACAGAAAGTTCGCCAACCTCTGCTTTAGAGCACTAAAGTGAATCGGTGTAGAAACAACTAAAAAAATATCAAAATTATAATGTGGCAAGGGTGAAGAAGCAGGGTTCAAAAGGATACATACAATCTGATACACTTTTTTAGTTACATATGAAACATAAAAAATAATACTAACACTATATGTCATGGCACGTACACATTTAACAAAATAGAAAAAGAAGCGTAAGGAGGAAAGTGTCTGTAAATGTCAGAACTCTGGTTACCTGTGGAGAGAGAAGGAAAAGAAATGAGCGGGTGAAGGCGGGAATGTTAGTAACCTACTTATCAACATTTCTTGTCCTCCCAAATCTAAATGTGAGTAGAGGTTAAAACTCTAGGTCTTGGTACATTTGAGCTACTCCACAAGTTAGAATTTAAAAATTACAAAATAAAGCAGTAATTAAAGAGGAAGTGCCCCAATGAGAAAGCAGGCTAAGGATGACAGTAAAGTCATACAAATGTGGGAGAAAATTATATCCTGAATAATAATGACATTAGTTTTTAAGAGGAGCATCATTTTCCTGCACGAATGACTCTTCAAGATAATACCTCTAAGTGTCAAGGACGTGGGAAGATGACGGCCACAGTATTCCGCGTGCTGCGTTGTATGTTGTAACAAACGTTTATCTTTGGGACCTCCGTTTCCCCACTACCACACATTCAGACTATAAACTCTTTGTGGGCAAGATCCACGTCTTTTTTATATCTTTGTATCTCCAGCACCTGTCACTGTATATGCAGATTGGCTATTTATCATACCTGTCTTGAAATAAAGGCAAGATTCTGTGTTCTCTGTGTTGCGCTTAAAATATTGATTTTGAAAACTGTCAGCTGCGCAGAAAAAAAATATGCCAACCATCTGGTGCTTTTCATCCCCAAAGTTTAGAACTCGGGTGAACTCTCAAAACAGGCTGACTTGAGTAGAAGAATAGAAATAAAGTCTCCATTTCCCAATATGGGAGCAAGTGTTAGGAGACGTTTGAATGGCAAACAGGTTAATCAGCCTATAATTGCGTCTGATAGACACTCTAGAAATCAGAAACATTCTTCACCTAGAGCTGAGTGCCACTTGAAAAGTTGACAGCCTTTCCTCCCTTTGAAAACATCAAAGACAATCAAAGCATCAACTTCCAACCTGATCCTCAAGATCGAACGCCCATCCGACGACGTGGGAATGAAGACAGCAGCCTTGCCAGGAGAAAAACTACATTACAGACCAAAATGTAAGTCACAGAGAAAACAAATCCCACTGCATCTCAGCAGTACCGTTGGCTAGGAAACTGGCTGGTCCAACTTTGAGTGATCCTCAGCAATCCTTACAGGACAGCGTCTGATGGGGGTGGGTCGGTAGCCAGGACAGTCACCTCTGTGAGGCTTGAGGGGCATCAAAGAAACATTTCCACCTGCTTGTGCTTCCACTAAAACTCTCCTTTGGGTTAACTTTAAACTTTCCAACGAAATGCAAAGAGTAGCTGGGAGAGGTAATACGTGACTTCAGATCAAACATTAACACCTCATTTGAATTAACGTTAGCAGTTACTTGGCCCAGAGCAGAGTTGAGAATAAGTGGGACTGTCAAGAAAGAATTTTATATCTCTGGGTAGAACTTGTCATCACTTTTTTTTTTCCCTAAAATCCATACAAACGTTTATTCTGCCCCTGCCTGGGGGTGGGGAAGAGGGGATGCAGGAGCTGGGGCGCTGTGGGCCTTTACAGACAGCCCCCGGAGGAGGGCGGGGCTCTGGCGAGAAGACAGTGTCCAGAGGCCGACGGGCCCTGGGGCATCCAGAAGGCAAGGCCCTGGGGGCTGATGGAGGGGCTGGCCTGGTTCCCAGAACTCCCAGGTCCTGGCGGCTGCTGGGGTGCCGGTGCTCCACTCCCAGCCTTAGCCCCGTCCCCCGGGAGGGAAGGCTCTCCCCCCTCCTCCTTCCCCCCTCCTCCTCCCACCCCACCCCGTCCTCCTCCTCGGGAGCAGGCTCCGACGACGTGGACTACTCGGCCCTGGAGAAGGTCGACTTTGGCTCCGACCCCATGGAGGAGTGCCTGCGTATTTTCAACGAGTCCACTGCTGTCAAGACAGAGGACAGGGGCCATCTGGCCCGGCAGCCCCCCAGGGAGGAGAAGACCGAGGAACAGGGGCACTCGGGGCTGACCACTCTGTGTCCTGGGCAGAAGAGGAGGATCTCTCACTTCTCCAAGCAAGGCAAGGAGGCGGTGCCCACGAGCAGAGGCCCAATGCCTCCTACCCGTCCCCCGACTGCCCAGGAGGTGTGCTACCACCGGGCCCAGCAGGCACAGAGGGAGTCAGCCAGCCGGCTCCAGGCTGCCCAGCCGCTGGTGAGAAGCAGTCGTCCGCGCACATCTCAGCCCCTGGAGAGAAGAGGAGGATTGCCCATGTCGTCACTGTTAAGGGAGGGTTTTGGAAGGCTCTTCTGTGGATAGATGCATACTCGATTCCTGGAAACTAAGCTGTTGGACTTCGTCTTACAGTTTGGCTTTTCAGTTGTTGTCTGGTAGGAAAATTTGCCATTTCCTTTTAGAAAACAATTTGCCAATGTATTTGTAATTGACTTATTTTGAGATAATTGTGGATCCACATACAGTTGTAAGAAACAACAGAGATCCTGCATACCCTTTGTCTAGTTTTCCCTAATGGTAACGAGGAGAAAAACACCTCGTTCTCTACCCATCTTGGGTTCATTGGCTGGGATCCTACAAGTTAGAATAATAAAAGACATAACAAAAGAAAACAAACAGAAGCTTATTAACCTGTGCGTGGCATGTACACAGGGGACTAATCGGTGGTGAGTAACTTGAAAGGGTGGTTAGAAATTGGGCTTGTACAGAATCTTAACAAAAGAACAATACACTTGGTAAAGAAGTGGCAAGACAAAGGAAAAAGGAATCTGAGTTTCTAGGAGCAGAAAATTGTAGGAAGGTAAACATATAGAGGAACTAGTGGAAGAAAAGGTCTATACAGTAACGTTGGTCATGTACATCCCTCTGCTGCCATGTCTGGGCTAAGGGTCTAGAGTTGTCCCTGCTCATTGCCTTCTGGCCTTCCTGGTGGGGGTGAGCATCTTTACAAATTTATGTCTTGCTTTTAGGCAAATAGAAAGAGGACAGACAGCTTTTATTGTATCTGCTTCTTCTCAGTTGCCTTTGGTTCAAAATAATCCTTATGCCAAAGTGTCATATTTTGGGGTGCTATATTCTGTTACCCTTCAGTAACATCTTGCAAAACTATAGTAAAATCTCACCATCAGAATGTAGGCATTGATACAGTCGATATACAAAACATTTCCATCAGCACAGAATTCTCTCCTTTGTCCTTTCAAACATTCTCCGCCACTCCCATCCCCAGAAACCACTAATCCCTTCTCCATTTCTAAGTGCTATCATTTCAAGAACATTATATAAATGGAACTGTGGAGTCTTTTATCTTTGGCATTGGCTTCTTTTCACTGTACATAATTCCCTCAAGCTTCCTCTTAATTCTTGCGCTCATCAGTATTCCATAATATGGATGGACCACTCATCCATCCACTGAAAGACATCTCAATTGCTTCCACTTTTTGGCTATTACACATAAAACTGTTATGAACATTCATGCACAGGATTTTGTATGAATATCCATTTTCATTTTTCTGGGGAAAATGTCCAAGAGTGCAATTGATGGGGTGTGTGGTAGTTGCGTGGTCAGTGTTCTAAGAAATTACCAAATATTTTCCAGAGTGGCTGTACCATTTTAGATTCCCACAAATAATATTTGTGTGTCAATGTATTTTAAAGGATTGTAAACCTTCATGCTCATTAGCCTAGGGAATCTATCCTCAGGTGACAGCTCATAATATGGAAAACCAAAATAAAATTGATATAGGCTACTGTTTTGACTCTGGAAATGCATCAGGCAAGTTAGATGGTTATTTTGTATTTAAGCCTAGGAGAAAACCAAGTTAAAATTATATTTATGGAAAAGTATAATTGAGTGGAAAAACACATTGGCCTGTGTTTCTCAGGCAACAATCCTTCTAATAAGCTATTTGTTTTGAACATATGGTCGTATCATTAGTACCACTGTGCCTACATGCTCTCTAGGGAGAAAAGTAAATGTGGAATATCGGGTGAGAAAACCTTAACCATAAAAGGTTAATTGACTGTTGAGAAGTAGGAAACTGCTAAGGCCTGGAAAATTCCTTAGACTGGTAGACTGAAGTTACGGTCACTAAGAGGCTGTGTGTCTGTCAGGGGAAGGGCAGCGGGAGTGGGTGGGAGGGGACCAAGGCAGGAGGATGGGAGGCGGTGGAGGGACCCTCACCCTCTGCATGATGGATGCGAGGACAGCCAGGGTCGAACATTAGCACCCCCATGTCCCTCAAGGTAAAAACTGAAGCAAAACAAAAACCTTTCTCAGAAATCACATTTTTCAAAAACTGTTTGAAATCATGAGGTGTTTTTTTATATATATATATATAAGATAAAATAGTAACCTAACTAGCTAGCATCAAGGGGGAAAGAATTTAATAACATTTCCTGTGTCTTTAGGGTCTTTGGAGTGTGTTGCTGGGAAACATTCCAGAAACGCAATATACAAAGAGATCAGAAGCAGTGAACACCTGGGTCTTGTGTGATGGATCTGGGAGCCGTATCACAGAAATGTCAAGCCAATCAAATCTTAACACAGAATTCAGTCCACTGTTAAAAAATCACAAATATGAGATGCCTCTGTTAAATCCATCTCCTATGGAAACAGCACCGCCGACAGAGTCTGGTGTTCATCAGGGGCTGCTGTTGCGGTTGCTGGTAGAGGGAGTTGGGTGGAGTCCTCTAGAGATCCCTGGGGCATGTGTCCCCGGAGCCTGTAGGACAGTTGGAACCCTGTGGCCTTTTACGGGAAGGGATGGCGACACAAAAGCAATTAAGCCCGTGGAAAGCATTCCAGAAACCATGAGAATCTGTTAAAATCTTCCCTCCCTAGGTGGAGAAGGGAAAGCTACAAGCTTGTATTTTGGAATTACATAGACCTGGAAGGAAATCTCGTTGCTGCTACACGCTGCACCGCGGGGTCTTGGGAGGTCACAAGTCACATCACCCGATGAGCTTTCATTTGCGCACCTGGAAACGACGACACTCATACCTGCTCATGGGGCCATCCTGCGGACCAGGTAAAGTTAAAAACGTGAACCACGTCGACTGAGGCATGTCTTAACGACATGTGTTGCTGCATTGGTGGTGGTGATGTGCTGGCTGCATTCCTCTTGTTGCTGGACTTACAATCACATTTTCTTTAGGATTAATTTATTGGCTCAGTGGGTGTTTGTTGAAAGCCCACTGGGCACCAGGCAGGGTTCTCGGAGCTGTGGACACAGCGCCCAGGTGCAAGGAGGCCAGGTTCTCAGGGAGCTTACCTTCTGGGAGAGGGGAAGAAACTGTAAACAATGAGTCACGCAGCCCAGTCACGATAGATGCTGAGAAGAAAAATAAAGTGGGACCAAGGGATAGAGTGTGGATGTGTGGGTGGAGAGGATGCCACGCTCAAGGTTGGTCAGGAAACACCTCTGTGACAGGGTGGTGTTTAAACAGAGGCCTGGAGACAGCGAGGTTTTGAGGGGAATAGTCGTGACGGTGATGTGATGGCCAAGCACGCTTCACTGAGTTACTTCCTGGTGTGAGTTCTTGATTATTCCTTTTGATGCAGTGGTACCCAAGACTGATCTGGAAAGAGTCTGTTATATTTCGGGAGTGCTACGTGGTCTCTTTGTTTGTTTAGTGGCCATCAGACTGTCTCTCCAGGACGTTTGGGCCTGGCTTCTCCCCAGGGATCACTCCCATGCCCGGGCGTCTCGGGCCCCTCTGCCCACGGTGGCTCACACGCGAGCTCCATGCTACCACGGTGCCTTGTCTTCCCGTCCGTCTCCGCCAAGCGGACTGCAGGCTGCGGGGGCGGGGGACTTACCCATCTTTTTTCTCCGGTGTCTAACGTAGCATTTATTTCAGAGCAGAACCTTTTTTCAGCCAAAGTCAGGGGAATCACTGAGGAAAAAGGAAAACTAAGTGAGTTTGACTTTAAAGATGCATATACTGAATTTCTATGCAGCACAGAAGTAGTGACAGAGTTTTTTCTAAGATTGTTGATCTATAGGTAAGACGGAAATCCGCCCTAACTAGTTCAGGAAAAAGGAAGGAAGGAAGGTGGTCTACAGACCGGAAAGAGCCTCCAGCCAGGCCCCACCGACGGCCTTCGAGGAATGCTGGGAAGTCTGCCTCCACCCCTGCCCTCTCCCCACAGCCCCAGGTCGCTCCTCCCTGCTTCCTTCATGAATTCTCCCTCTGCCATGGCGTCCTGCATGTGTGTGGCGTTGCCTGGCCAGGGCAGTGGCCCGAGCCGCGAAGCTCTGCGACCAGCCTCTTCAAGCCTCTCTGGTCTCACCTTCCCGGTTTTCCATTCGGGAGGCAGACTTTGGCTGGTGCAGGGTCTGGGGTCTGCCCTGGGCCACTCAGCTGCGGGCTTGGGATGGAGTCTGCAGCCCCAGATTTGCCCTTGTTCGCGTCGGGTGATTTTTTCACGTGCTTCTTCTACTAGTAAGCTCCATGCTGGTAGGGGCTGATGCTTAAAGCAGTGGTACCCACCGTGCCTCTCAAAGGATCTAGGGTAGAGTAATGGCTCCGTCTACATTTGCTAAGTGTTGATTTAATGTTGAATTTGGGAGAAAGGCAGTGATTAGCATGTCTTCCATAACCATGCGCTTTTCTGAGAAATTTACAGTATGCTTTTGTTTCCTTAACAACGGCCCATTCTGCACCTAGCTACCTCCACAATGGCATGATCCTTCTTTCCCCTCCGGATTTCTGCAAGATAACTAGCCCCAGTCAGGAGCCCCCACTTCCTAAACGGAGGAATATTACATTTAGGGCTAAAAAGTAATAACTTTCTAAACATTCTAGGTGAAGGCCAGCATTTGTGACTTCCACATCCTGAGGTGTAGTACGTTGTGTGTGTGTCCGTTCACTGAGCCTACTTTTCTTATCTATTCGATGGAGGTATTACTACTAGTAGTAGTAATAATAGGAGGATATACTTCCTATGGCTCTTGCGAGGATTAGAGGAAGTATGTGTACAGAGTGACCAGCATGGTACCTAGAAAAACATTCAGCCCTCAATATGCAGGTGCTACAAGTTTTACCAACACTGAACTTCACCATCAGCCTCATCGTCATCGTCGCCATGAACTTCACCATCCCCACCAGCAGCAGCGTCATCGTCATCATCGTCATGAACTTCACCATCAGCGTCACCAGCAGCAGCAGCAGCCGTGACACCAGCATGACCATCATCCCCATCGTCACTCCCACCAGGTGGGTCATGACGATGGACAGGAGTAGGGCCATCATATGTGGTTTTCTGATGCAGACAAAAGGACTCAACAAGCTCTGTTTCTATTTTTTGAGAGGCAGTATGAGGAAAGAACGAGCAGAACACAAATCATTTGGAAAAAAGTTGGATTTATGCCTGCAGTGACATACGGTCACTTTTCAACTCTGTTCATTAGCTTGTGGAATCTCTTGAACCCTCAGCTCTTAAGACATGGTTCTGAACCCGGTGAAGGCTTCAGCTCAGCTTGGAAATGAAATGTGAAGCATGATAAAGATGAAAGACCGTTTGCAAGACGCCTGAGCCTGGAACTTGTCTGCAATTTAGCCATTCTTCATTCTGTGTGACTGGAAGCGCTGGCCCACTTGCAAATTACAATCGAATAAAGAGTTTTAAACAAGCATTTTGTAGAATGTTAATTTACTGGGGGAGGAAAAAAATTGTTGTATCCTGCCAAATGATTGCAGCACCTATAAAATGGTAAGGTCATTTTTTTTGCAGAAATGTCACAGTGAGATTTTTAAAATAGATTCCTGGTGCAGTTTTAATAATGTCCAGGTTAAAGATAAGGGAGAAAATACTTAACAATGAAAGGGAAGCGAAAATATTGATGTTTAAAGTGGATTTTAGGAGCAGCCTTTTAGTATGTCGGTGTAAAATATTACCTTGTATCCTGCGAATACTTTTATAATTGTTTTATTCGTAACTAATAGCCATCAGCTCCACAGCTCCAGGCTGTTGATCCCTGCTCTGACTCTCCTGTCGAATATCATAAAATCCGTCCCTGGAGAGGCTGGAAGGAGGGAAAGGAAATGGGGAGTGTATGAGGCCTTGCAAAGCACTCAATTAAAATCTGAGTCAGGTCTGCAGTGGTCATTTCTTGGAGTGTCCATCCAAACTCTCTTCTCTTGAACTGACACCCATGATTCAAAGCCTCCATTGGTCAGGACTGTGCTAAGTAACCCAGACCCATCCATTCCTTTGTGCCTAGAATTTGTGCTGGGAAAAGAGCCAGAGAGATGGGCATAGAACATATTATTAGCACAGTGCCTGATATGTACTCCCCAGTGGAGGTCTCCAGTTGTTCAGTGTTACTTGGATTCCATAGGTATCTTGGTAACTGTCTGACAAATGACCCCATCGAAAGAAACCGTATTAATTAGACGGCTGATCATAATGAAAACAATCAATAGGTTTAATTCTCTTACTGAAGATGTACGGAAGGAGGGGACCCCGGGTTAGTTGAGGAACTTCCTGCAGTCTCTCTAGTCTCTAACTCTCTTGGCCTTCACTTCAGTGTCACAGAATGGCTGCTGAAGCTCCAAAATCACATCTAGAGTTTAGCCAAGAAGGCACGAGAAATGTTTTCTCCCTGCCTCCTGCCTCTCCTAGACGTGCCCAGCAGCTTTGCTCTGTGGCCAGTTCTGAATCCTCTGGCGATCTCTAGGTGCACAGAAGGCTGGGAAAGCTTTTTTGTTTTTGTTTTTGTTTTTGATCTCCCTAACGGAAGGTGTGCAAGAAGGGGGTTGAGAGCAGCTGTTGGGTTAGCAACTAAAGAGCCCAAATACAACGCTGTGAGCTGAGGGATGAGGAGGCCTTCAGACTCTAGGCTCACACCCCAATATTTGCTCTACCTAAGCCTACAGGAAGGAGGGATGTGGGGGTCCAGCCTCAACCCCACCTTCCCTCTCAGACCATGTGGGCAGCTCTACGTGCTGAGTAAGATCCCATACAACTGCGTGCAGCCACCCAGGACACGGGATCTTTACTTCAGTTCCCCATTTGGAATCATTATTCCATCCTGCCTCCTCCTCTGCCTCCCCAGAGGTCCTGGCTATCATGAATCGGACTATCACATCCATTCGTGGTTTTTAAATATATTTTCCATAAACGTAAGTGTTCATAACAATATATAGCATCACATTTTATGTGATTCTATAATATTACACAGATGCTATCATACTGCTTATTTGATCCAGCAGCTTTCTCTTTTTTTCACTCAACGTTAAATTTCTGAGATTTATCCATGTTGGCATACGTAGCTCCAGTTCATATTAGCTACTATGTTCTCTTCTATTGTGTGAATAAATCATTATTTATTTATCTCCCTACTCATGGACTATTCAATTGTTTCTACTTTATCGTCATTACAAGCAATGCCTGAAGGTACATATGTCTTCTTGAGTTTAGGAACGAGCAGTGTTCTAGCTCTATGGCTAGGAGTGGAATTTATGAAATAAATACATTGAGGCCCGAGCATCTTTTACCAGATTTCACCAGACTGTTCTCCACCTCCAGCCACGCCCCCACCAGCCATGGCCAGAGGTTCTACTTCTGATGGCTGAGTGAGAAAGGGCATCTCTGCGGTTTTAATGTGCACTTTCTTAGTTACTAGTGAGTCTGGGCATCGTGTCCCATGTCTACTGCTCATTTGAGTTTCCTCTTCTATAAATTGTCTATTTTCCATCAGTGGTTTGTTTTGTTCTTATGATTCCGTAGGACCTTGCTCCGCATACCCGGGTATTCCTCTCCCATCAGTTACGTGCTGTCTTTGTTTTGTTTAAGGTATCTTTTATTTTACAGATACTTTAAATTTAAATGTGATTAAATGTGGTATCACTTGTTTTGAGTGTGGTCTGTGCCTTTTTAGTCCAAATCAAGAAATCTGTCTCCATTCAAAATTATAAAATAGTCTGTTATACCTTACCTTAAGGGGTTTGTTTTGCTTTGTTTGAAATGGTTTCAGGGACTTCCCTGGTGGCGCAGTGGTTAAGAATCCGCCTGCCAATTCAGGCGACACGGGTTCAAGCCCTGGGCCGGGAAGATCCCACATGTCACAGAGCAACTTAAGCCCATGCACCACAACTACTGAGCCTGCACTGTAGAGCCCACGAGCCACAACTACTGAAGCCCGCACACCTAGAGCCCGTGCTCCGCAACAAGAGAAGCCACTGCAATGAGAAGCCCGCACACCACAATGAAGAGTAGCCCCCGCTCGCCTCAACTAGAGAAAGCCCACGGGCAGCAACGAAGACCCAACACAGCCAAAAATAAATAAATTAATTAAATAAATTACAAAAAAAAAGAAATGGTTTCACTTTTTCATATTTAAGTTTACAGTCAACTTTGAATTTACATTTGGGTATGATGAAAGTAAGGATATAATGGTCCACATTTCAACCAGGTAGGCGAAGATGCTGGCGCCATTTGTAGAATGCCCATCCCTTCTCTCTGACTTATAGGGCACCCCGTCTCATTCCAGCGCACCATACGTCTGGGTTCTTTCTGGGCTCCCTATTTTGTTCCAGTGGCCAGTTTGTTTGACCCTGAACTAATCCTTCATGGGTTTTGATTTTTACGTAATAAATAATCAGGGAATTTTTCCTTGACATTGACTGTAATCATTTCAAAACAGTCTGATATGTGCATGTGGTTTTATCATGTTAAGGATATTCCCTTTTATTCCTAATCTGCTTGTTTTTTAAAAAATCGTCTTTGGATGTTGAATTATATTACCTAATTTTGTGTATCTATTGATACGACTGTTCTTTAAAAATGTGTTAGTAAGTTGAATTGCATTCATAGGTTTCTTTATATTAAAATAACAAATGGTAAATGAACACCTGTCTTACGATTTAATAGTGTGTACAAGTGTGTGTGTCCACGCACATACGTACAGGCATTCGGTTTGCTGACGTTTGATCTAGGATTCTGTATCTGCTCGAAAGTAAGAGAACATATTTCCTGTCAATGCTGTAAATAATTCCATCCTTCCCTTTTGATTCTTTTGTGTTAGGAAGTTGGTTGTGGGGTGGGCGTGGTTGATCCAATCTGAAACTTTCTGTCTTTTCAAAGAGGTTATGATGTTTTGGTAGGAACCAGTGAGGTTTCCTGGGACTTTTGTCTACTCTTATTTTGGCTGTTGGTTTTCCTTTACCAGGCACGACCAGCACCAAGTTTGTGGGGGAACTGGGGTCCATCACTCCAGGTGGTGCCCACCGCAGCCCTGGTGGGCGGGCTCACCTTTACACAGGATCGAGTCTGTGGCCCTTATGCAGGGCCACTTCTGCTAAGAATGTTTGCGTGTGTTTCTGCAAATGTCCATCCAACGCTAGAACTGACCAGCAGCTTAAAGGGAGGCAGGTGTTCTCTTGAGGCTCAAGATGAAATGTACACCCTCCAAGCCGAGCAGATGGTGAATGCATTGCAGACTCAGATTTTCAGGCAGGATTTTCAGATGCGTACAAAGGAAAAAAATAAACCACCAACGAAACCTATTAAAATATCCTTAGAAAGCACAGCTAAAGTCAAGTCAAAAGATCTGAAAGAAAAGATGGCCACTATCAGCAACTCTTGTCTCAATCCCGGATAGCCTTCCGGCGATCGTCAAAGCTCTTAGCGATTCCTTAGCCTTGATCACTTGGTAGCAGGAGGCTTATTGTGGCAATATTTTGCAAACAGTGTGTTAATTTTATTTAAAGTCCAATTCCAGGAGATACATAAGAGACATAGTGAAGTTAGGTATGCAGAAAGAAGCTCAGAGTCTGGACACTTGAATAAAAGATGTGCTCTAAAATAATAACTCTGATTTGTCTAAAGTTATTTGTTCTAAGGATAAAAATGACTTGGAAGAGTTGGAAAACATTCCAAACTAACATCTTTTAGGCCAGCATTATTCATTTTTATGTGCATTTTGGCAGGATCTTTTTAAAAACAATATTATTCCATTTCTGTATAATCACAGCCCATGACTACAAGCCAACTGAGAAAGTGATCAAAGGGGATTTAAGACATTTCCAGGAAAAATGAAATCTCATTGAAATCTTAGCGTTAGCACCTAACTCTACCAGCGTGTACTCTGATGAGACAAGAATGCTGATCTCGTCTAGGGACTTACACCTGGTTGAATGATGGCCACCAAAAGATATATCCACAGTGTAACCCCTGGGGCCTGTGATTGTTGCCTTATTTGGAAAAGGGTTCTTTGCAGAAGTAATTCAGTTAATGCTCTCGAGGTGAGATCATCCTGGATTATCCGAGTGGGCCCGCAATCCAGCGACAAATGTCCTTAGAGAAGACAAAAGAGGAGAAGATGTGGACACAGGGGAGGAGCGGAGGAGGCCACGTGAAGACAGAGGCAGAGACTGGAGTGATATGGCCACAGACCAAGGAACACCCGGACCCCCTAGCAGCTGGGAGTGGTAAGGAGGGATTCTTCTCTAGATCCTTCAGAAGGAGCACAGACCTGCTGATAGCTGCACTTCAGACCTCTGCCCTCCAGACCAGTGAGAGAGCACGTTCCTGTTTCTGTTGTTTGAAGCCACCAAGTTTTGGTTATTTGTTATGGCAGCCATAGGGCACTATTCCAGCTCCCACCTTGTTCCATGTTGTTACCCATGGGTGACCCGAAGCCAGGAAGAGCAGTGAGGACTTTCATTGATAGATGGTGAACAAAAGAAAAACCTACTGAAGCCTACAGTCTGAATTGTTGGGATGGCTTTAACAAGGAGACTTAGTAAGGGCATGTAGAATTATAAAAGCCAGCATGACAAAACCACATAGCAACCGTGAAAACCTTTCAGGGTAACCTTGAAGCAAAGGTGATGCAAATTTGTGAAAGGGTCCGCACGAAGGCCAACATGACCCTGAGGGACTTTGATATGAGTCTGGCTTCTAAAATCAGGGACACCTGCCCAGCTCTGACCCCACGTGCAGTGCCCCCCGCCCAGTCCTCATGGCCACTCTCCAAGGTGGACACATGGATGTGGGCAGAAAAGGTACCAGGATGGAAAAATGGCTTAAATCCCACTAAAACAGGATGTTAGCAGATATGAGCAATTCCTTCCAAGATCCACAAGCCACAGAACGTATTCATCTCACCTGGGGGCTGCCAGAGGGAGGTTCTGAAACCTGAGACCCACACCATCCGGGTGTCAGGTCAAGGTGCGGATGCCCACTTGTCTAAATGCTGGGCGTCCTGGTGGAGCCAGAGGCTTCTTCCCGCTGCTGGTGTTTTCAGAAGTGGATAGAAAACCACCCTGCCGGAGGCTGATTGCTACCCCAGGATCTGAATGACTCTAAGGGAGGAAAGTGTAAATTTCCACAGGAAAGGAGAGGGTGTGTGGGGGAGGAGCACGGAACGGGGAGGGGCCTTAGCATCGGACCCCCCGGGGCTCCTGAAAACAGAACCCCATTTCCTCATTCTCATCAACAAGGAAGCACTCGGATACTCACTTCACGTTTGTTAAACTGAATTCTTTTAGGAGTTTAATGTTAGTTTTCCGACCCGATTACCCTGTAAGGATGCCAGTAAGAAACTGGTCATTTTAGCACCCAGGGAGTAGAAATGTCAAAGCTTCAATTGGGAAACTTTGTGTAATTGGCATGATTCAGGGAAGGAGTTTTAAAACTCGTTTGACCAGTATTTTACTTGGAATATAGCTTTTGAATGGATACTATTCATTCGTGGATCAACAAACGCATAATAAGTGCTCGTTGCATACCAGGCACAGCGCGGCAAACTCCACTCATTGTGTGCCGGGGTGCGGGGGGCGGGGGGTGGTTATCTAAGCGATTTCTAGTTGTTAACTCACTTAATACCCGTAAGAAGCCTAGGAGGTAGATCCTTGTTTCCATTTTGCAGGTGAGAAAACTGAAATGTTGAAATAATGAAATAATTGGGCATAATTAGAATTTATTTGACATAAGGAAATAATTTGAAATAAAATGAAACACTGCAAATTGGAATAATTTCCTTCAAGTATGTGGCGGTGGTGGTGCCGGGTGTGGACCAGTCCGAGCAGTCTGGCTCCAGCCAGATCCTGGGCTCCTAACCAGGTCTCCACACTCCTGGGTATGTGATGGTGAACTACAGTGTCACCAAGCCCATCCTTGTGTCACTAACAGCTCCAGAGGGAGTGAGACTTTACCAAAAATACAGAAGTAAATATTCAATCACAGTTGCAATTAGCCCTAGAGAGTGAGGTTCAAAGTGCTCTGAGGTGCATAAAGAGGAACTTTCTACAGTCAAGTCTGCACAGGCTTCCGAGAAGAACGTGTCACTCAAGCCGATACACACGGGATAACTGTAAACTTGGTTAAGAGGGTGGTCGGCGGGTGTTTCAGGCTGACTGGAGCCACATGCACAAACATTAATCTAGGTTTTGTTCAAGATCCAGACGTGTCCTCAGTGGATTCCTGTTGCAGATCCGTGGGCTTCCGTGTGATCCCTGAAGCACCAGCACCTCCTGGAAGCTTGTTAGAAAGGCCAGGTCCTGGGTTCCACCCCACAGCTACTGAGGGGGAAATCCTGGACGTGGGCCCAGCACACTGTTCTCAGAAGCCCTCCAGGAGATTCTGACACTCACTGAAGTTTGGAAACAGCTGTCATAGAAGATGCAGTGGGGGCCCTGCCCAGAGCCCCTTCCCCAGCGATGCACCTGTACGGCAGCTGCTGTGAGTGTGGGACGCTGACAGCTCACAGCTGCTGCCGCTGATTCTGGAGAGTTTCCCTCGGCCCCGTGGGAGCTCTGGTCCACGCAAAGTCCCCTCTGCAGTCAAGTTAAGGTCCACTCCCTACAAGGGGGCAAGACTTCTTCACGCGGGTCCATCCTTGGTCTCATCCACGGCCCTTGAGAAGGTACTGTCTCCACTTCTGATCTCTCCCAACATGTCTGTCCTAAGTATGTTTGTGCCCAGGCTTCTTCCGTCATTCCCTGCACTTCCCTCTCTCCATCACCAGTCACTGAATTTCCAGACATCCTCAGGGCCCAAACCAAATACCAATTTTCCATAAACTTTCCCCAGATGTCACCCTCCAGCCTCACCAAGAAGTATTAGTTTTCCACTCTCTTTGGCCTCATGGCATTGACTAAAGGAATGAATTAGTGAAGAAGAAATGAATGGAGTAATATACTTGTGTAGAGTCAGGTTCTACCTGACTGCGTTTCAACTCCAGAGTTAAATTTAAGTTGTCTATATGCGTCGTAGACTGTGGAATTTACCTGTGTTTCAAAATGTCGAAGATGTGCCAATTCAAGTAATCGTCCTCTGAAGCAAAATGTATTGACAACTAGATCTCGCTTGAAAATCCTCAAGGACAATACCTGCTTGTCTGTAGTAGCGAGTGGAAAGAAGGACGATCTCTGTGGAGCTTGGGCAACTGCTTTTGCATCTCCGAGGGCTAATCATCAACCATCAGGATTTTGGGGGACACCTACACCTTTGCCCTCACAGTTATGCCCC
Source organism: Neophocaena asiaeorientalis asiaeorientalis (assembly GCF_003031525.2). NCBI lineage: Eukaryota > Metazoa > Chordata > Mammalia > Artiodactyla > Phocoenidae > Neophocaena > Neophocaena asiaeorientalis. The sequence goes on along the minus strand of NW_020173687.1, from coordinate 2,698,685 downwards.
TGCTTCATTCAGAATGTACTTAAGGAAGATTTCATAGCTCAGGAACTTGGGCAAGTGAAATTTCTCTCACAGACAACATTACCTTCTAGAAAAATGGCATCAGCAGAGGAAGGGCACATAGAGGACTGCTTTTTCTAAATGCACGTGGGTTTTTATGGCCCACACTAAGTAGAGGCTGGGAGAAATACGAATTTCAAAACAGAAAACAATGACACCTCTCTCCTTGTTGTAAGCGTATTGAGATTCCGCACCTCTGTTGGCATAGAAACGAGTGCCTTGAGCTCCAGTTTAGGGATGACAGTGGTATTTGTTTCTTTCCCACCCTCTTCTCCTGGAAGGTGAAGGTGCTGAATGGGTTGCCAGAGCGATCATGCAGTAAGCTCTTCTGATGGGAGTATCCCTCGAGTTAACCATGTCAGCCCAGGACTGCACAATGGAGGATGAATAGTTTTATGACTCATTTGGGCAGATCCATGAAGCCAATTACTTCATAAGGTGGCATTTCATCACGGCTGCCTTCGATCCACCGTGACTGGGTCATTGATTAGCATTTGCCAAGGAAAGCGAGTAGAACGGTCTGGGCCCCAAAACTGCTGGCAGTTGTGTCTGGACTTTACGAAGGGCATTTCCCGCAATGCGCCTGTGATTCCCTTGGGCTGGCTTGATTATCCTGCCTTGTGATAAGGTGTGGCAATTTGATAGAAAGTGGGAGAAAATCCCTGGTAATAGTAGGCAGAAGCCGTAACTCTTTGCTTCCGGTAGGACTCAACTCCCCACGTCCCCTCCCTTTTTACTGAAGAATTTGAACACTGAATCTAGACACATGTTCATGCATCGTTTGCTCAGCTTGGAGAAATCGATTAAATTAAAATTTTCAGCTGAAAAAAATATATATACATTAGCTCTTCCTTTTGATTTTTTTAGCTTAAATACAATAGAATTATGTTTTGGTACACTTTCATTGATGTACTGTAGGGCTGTGAACAAGAGGAAGCAATTTGTAAGTAGCAAATGCCGTGTGATTCCAAGCACATGCGTAATTGGAAAATTAGGTGCCAATAAAAATATTTTTTGCAAATGATGTATTTTTGCAGTTTGCTCTCTTTCATTCTCGTGCAGATGCATAATTGGTAGAGTTTTGCGTTCGTTCACTCAGCTACCGACTTCTGGAGGCTGCCCGCAGGTGTCTATTCCACCTCAGAGACCCAATGCAGTGTGACACCCAGTGACGCTTCCGCCATCGGAATGCAGAACAGTTAATGCTGAGGAAGAAGCTTCTTCTCTGGGAAAAGAAGTCCAATCAGGTGGAGACAGTTTCCACCAGTGCAGAGCTCTGGAAACTTCCTGTTGTCACTGCCATTTAGTTGGAAGGCAGAAGAGAACCACAGAGCCGGGAATCAGAGCTGGGGTGACTTGTTTCTTTAAATAAATGTTTTTCTTTTATGCTAAGAGTTTTAGAATTACGGACAAAATGTGAAGATGGTACCCAGAGTTTCCCCATGTCCCACACCCAGTTTCCCCTATCATTTTTAAACATCTTACTGAGATGTAATTCACATACCGTACAATTCGCCCATTCATAACATACAGTTCAGTGGTTTTTAGTGTATTCAGAACTGTGCAACCATCTCCACAGTCCATAGCACACAGTTTCATTACTTCAGAAAGAAACCCTGTTCCTAGCATCAGTCGTTCTCTTTTGATCTCACATCTCCCAGCCCTAGGCAACCACTGATGTACCTTCTGTCACTATAGATTTGCCTACTCTGGACATTTTATATAAATGGGGTCATAGAACATATGGTTATAGTAACTGCCTTCTTTCACTTAGCATAATGTTTGCAAGGTTCAGCTATGTTTCTTCTTGGAGAATTGATTGCTTTATCATTATATAATGGTTCTATTTATCCCTAATAACCTCCCTACTCTGAACTCTGGCATTAATACAGCTGCTCCAAATGTCTTTTATTTGTGTTAGCAGGCATATCTTTCTCCATCTCTTTACTTTGAACATACCCTAGTGTTTCCGTCTAAAGTAGGTATCTTATAGACAATATGTAGTCTGGTCTTGGTTTTTATTTTTATAATACCCCCTAATAACCTTTTCCTTTTAATTGGTGTATTTAGACCATTCACATTTAAAATGACTGATAGAGTTGGATTCATATCTACCATATTTGAATGTGTTTCCCTTTTGTTGCCGTTGTTCTTTACTTCTTTACATCCCCTCCATTTTCTTTCTTCTCTGGCTGAATTGAGAATTTTATATGATTATATTTTATCTGATCTCTTAAATTATCGGTTATGCTCCTTTTAAAACTTTTTTTCAAAGATATTTAAAGGATTTACAATATGCATGTTTAACTAATCTACACCCGCCTTCAAATCACACTGTACTACAGGTATCTTATATCACGGGATTCCCAGTTTCTCCCTCACATCCTTCATGACACTATTGTTATTTATTTCACTGTCCATATGCTGTAATCACCCAATATTTTTGTTACTAGTATTAATTTAACATTTAATTTAAACACAGTTATCTGTTAGATCAACTTAGAATAAGAAACATAATATTTTGTTTTCATTTATACTTTCTCTGAAGTGCGCTCATTCTGTATGTAATCTGAGGTTTGGATCTTTTTCATTTTCTTTTTCTTTTTCTTGGAGAGTTTCTTTTACCATTTCAAGTAGGGAAGCTCTGTTGGCCATGAATTCCTACAGTGTTTTTTTTTTTCTGAGAAAATCTTTATTTCTACTTTACTTTTGAAGGATAATTTTGCTGGGTATAGAATTCTAGGTGGGTAGGTATTTTCTGTCAACCTTTAAAATATTTCACTACATTCCTATTGCATGCTTTCTGTTGAGAAATCCACCATTTTTCTTAGCTTCTTTTGATTTTTTTCTTTGCCTTTGGTTTTCTACCATTTGAATATGTTATGCATAGGTGTAGATTCATTGATCATTATTACGCTTGGCATTATCTGAGCTTTATGGATCTGTGTTTTGGTGTCTGTCTTTAATTTTGGAAATTTCTCAATAATTAGTACTTCAAAATTTCTTTTGATCAGTTCTCTCTTTCTTCTCTTTCTGGTTTTCCAAATATTCACATTTTATACCCTTCGAAATTATCCCAGCAGTCTTACCTGTTCCATTCTTGGTGGTGTGCCTATCGTTTCTGTTCTTTTTCTCTCATTCCATTTCAGTCTGGGAAGTTTTCTTCTAACATGTCTTCAAGCTCACTGACTCTTTCCTCCACTTTTCCAGTCTGCTTCTGAGCCCATCAAAGGCATTCTTTATTTCTGTTTTGGTATTTTTGAGTTCTATCATTTTCTTTAGAGATTTTCTCAGAGTTTCCATCTCTCTGCTTACATTACCCATCTTTTCTTGCATGCTGTCTATTTTATCCACAGATTCCCTTGACTTACTAGTTATAGTTATTTTAAATTCCCAGTCAGATAATTGCAACATCTGTGTCATAACCTAAATCCGGTCAGCTGTCTGCCACTCTATCAGCGTTTTGGACCCTGTGGTTTAGCTCTGCCAGCATTTCCTAAAGTGAGCCGAATGGAACATGAGTCCTGTAAAATGACTGACCTGGAAAAATAAAACAATTGGGAATGACACAAACTATCCTTTCCCTATTAGAGACTCACACTAGACATTCTGTTGAGCACTTATTCAGTAATGAATTGGTTTTAGATTCTACAGGAAAGAAGCTAGTTCAAATCTGTCCGACAAAAAGATTCCTAAACTTATTTAAGGATAAAGCCATTTGTGGATACTTGTTAACACTACCTGAATCTTGCTTCCCCTGGGATATGTTTTGGTAAATAATACTGTAATCTAAAATGTGCTTCTCTACTTTTTTACATTATTCTTTTCTAGATGTCACTAGACTATATCTGTATTTTTTGAACATCAGGAGTTAAAATAGTTTGCTTGATATTCATTATGAAATTCCCCATGTAATTTTCCAGATCTTAGATGTTCATTAAGACTCTTATTTGTATATTTTCAGTTATGTATTTTTAAAAACTTAGGTGACAAAATAAAAGTGTAGGATATCTTTACCTAGTCAGCATATGTGAAGGCTCTAGTTCCCAAAGAAAACAAATGCCCATCAAATGCCCCTTCATTCTTTCATATACCAGACATCATCTGGTGCCTAAGTTTTGCAATATAGAGTCAAGTTCTCTGTTCCAGCAGAGGCAGCAAAAAATCCTTTCTCTGAGGAAGCTTACATTCCAAGTATATGCCTGTGAAGCATTAGCTCTTTTCTTAGAGACACACAGATAATGACTTTGGCTTTTTCCTTACTTTAAGGCCTATGAGTCATAATAATAAAGGTGTCATGAGAAGGCTTGACAATTCTAATTTTTGCTTAGAACAAGTTGCATTTATGTTTGGAAAAAAAAATATATATATATATATATATATATATATATATATATATATATATATATATACACCTCGGAGCACTAATCCCATAGACTGTTAATATGTGTAATGCAAAACCCATTTCAAGATCAAACATTCCATAGTACTTCGTATTTAGGGAAATTTAACATCCTTCCTTACTGAAGGCACTCTTATCTCCTTTCATTCGCTATTGTGTCCAGTGAATCTGTGTGTGTGTGGCTGGCAGGGCAGTCACAGAGTTTCCAAAACTTGTTTCTCAGGAAGCGTCTCATGAATGTGGTGTTTCATAATTCACATTTGGGGAAATGCTTTTCTATTCCCTATCTACATCAGAGTGCCAAGTACCCAGATAAGACATTTGTAAATATGCCAGTTTTAGATGCCCAGAAACCATGGAAGGAGAAAGGAATCTCAGTGGGGAAAATGTCAAAGGAAGAATTCTGAGTGATTTGAAGCCTGCAGGTGCTTTACAGAGTCAAGAAAAGTAAATCACAAAGGGGAAAAAAGTCAACCTACAAGCTGAAAACCAGCTGAAACAGATGAACCTAATTTTATATCAAAGTGGTAACATAATAGCACAGAGAAAAAGTATTCCTTGCAACCTCTGAAAACAGCAACCTGAATCTAAATCCTTGGTGATTATAATTCTAAGGATAAAAAGAACTACAGAGAAATCTTAAAATTCACTCAACGTTTTTTTATAATAACTTTTATATCATAATTTTGACACCATTTAATGAACCTTTTAGAATAAATGTTAATATTATTAGTGCAAATGTATACAAATATATAAAAATATAAAATAAAAAACAACAAGAAAATAAATTCTGTCATGCTAAATTGGAATAGAAAATGGTAATAAAAACTCATGATTTAACACACGCACACATCCTAGCTCTCTCCAGTGAGAGGGTTTAGAAGCAATAATATCTTGGGGCAATAGCACACAAGCTCAGATCTAATCACTTCCATTAGAAGGAAGTAGGGTTCAAAGACATATTGCCATGTGTCAAAGGCAATTCCAGTGGTTAAATGTGGGATTATTTGAGCATCACCCCAAACACATTTCTATTGTAGTATATAGAATAGAAAATACGTGAGTCCCTCATGTTATTAAAATACAAAACAAAGCAGAACAAACCCAAAATGAAAAGCCCAGAGAGGGTGGCACATGAGGAAGGAGAGGCTCTCTCCAGCTTCCTTTTCAGAAAAGGGTTTGAGAGCCCATTGCAGGGACTGCAGTCAGCAGAGGGCATTCAGCTGTCAGCTCCTCCAGGACTGCCTCAAGTTCAGGCAGCCGCCTGGCTCAAGGTTATGCTCTGTGGGTGGCAGGAGGGCTGAGTGAGGCGAGGCTGTATAGGTCCAGCCACTTCAATCCAGCTGGGGTGGGTTGGGCAGTTCCCTATTCTGAAGGGCTGGGCTGGTCCCAGAGTCCCCTTGACGTTGGTCGAGGCTTCATCAGGCCGTGCTGTGGTTTAACCTCTTCCTCTGCCCAATCCCGCCCCCCTTCCCTTCACAGGGGCTGATCTCTAATGAGCATCCTGCACCCCAAAATCCATCTCAGCATTAGATTGTGGGGAACCCAAATCGTGACATGATAAAAGAAAAAAACATGCCACTACTGAAAGTGACAACTACAACCACTTCTTACCTTGAAAATTGGTACCTAATGGGAAAGCATTAAGCATTTACCCAGAACCGGTTTATCCGCAGTTAATAAGAAAAACTACTCTTTACAGCAAACTGGCAGGAGATAGATGCGGAAGGAATGGTAGAATTAGGAAATGGCGCCTTTGCAGTCCCCGGTCACATCATTCACCCAAGAGTGTAAGGTCGGCTATGATCATTAGGAAGAAGCTTATCAGAGAAAGGATTTGCTCGATTCCAAAGTACATGTCAAAACTTTCTTTGTTATTTGTGAAAAAAATATACATTCACATGGATAAATCTTGAGGTCACAAGCTTAACCAAGTGGTAAAATTTATCATGACTGTTGGTAGGATAGACCTCTATTCTATGTTTCCTAAAGAAAATCAGTAAGAAGTAGGGACTTCCATGGTGGTCCAGTGGTTAAGACTTCGCCTTCCAATGCAGGGGGTGCGGGTTTGATCCCTGGTCAGGGAGCTAAGATCCCACATGCCTCGCGGCCAAAAAACCAAAACGTAAAACAGAAGCAATATTGTAACAAATTCAATAAAGACTTTAAAAATGGTCCACACCAAAAAATCTTAAAAAAAAAAAAAAGTAAACAGCATCACCCATGAAGTGTTCTTGTTGAAAAACCATTTAATCTAATACTTTACACCTACCCATAATGTGGGGAATCCAGGGATAAAGGATTAAATGTCCCGACAAGAATGCAATCAAATATTCCACGATGGAGGACATTCTGTAAGCTGTCTCACATAGTATCAGCAAAATCATTTAAGCATGCAGCGGAGAGTTGGGGGAGGGGGTTTAGAATAAAGGAGGCAAATTAAATACAACAGCCTCCAAAACCATGTGTAAATGTCGACTGGTTCCTGGAAAGCGGAAAGCCTGGAACACCAAACCCCTCTTAAGCTGTAGGCGTAATACACCAGAGTTCAACATGCAGATACCTGACGATGGTATGTTTTTCATCCTTAGCCCCTCGTGCTCAGGGAAGTGGCTGGGACTAGAGATTTTTTAAGGGACATTTGCTACTGTGGCCTGTCCCCCGCATCCCTTTTCCCTTTTGAGGGTAAGGGGACCTCTGTGTTCCTTTGCTGAATCAACCATCACCCACTCACCATCCTTAGCTTTGGGAAAAAGGAGACACAAGCCCAACACCAAGGATGATGTCACCTCATACATGGCCATGCCAGACCCACAGTGACTGGAAAGGAGTGGTCACGTGACCTAGGGAGCCCAGTACGTTTTTTTCTGTTTTGAACTACTGGGAAAGAGTTTTACTCTTTATCAAAAGTTTAGTAAATGAGCAGGCTATCAGCCTGGAGATACTGTGCCCGTCTACACAACAAGAGGGAGTCCTGCCAGAGAACAATGCAGCAGAGCCAGAGAAGGAGGAAGAATTGAGAGGGACATCATTTGGGTCACTAGATCCAACCATGCTTGAAGGCGACACCCAGGGCTTTCCAGAAATGGGAGCCAGTAAACTCCCTGTTTGGCTAAAGCCCATTGGGTTGTGTGTGTTACTCCTGCATCCCTGAAAGTGCTGAATAAAACAGATGTGACAGTTAAAAATATGAACAAATTTAGGTGTATGTGTGTGGGAATCTTTTTAAAAGAACTTAGTAGGCAAAAGATGTGATATTTTATTTTTAAATTTTAATTATGAAACGTTTCAAATAAGCATGAAAGTACAGAAGATAATAGAACAGATCATCCATGCACCCACCTCTGAACAGAGATTAACATTTTGTCATATTTGCTGCAAATGTCTTTACCGAAGCATCTGCGTGGTTTAAAATGCAAGAGAGGAAAGAGTATATGGCGTCGTATCTATCCCTATCCCGTCTTCCAGGCACCGTGTCCTTTTCCCTAGAGGCAACCAGGACTAACAGTTTTCAGCGTATGCTCTCAGAAACATTCAAATGCAGACACTGGGAACGCATTTGATCACAAACATTGACTTATCTTTGCCTATTCTCAAAGAATATACATTGGAGATTGTTCATATCAGAAGATATAAGGCTACCTCATTCCCCTTAAAAGCTGTGAAAGTTTCCATGGAAGCAGACCTATTGATTTATGTTTAGATCGTGTTCAATATTTTGCTGTAGTGCAGGAGACCGCCACGGATGACCTTGTGCGTAGGTCATTTCACACAGGTGGGGCTCCACTTTAGCACACATTTCTAGGAGTGAGAATTCTGTCAAAGGTTTTGTATAATTGTAATTTTGATAGATTTGCCAGATGTTCAACATAGAGGTCATATCAATTTGTGCTTCCACTGGTAATGTATGAAGGAATCTAATCCACAAATTCTGGTCAAGTTGCCAACGTGATCACTAAAAAAATGTCATTTCAAGGTTGCTTGAAGTTGTATTTCATGTCGAGCAAAATTTTATACATTTAAGAGCCACTTGTCTTTCATTTTCTGTGAAGTCCCTGTATTTTGTGTCCATTTATCCACTGGACTTTTTTTTTTAAAACTGGCCAGAACTATCTATCAGTCTGTCTATCATCTCTCTCCCTCTATCACTTTTTTTAAATGGCCCTTTGTGGCATAAGTAGCAAGTGTGTTCCACATTTTCTCATTTGTCTTTTTACTTTTTGTAATGGTGATTTTTATCATGTAGAATTTTTTTTAAATTTATTTTCAAGTAACAAATTTATCAGTCTATTTTAGGGTTTTGTGCCATTTTAGAAAGGTATTATGGGATGAATTGTATCCTCTTCAACTTCATGTGATGAAGCCCTCACCCCCAGGACCTCAGAATGTGACTGTATTTGGAGACAGGGTCTTCAAAGAGGTGATTAAGGTAAAATGGGGTGATGGGTTTTTATTCAGTATGACTGGTGTCCTCATAAGGGGAGGAGATTAAGACCCAGAAAGACCCGGAGGAAAGACCATGTGGAGACACAGAGAGAAGACAGCCATCTGCAAGCCAAGGAGAGAGGCCTGGGGCAGAACCTACCCTCGTGGCCCTTAGAATAAACCAACCCTGCTGACACCTTGATCTTGGACTTCCAGCTTCCAGAATGAAAGGAAGCAAATGCTGGCTGTGTAAGCCGCCCCATCTGTGGTCCTGCTTTAGGGCAGCCTGAGCTGACTAATACAAAAGGATTTCTCACAACAGGATTTTTTTAAAAAGCAAAACGTTCCATGTATCTTCCAGACATGTAGGTTATTTTATTGCTCATTTTTAAACTGTATTTCTTCCCTTCCAAATCTTCAGTGGATAAAGTCGGTCTCAGAGGGATGCTACTCCTTTTTCAAAGAAGGGCCAGGAGAGGAGGTGCCAGCGCTCGCTGGGTGACTGAATTTCCCTGAGTGCACGTTTGTTGGCCTATCTGTGGCACCTGCTCGGAGAGCACTGACCCCTGACAAAAGGCAGGGGCAGCATCTACGTGAGCACGTCGTTTAGCCCGAGAGAAAATAAAGTGGGTTGGAGATCTGGTCATTCCGTTGCACATCATAAAAACACGTGCAGTGACAATCACCTCCTAGACATGGCAAAAGAACGCTTTTTCAAACTCTGTTCGGCAGCATGTCTGCAGCATCCCAGGACCGTGGGCCCTCCACCACACCCCCTCCCTGCTGGCCGAGGAGCCGAGGAGCGGTGGATGCTTAGTGGCTTCTCACCAAGGCCATGCGCGCAGATCCCAGGGAGCGAGCGCGTCAGAAAAACTCAGCTGGAAGAGACTTGTGTGGACAGCTCTGGCTCCTGCAGCACTGACTTTGTTTTCTAATCAAGCTCCTGGGCTGAATTTGCTCACTTTGTCCTGCTCATAAACTCATCATGTAGCTTTTAAGCGGAGGGAAGTGTCCCCATTCATTGTGAGTTGATACGGAAAGCGATAGAAGAGCCAATTTGTCCTTTTCCACACTGGATACAGATTTGAGCTAACAAAAAGTTACCACTGAAGTAGCTGGTCGTACATCAAAGAGTTTAGATCTAATGGGCCTTTGAAGAGATAGTGTAAACACGTGGGAATAAAGTTCTAAGGGAGCAGTGTTGCTTTAGAACGCTACGGGGCTTTTATGACTATCAGCAGTGTTTAAATTTTAAATAGTTCTCCAATACGTTCTTTCAACTTCTCCCTTTCTCTCCTCTCCCCACAATTAGGCCATAAGTAGGACGAGTCGGGAATGGACAAACTGGTTATTGTGGTTGCTGTGGAGTGTTGCCAGGGCAGGGGATGAGAAGATGTAGTTCACTTTCCCTGCCAGACACTTGAGATCAGATGAACGGTACTCTCGTCTGTGCATTTGCAGCAAGATACCCCAGCACCCTTCTAAGACTGCTCACGGTGACAGATCAGTGGGGCACAATGATATTTTATGGATTCATTTCAAATCTCCTCTTATGAGGTGCTATGGGGACAAAGGTCAGTAATTAACCTTGGACACTGGACAACTAGTTTCACATGGCAAGACTTCTCTTTCTCTCTCTGGCTCACCACTGGGTAGCCAGAATCTGATGTAGTGCCTGGCACATAGTAGGACTCAACAGATATTTATTTGATGAATAAAGGAACAGTTTTTAAATGGAAGATTAAATAAAGGCCAACCCTCGAAATGAGGACAGCTAGAAAAAGCATACAACATATTAAAAATTCTCCAAGAGGACGGCAGAAAGCTAACAAGGTAGTGAAGAATTAGTGGGATAAGTTAAAGGAAATTCAGCTAAAATTAAGAGATGCTTTTCGTCTAAGATCACTGAAGTAAACTAGAAACCAACAGGCCATTACAGCCTCTCCAGATCTAATTGTCTCAGTCATTTGAAATTAGATTGAGGTGATCCCAAACATAAATTGAATCAAATAAGACCTGAGTCATTTACAAACAATTGTAAATGTACAATGACTGGCACACTGTATAAAACAACCAGGCACGTTGAGATGGCAAGGCAACATGTACCAAAAGCACTAGAAAATACAGGTGATAGAAACAGACACAGGGGATCCAGAGATGAGAGATGTTGGACTTGCAAAAAACTATGATTATCGTGTTCAAGGAGGTAGAAGCCATTGAGAATTTCTACAAAGAATCTGCAAACTACTAAAAGAAGAATCATTTGGAAATGATAGGAAAATGCATAAAAATTTTAGAACAAGTCAATGAATTTAACATAGGTTGGATGCAGAAAGAATAGTGAAGTAAGAGATCAGATGTCAATGTCAATAGTTAATCATCAACTGACAAATTATGGGACAAACAGAATAGGGTGGAAGAGACACTGAGGATGCTGAGAGGAGGACCAGCACATGTATACCTGGAACCCCAGAAGAGTGGAGAGAGAAAACTGGACCGAAGTAACATTACGTTGCTGGGAACTTTTCAAAGCTAATACAACACAAAACTAATAGATCTAAGCAGCTTTACTAACCCAAATATAGTAAATTTCTCAAAATTACACACTAAGGTACACTATAGTACCTTACAGTATAGTTATAGTATAACTTCTGAAAACTAAAAGTGAAGGGAATTTTTTAATTCTTAAGCTCAGAAAAAAAAGGCAAGTTTCCTTCAAAAAAACCCAAGTTAACTGAAACTGACAACTCTCTTCTCAACAGTAGAAACAGAAGTCAGAAGACAGTGAGATAAAAAGTGTTAAAGAACTAGCAGAAAATAACTGCCAAGCTAGAATTCTATACCCAGCACAATAATAACCGGTAGTGATACTGATGCAATAAAGGCATCTTCAAGCAAACGCGAACTGTGCAAAATCCCATCGTCACCAAGCCAGCACGAAGGGAAGTTCTGCAGTTGTTCATCAGGTAGAAGAAGCCAGACTCAAAAGAATATGAATGACGCTACTGCTCGTATCTAATATTTTAAAAACAAAACTGTAATACATACAGTTGTATATTTGTGTGCTTAAACTATAAAGAAAAGGAAGAAAGGGATTATCATAAAAGATGGGAAATCCAATTACTGCCTGCAAGTGGGGAGAAAGCGATTTGTTGGGCAGGAAGGGGCTTCTGCAGTGAAGCAATATTCCATTCTTTGGTCTGGATGGTGGTGTCCTGGGTGTGCATTTTGTGACCAACCATGAAGATGTACATTTAAAAAGTTTACTCTTTTCTGTATGTGTCATATTCATAACAGCAAAAATGTTTTAAAAATGAAAGAGATGGAAAAACAACCTGGTATTTGACTTAAATATCCTTTTAGGCAAATAGCTCCGTCAGGAACAGGTCTTACTTAGATAAGACCAAGCAAGTCAAGTGTACATCACAAGAAGGCAGAGCAGAGCACAAGTATCTTGGGTCAGTTTCCATCATGTTTCCAGGACAAATTCAGGTTGTGGAATGTGCTGGAAGATGCCGATATGGAATCCTATTAGATCCTCTTGTAATGAGAGAGGGAGAGAGAGAGAGACAGAGAGATTTTAAATTTATTTGAAAAGCAATATATTTCTGTTTAAAAAAATTCAAAAGGAAATACAGTTTATCAAATGAAAGGGATAAACACTTGTAATCCCACCATTTAGATAGGCACCTAATGACACGGTGTGTATTTATATCTCTATATTATGTCAGAATATTTTATCTGTGTCAACATAATGCAAGGCATATAAGAGGTGTTCAGTAAGTGCTATTTTCCTCCTTACCTTCATCATAGGAAATTACTTTTATTATTCAGTTTGGAACACGTGATTCTGACCCAGTGCTATAATATAAAGGAAGAACAAGTTCTTTTTTTGTATTCTAAAACTTTGACATTATGGAATTGAATAGCTGCTGCTATTACAGCAGTGCTGTTTTAGTGAGGTACACAATTACCATCATCTAACATTACTGAGCACCCACTGAGGAACAGACGTTGCACCAGATACAGTATGAACAATATTTAAAAGAAAGAGGCAACCACCGCAGCCTGCAGAAAAGGAATTATTGATATAAAAAAATAACTCGACTTTCCTTGGGAAATATTTAATTACACGTGGACATATTTGCATGTTTTCTTTGTGACATACTTATTGAAAAGCAAGGAGAGATATATTAAAGTATCACAGGCTGGAGGGAAAGTAAGAAATCTGGTTGTTTCCAGTTTAGGGAAAAATACAAAAGAGCAAATACTGTTTTCTATTCTTTACCTACCCAACTCTCTCTGGGTCATCTTCTGTAATTTTACAACAATGATAGAAACCTCAATTTTGTTGGTTCCCACATTTATATCTTGCGAGATAGCAGTTTTTTTTAAAACTACTAACACTTCTTTCTAACCAGCCACTGGTCACATCTGTCTGGGTCTCCCACAGGAACTTCAGAAGCCTCTGTGAAAACCCAAACTCATCATCCACCCTCCCCCTCCAAAAACGTTTCTCTTCTAATTTCCTACCTGGGATTGCAACATCACCAGTCTTTTTAGCTTGAGTCCTCTGAGAAAACTTTTGACAATCCCTTTTCTCAGCCCACATCTTATGAATCATCAAGCCTTGTAGTTTATGACCCTGAAGTATGTTGATTCCATGTCAGCTCCCTACTTCTTTACCCATTGACTCAGCCTCTTCCACCCTGGCTTTTGTAAGAACCTCCTAAATGGTCTCATGTTCATTTAGTCTTTCCTCTACAATGGCCATGCATTATTCTTTTAGACACACTGATCGCATCGTGTCATATCCAAGATCAAACACCTTTACGATCCCCCAGTGCCTCCAGGACAATGTCAAATTCCCTAAGCAAGACAGCCAAGCCATCTCCTTACCTGCCCCAGTCCAGACTAAACACCAGCTTCTCCCTGGTTTGTTGCAAATTTCTGTAACCAGGGGTCCTTATAACCCCCTTTCATACTGTTTAATTTCATGTCTCCCTGTCTTTATTTATAGTGTCCCCGTTTGCCTGAAATATACCCCTTTTTCATTTCAGTTATAGCAAACTTCTGTCTGTTCTCTAAGATCTAACACAAATTTGATCCGTGGTTTCCATCCATTCCTGCAAAATTAATCATATGTTTTCCTGTTACAGTCCTGAGTAGAACCTAGTCTATTTAGTCACCCTCATTTATCATTCTCCCTGCACAGAGCTCATTCATCCTTTCAGTAAGTCATTGAGGATTGATTGATTGTGTTTGCTATGGCGGGCACTGTTCCAGGCACTAGGGGCACAAGCTAAAAATCAGTTGAGTCTGATCCCTTTGGAGCTTATGTCCTGTTGGTGGGAAGCAGAGCTGAAACAAATACACAAGATCATTTCAGAAAGTTGTTGTTTGGAAGAAAGTAAAACAAAGTAGTGGGATGGAAATGACTAGATGGGGTCTATTTAGATGGTGTTGCTTGGGACATCCTCTCTAATGAGATGACATGAGATAGCGTGCCTGAATCATGAGAGGTAACCAGGCATGTGAAGAAGCAATGAAGTTTGCTCCAGGGAAAGGAAGAGAATTTGAAAACACCTGAGTTAAGAGTTACTTAATGGTGGTGCTTACAGGGATTCTTTCTAGAAGACCAATTCACCTGGGGTATGAATAGCAAAGACCCCAGGGCTGTATCACATAGTCTTTCCGTTATAACTCTTTTTATAAAAGTCCTACTAGCTGCCCTAATTGATTAATTAGTCTACCTTCTAATAATATTGAATTGCTTCACACATTATGTAAGACACTTACAACTACATAATATTTGTTGTACATTTTACTTGTATATATGCTATGAACCCATGATAAATTGATACTCTTTTTATTTTTGGTAGTCAATTATCTTTTAAAGTGATTAAAAATAGTCTTTCATATTTACTTTCATTTTAACGATTTCTGGAGTTCTTCATTCCTTTCTGTAAAGCCAAGTATCTGTGCCATACTCCTTTCATCTGAAGAACTTCCTGTAACACATATTTTACTGCAAGATAGCTGATAATAAATTTTCTCAGTTTTGTTTGCTTGTTCATTTGGAAGAAAAAGGGTTTTTTTCTTTCATTACAAAAAGCTGTCTATAATTGGTATAGAATTCTGGGTTGACAGTTTTTTCCAACTCTTTGAAGATTTCATTCTGTTATTTTCCAGCTTGCATAGTTTCTTAAGAGAAGTCATCTGAATTCTTTTTTTTTTTTCCTCTCTATATAATGTGCTCTTTTTCTTTGGATTCCTTCAAGATTTTCTTTATTTCTTTGGTTTTCCAACAGTTTGAGTATGATGTGTCCAGGGCTTCCTTTTTTGTGATTTTTTTTTTTTTATGGCTGGCATTCTCTGAACTTCTTGAATCTGTAGTTTTATGTATTTCATTATGTTTTTGAAAATCCCAGGCATTATCTCTTCAAGTAGTTCTCTGATCTTGCCCCTCAGCTCTGAGGTGTTCTGTACTTTTCTTTTCCTACTCTGTTCTCTCTTTGTGTTTCAGTTTAGGCAGTTTCTCTTGATCTGTCTTCAGATTTACTCATTTTCCCCTTCATGTGTTTTGAGTCTATTGATAAATTTATCCAAGAAACTCTTCATCTCTTTTACCGTGATTTTTATTTACATTTATATCCTCCCTGCTGAAATTACCCATCTGTCCTTGCACACTGTCCTCTTTTTCCATTAAAGCCTTTGACTTATCAGTCATGGTTACTTTAAGTCGCCTTTATGATATTTACAACATCTGAGTCATTCCCGAGCCTATTTCAGTTGATTGTTTTGTCTCTTGGCAGCCTTTTTAATCTCATAACTTCTGGTTTATACTCATGTTTGGACACAGCAAGACCGTTCTCCTGCGGGGCTGTTCATGTTGGGCACTGAACCAGTCCAGCCAGGAGTTGAGCTTGTCTGGGGCTTTGTTATTACTATGGTTACTGGCTTCACATTCTTTGAGCATTACCTTGTGCTTCAGGTGGGGACTGGTTTGCCAGATGGCTTTTCTTAGTGCTACTGCTCTACCTGCAGCTTTAGGACCTCCCCTGGGTGCCTGTGCCTTGGAAAGTGTCCCCTCCGTTCATTTCCCCCTGCCCCGTCTTGCACTGCCGTTGCTTATTCCTCTGTGCTTGCTAGCCTGGGGGTGGAGGGTATTGCTCTGCTGTTCTGCTTCAGCAACAGTCTCAGAAAGGCAGAAACCTGGGTTTGGAGGTTGGGACTTTCTCAGAGACCCTGCCCCTCTCAGGATCAGGAGACCTGTTATGTATGGTCTGTGCCTGGGATGGATCCCTGAGGCTTCCCCAGGGACAAAGTCTTCTTTTTCTTCCCTCTAGCCACAAGTCTCTATCTGTACTCAAGAGGCACCAGGGTCTGCTACCCTTCCCCCAGTATCTTAAGATCTTTATTCTTTAGGGGAGGAGAGCTCAGACAGGACTCTGTGCCATCCCATGGTGTCGACTTCACCTCTACAGACCTGCACCACTGAGGAAGGATCCCACCCTCAACTTTCTCCTGAGTTCCTGGTGGAGGTCAGTGGAAAAGAGTCTGCTAGTGGGAGTATGCCCCTGTGTCCGCAGCCACTGGGGGCTCCGAACCCTTAGACTCTTCCACACTCAGTCTTTCGCAATTCACTAAACATTTTGGACTCAATTCTGCGTGCCTTCCTGCGTGGCAACCCCTCTGACTCCTGGTAAGCCAGTGTCCATGTTCCACCTCCCCTGGACTTGCCTTTTCATCCCCTGGAATTCAGGCCAATTGGTGCCCTGCAATCTCAGTTCTCTGAGGGGTTTAAGAAGAGTTATGACTTTGTAGACAATGTGCAAACAAATGGGTATGGCTGTGTTCCAATAAAACTTTATTCACAAAAATGTTAGGCCAGATGTGGTCCACAGGCTGCAGTTTCCAGGTCCCTGCTTTGTAGGATTACTGCCCACCTCCTTTAGGTGCTATCTCAGAGACCCCATATTTGTCTTTATGTACCTTGTGGCTTCTATTTTAGCCCAGACGTTCCAAATAGCCATCTGAAATTTTGTGAAAATGAGTTCAGATGGACAGAAACCTAATTTCACTCTTACAATGCAGTTTGTTGAGTTCTGACTACGTGCCAGGTCCTGAGTGGCCCAGTTTGTGTGCATTCTCTCACTTGATCTCCTGGGAACCTTGCATGTGAGCATCATTCATCATGTCTGGCAGTGAAAACTGGTCTCTAGGTTACTGTGGTTAGTCACGGTGCTTACAGGGAGTGGGCTGTGGATGGCACAGTGGTTCCCTTACATTTCTGTCCCCCACAGCTTGCTTGTTCCCCAGCTCATGCTAAATGAGTCTTTCCCACATCCAACGGAGGTGGACATTTATGTGTTGGCATAAATGACACAGTGCTCTGTCATTCAAAACTGATCCACTTCTGGACCTGCCAACCCTGGGGCCAGTGACTTTCCTCCCCTGCTGCTGCATCAGACTAGGGACCCCTCAGCAGGGTCCACTCCTGGGAAGGAAAGCACAGCACTCTGTGAGGACCTTGGCCTGAGGAGTCCATCCAAGGACAGGCTCTTATATTTATAAAGAAGGTAATGAAGGAACACACCTGCCCAAGCAGCTTTGGGCTTAAGCCAAATAGTTACTAGATCTCCTGTTGATCCAGTTGCCAGTGCTAGAGCTGATTGTATCATGTAGATAAGAAATTAGAAAAATAGCCTTATTTGTCTCTGAAAGGAGATGCACAAGCTAATTCGAAAACTGTCATCAAATTTCTGAATGGTGTCATGTGGAAATGAGTGCATTTGTTCCATGGAATTGCTGGATTGAAGAAGCGTGCAAGTGAGGAGAAGTTACCATAGTCACCTTTCATCGTCATTCATTTCAAGTTAATAGAGCGACTTGAGCATTAGCTGGCTGCGTGGGGAAGTTAACGACTGCCAACATTCTAGGAAATTCAGGTTGACTACTTGCATTAGTCAGGGTTCTCTAGAGGAGCAGAACCAATAGGAGATAGATAGATAGACAGACAGACAGACAGGAGAGGTAGATATGAGGATACGTATTTTTATAAGAATGGCTCACATAATTGTGGAGGCTGAGAAGTCCCACAGTTTGCCATCTGCACGCTGGAGAACCAGGAAGGCTGATGGTGTAATTCAGTCCAAGTCCAAAGGCCCGTGAGTTAGGTTGGGGGGTGCGGGGGAGAGGCAGGCAATGATGTAAGTATTGGTCCAAGTTCAAAGGTCTGAGAACCAGGGGTTCTGATGCTCAAGGGCAGGAGAAGTGGGTATCTCAGCTCAAGCCAAGAGAGCAAATTTGTCCTTTGCCTTTTTGTTCTATTCAGGCCCTCAGAGGATTGGATGGTGCCCACCTGCACTGGTGAGCACCATCTTCTTTAACTGGTCTAGTGGCTTAGATGCTCATCTCCTCTGGAGACACCCTCACAAACAGACCCAGAATTAGTGTTTTACCAGCTCCCTGGGCATCCCTCTGCCCAGTCAAGTTGACACATAAAATTAACCATCCCACTGCCCATCCAGGACATTCTAGACGACACTCTAGTGCTATGCGGAGAGCAGTTCTAGGCTCCTTTAAGTTGCCTTCCCGGTACAAGGCTGTAGTATTCTGTTAGGACTGGGATTTCATGCAGAGAAACAGCCCCCGCTCAGAAACGCCAGTTGAGGAGGACAGCTGGCAGAAAGAGCCACCTGCCCGATCCACAGCAGCCCAGACATCCCTGTCCCTGGTACCTGGGTCCCTCCAGTGATCTCCGGAATTTTTATTTACATCTACACGGTGTTCCTTATTGTTTTGTATGAAGCACGGAGTGTCCCAAGAGACAGGTGGGACAAGCTGTCCCACCTGTACAAACAACATGTTTTCTTTCCAAGTCCACTGTGGCACTTTCCTGGCCCTGGTTGGATGCATCACGTTTGAAGACATTGGGTTTGTAAACGCGGAACCATCCACATGGTGAGGCGGGAGTCCGAGTAATTAGCAACGATCAAGCTGATCAGAAAGCCTCTAGCTCGTGAAAGGTTTTGGTTTGCTGACCAGATGCTGGTTGGGAAAGGAGCCTTGCGGGAGGAGACAGTCTGGCTCAGGGCGGATGGAAGGGCAAGAGCTCATGGTTCACTTTTGTGCCTCCAAAAGCAATATTATCCCGTCAGTGCAGCTCAGAGGGACAGCAGGAGTTGGGCGGAGAAAAGGGCTTTCCACTGACTGGAGCTATTGAGAAATCAATTTCTGTGCTATACATAGGCCCCTGGGGATTTTGTTCCCCAACCCAGCCAGTCTTTACAAGGGCTTCTCCCACCACTGGAGGAGCAGCAAAACCTTAACCTGCTTTTGGACCCTACTTGGAAGGCAGGCTGACAAACAGCTCTGCTGAATAAAGAGAGCCCCACAGGACCAGGGTGTATGTCTGGGAACCCGAGAAGCCACTCTTACCTCTTCTAAATTAGATCTGTGGGATCGCGAGCTTTCTTCCGGGTTGGAATTGGCCCTTAAGCAGCTCTGAAAGCATGCCTCTTTCCCTTTCTGTCCTAAATTGTAAACAGGATTTGGAAAGGCATATTAACCAGAAGAGTAAAAACATTCTCAGACAGCTGTGATGTGAGGGATGAGGGCCATCGAAGAAATATTTATGACATATGGACCTGTGTTGCTCTTGGGATTTTCGGAAACAGTTTTCATTTCAGACATTCTGTCTCATTGACCATATGTAAGTAAACTTGTACATACAAGGGCGTATTTCCTGATGCTGATTTCTGGAATACAATCCCTGCCAGTTTAAGGGATATGGAGACTTGAATGCAAGTTCTCGTCCTCAAAAGTGTCCTGTCTGGTTGGAGAAGTGCACGTCAGACATCAGTCTGAGGTGCATTTATCAGGGCCGTGGGAGTGACACAGGAAATGGACCCCAGGCAGAGCCCTCACCTGCTCGTTTCTGATGCTTGGTCTGCGCTGGGGTGCATCTCATCTCATGGGGCAAGAACGCACAGCTCGGCTTGTGACCGTTCACTGAAGGCCAATTTGGGCTTTGCCCACAGAACATCACCAATGTGGACCAGCTTAGATTCCGCTTGTTTTACTGGTGCCATATTGGCATGTTACCCTCTTCTTTTATACTCCGTGGCCGAGCAAGGTGGGAGTTTGTCCCAAACATTGCAGCTGGAAGGCTTATTTGCTCCCTGGAGAATGGTCGTAAAATAAACCCTCATCTCCTGTCTCCAGCCAGTCTAATTTGGGTAGCATGGCTGCCACCTCCACTTGGGGATGACATATATGTTAATCCCTTTATCCACTTTCACTGAGGGCTGTGTTCATGCTCGAATTACCTGTCCCTACACTATTGCTTATTGCTTAATAAGGACTGTGCCATTTTATTCTGCTGCTCAGGAGGGCTGTCTAAAGCCATTTCCTCTGGGGTGGAGTCGCCCACTCCCAGATGTACAACAATGTAGGTCCCTCCAAGTCGTTTCCTCTCCATCTTCAACTGTTTAT
This sequence comes from Neophocaena asiaeorientalis asiaeorientalis, assembly GCF_003031525.2. Lineage (NCBI taxonomy): Eukaryota > Metazoa > Chordata > Mammalia > Artiodactyla > Phocoenidae > Neophocaena > Neophocaena asiaeorientalis. The sequence continues at coordinate 2,678,302 of NW_020173687.1, read as the reverse complement.
CGTTTCGCTGCCCCTTGATGTTAACCACTGAAATGCACAAACCAGCCTTGATGCCTCGGCTACACAGAGCAGCCAGTCCTCCCTCACCCACGTAAATAGCAACAACAATCAAGGAATAGCTTGGATTTCTCAACGTCCTGGGACCACAACTTCCTATAATTTCAGACTGATTTCATTCACCGTTGGTGAAGTGATCTTCCCTGTCGACAACTCAGACTTCTTCTACTTGAACCTCTGTGACTAGGGAGAACGTTGCCCGGAATTACAAGTTCCTGGAGAGCAGAGGCACCTTCTAAATAAAACAATCGTGGCTTCCACTTACTGTGTAGATGCCAGTAACTGCCCTGTACCTTCGTTTCCTCTTACAGGCTTCATTATAGCCTGATGAGGTGGGTTTATTATTACACTCAACCCGAAGATCAGAGAACTGAACGTTGAGGGGTTAAATCATACACCTTGTCACTCTCAGTTAGTAAGAGACAGAGCTGGGATCAAAGCCCAGGACTATCAACTTACACCCCATCCTTTTTATCACAATACAAAATAGTGTCCCGTAAGTTTCCCCAGGATAACCTCAGGCCTGATGCTCAAATACTCCTTACAATATTCCTGTCAAAGGATCATCGTGCCTCTACTGAAACAATTGTGAAGATGGGAAATTCATTATTTCCTGAAGCTCTCATCGCTTCGTGAGTAAAGTTTTCATCACTCTCCCATTGTGTTTCTTGGACCGCTACAGATTCTTTGGGATATTAATACAGGTTCCTATATAAAAACATCTATTAAGGACTCAAATGTATTTGCACAACACCAGATTAAACAAAGTTAGATGAATATCCCATGCAGGACTTCTCAGAGCCTTTAACATGCCATCGTGGGTTGTGAATCTTCAAGAAGGAGACATATGTTCAGAATTTGCCAAGAGCGTTTCACTTGGACTGTTTGTTTCTGAGGCAACTTATAGAACTAGAGGAGGTTACGCTTTGAAAAATTGCTGCTGCAGAAAAACAAAATACGTAGTAATTGGTTTTCATTATTAATAGTAGTAGGTTTCTATAAATTCCCTGCAAACACGGAAGTAGTGAATACCGAACTATTGCTACTAGGGGATTATATATAGATAGATTACTCTACCTCTCTATGTTATATTATCATCTTAAATCTTAAAAACAATTCATCCTGGTACATTCTGTTTTCTTTATTTGTAAAAGAGGAACAAGTTTCAGAAGAGTCTTAAGTGACTTGCCTGAGGCTGCCCCACTAACAGGTGCCGGAATTGGGATTTGAATCCCGACCAGCTGGTCCCAGAGCTGGAGCCTCCCGAACTTGTCCGCACCGGCCCCTCCGGTCTCCATCCTCTGGTCGGTCTCTGAGGGTCTCCTTTTGCTGCATCTCTGCTATGAACATGCCCTCTGATGACTCACATTTATCACTGCCCTGCACGTGTGTGCGGAGGACTGTCGAGATGCTGTGAGTGTTGATTTGGGGGATCACAAATTAAATGTAATGGGTAGGCAAATTCACCAATAGAGAATGCATGAATAATGAGGATCAGCTGTAACTCACTGCCCTGACTTCAAGCAACTTCATTATTGGGCAAAACACTATGTATGCACGCATACCCATCTCCAACTTAATTTGCTCCAGTTACGAGAGAAAAAGTATCACATGAAGAAACTGGTCCCATTTAGTTCAGTGAGAAATATTTTGTGTTAAGGCCTCCAAAAGTCACACTCATTTTTCACATAGATTTTTTTAAGTATGTAAAAGAAACGCATAGTATGACTAAAGAAAACATTGGAGTGCATATCTTATTAAAACAGCAATTATTTATGAAAAGCAATTATAGTTACTTGGTTTGGTGAAAATAAAAGTTTATGCAACCCAAAAGTATGCAGAGGAAAATTACTGGATTCCTCGTCTCTCTCTTCCTCGCCTCTTGAACAGTTGACTGTGAGTCTTCTGACTGCGGAGGTCCATTGAAGTCTTGCTGTTTGGGATCCCCTCTCACTGGCCCCCACAAGGGCAAGGACCGCCTGCGGGATTCTGCTGTGGCCTGGCCTGACCTTCTCACACGCCCTTCTCTCAAAGCGGTTACTTGATCCACACACTTGCTATTTTCCAGGAATGTCTGGGGAGTGAAGGGGGAAAGAGAAAGGTGAATCTACATCCCTATGAAAGAAAGGGAGAAGGAAAGAAGTGAAGCTGGACACTCCTCTGATGACTTTGCCTGGCACCTAAGTGGGACACCACCTAGAAGTGGCTCTCCAGCACGGTGATGGTTTAGAGAGGGCTTGGCTTGGGGGATTAATGGTGCTAGAGTGCTATCGATTTGGGCTAGGCTACCTGAAATGCTTCCTTAGGGCAGGACTCTTCAAACCCAGATTGAGAAGGAAGTGCCCTACAGGGCTACTCAACGTGTGGTCCGAGGACCACAGTGTCAGCATCGCCTGCCAGCTTGTGAGAAACACACAGTCCCAGGCTGCACCCGGGCTGCTGGCTTGGATTCCATGTTGTACCAAGGTCCCCATGTGATTTCGTGGAACAATAAGTACCAGGAAGCACCTGCTGGGGGTGAGGCTGAGAGCAAAACTCTGTGCATCCCAGGTGGGCTGTTCAGTGCACATTGGAGATCAGAGTGGCCTCTTCTGCATCAATACAAAGAGCCAGTTGTTGATAGCAAAAATCAGCATTAATTCTTCTAAGGTGGTATTATAGGAAAAAACCATATTAATGAAGCTGTTCCTTTATCAAGGGGCATCCATAGGTGTTGGCACACAGGCACCCCGTCTCCTTTCCTCCTGGGGTGCCCGCTGCTGGTGGTGCATGTGGACGCACTCTCAAACATCACTGCACAGTAGAGACTTGAAAAATGAAGATGTCTGGGCCCTACCCGAGAGCAGCGCAGTCAGAATCTCCTAGAGTGAGGCCCAAGCACTGGTGTGTTTTTAAAATTCCCCCAAGTGATGCCAAGGTACACAAGAACTGAGAACCCCTGGTCAGGATTTGGATTCGGGAGAAAGAGGCTGACTTTCCTAAAACCCTCAAATGGACCAAGGTCTTTTACAATTGTGTGGTTTTCATCAGAGTCCTGGCTATGATCGGCGGCTAGAAGACACCTGAGCCTTTAGAAGTCTCTCTCCTTTATACATATATAAATATACACATATATATATAAAACAATCTCAATCTCCACCCCAGCCCTTAACCTTTTTTCAATTTAAGGACACAAGTACAATTATAGAAATTACCTGAACTGGCCACCCCAGAATTACAATATTCATGAAAGATTGTCTGACTGATTCCATTAAAGCATTTTTTAGAACTCCGTTAGGCATGCTTAATTTTAAAACACATGCATATTTAATTTTCTCTTCACTGGGAATGTATTTATAAAAATAATAATAAGCAACAGCCTGTCAGGACAGAGAAAATAAGACAGATGGGCAGGGGAACATCAAAACTGTTGTGTCTTTATAACCCCCAATCATGGAGGAGACCCTGTATCCTCACCAGGAATTTATCAACACCCCAGAAGCAGATGTAGCATATCTAGGACTAGGCGTCCTCCCAACATACCAGCAACAGCAGTAAACTTCTATAAGATACCAGTGGGAACCCAAGCATGGGGTAATACTGAGTCTGTTGTCATCTGGACAGTGTGTATATATGTATGAAATGAGTGACAGCAATGGTATAAGAGAATGAAGGAAGGAATTAGTATTATTTTGCTATGTTAATGCACTCACACTACCTGTGAAGTGGTGTGGTGTTATTTGAAAATGAAATCACATAAACTGTTCACTGAAAACCACAAAAGGCAGAAAAAGAGTGGAAGACAAAAATAGGAACAAACAACCAGGGCAACAAATAGAAAACAGTAATGAGCATGGTAGACATTAATCTAACTATATCACAAGTCACTTTGAATTGGTGGTCAAAATGCACCAATTCAAAGACAGAGATTGTCAGGGTGGATCAAAATACACAACCCAACTCTATGTTGTCTACAAGAAACTCACTTTAAATATAAAGACACATGTAGATTAAAAATTAAGGGTTGGAGAAAAAACTACCATGCCAACACTAATCAGAAGAAAGCAGGAGTAGCTACATTAATGTCAGACAGAGAAGACTTCAGAGCAGGGAGAGTTATCAGGGATAAGGAGGGGCTTTACATAACGGTAAAGGGATCAGTTCTTACGGGAGACATAGCCATCCTTAACATGTATGTGCCTAACAACAGAGCATGAAACTACCTGAAGCAAAAGCTGGTAGAACTGCAAGGAGAAACAGATGAATCCACTGTTATAACTGGGGACTTCAACACCCCTCTATTACGAATGGACAGATCTAGCCGGCAGGAAATCAGTGAAGACATAGCTGCACTCAACAGTACCATCAATCAGCTGGATGTAACTGACATCTATAGACAACTTCATCCAACAAGAGCAGATTACACATTCTTCTCAAGCTCACCAAGACAGACCACATGCTGGGCTATGAAACACACCTTAACAAATCTAAAAGAATAGAAATCATACCATGTCTGCTGTCAGACCACAATGAAATTAAACTGGAAATCAGTAACAGAAAGATAACGGACAAAAGAGATCTCCAAATATGTGGAGAAAAAACAACACACTTCTAAAAAACACGTAGGCCAAAGGAAAAAAAGTCTCAAGGGAAATTTTAAAATGTGGTTAACTAAATGAAAATGGAAACACAACTTATTAAAAAGTTTGGGATGCAGTAAAGGCAGTGCTTAGAGGGAAATTTATAGCATTGAATGCATGTATTAGAAAAGAAAAAAGATCTAAAAGCAACAATCTAAGTAAGTTTCCACCTTAGCAAACTAGAAAAAGAAGAGCAGATTAAATCCAAAGTAAGCAGAAAAAAAGGAATACAAAGAATTTAGAGCAGAAATCAATAAAATTGAAAACAGGAAATCAGTAGAGAAAACCAACAAAGCCAAAAGCTTGTTCTTGGAAGAGCTCAGTAAAATTGATAAGCCTCTAGCCAGGCTAACTAAGCAAAAAGGACATAAAGAGGGTGGGTTGTTAATTCAGAAACTGCATAGAGCAAGTCATCTGTACCAGGCACTGTGCCAGGATGCCCTTGTGAGTAGAACAGACGTCACCCCTGCTCTGCCAGACTGTACATTTCAGTGGGGGGCGGGGCATAGATAATTTGAGTAACTATCTAAATGAGATCACTTCAGGTCAGTTAAGTGTATTAAGGGCAGTAAGTCAGGGTGTTATAGAGAATGACAGGTCAAGTGGGGAGCTTCTTTAGCTGGAGGGGTCAAGGGGGGCTTCTCAGAGGAGGTGATATTTGAGCAGAGGCTGAGTGAGCAGGAGGTACCTGGGCAAAACGTGGGAGCAGAGTCACAGTTACTGGCTGTAACTAGGGGAGTCTAGAAGCCTGGGCAGCAGCACGTTTAGTGCGTCTGAGACCTGGCACGGCCAGAGGGTGGTAGGCAGGACAGGGGTGGACAGAAGCCCAGTCAGGCTGGCGTGGTGGGTGGGCCATGCCGAGGAGGCTGGGTTTTGTTCCCAGTGCTAAGTGGAGCCATTGGAGGGTTTTAAACAGGGGGGTGATGTTTTAAAGGGTCTCCCTGGAAACACCCTAAGGATGGGATGGTAGAACAAGTAGGAGTCAGGGAGACCCGTGAGGAGGCTCTCAGCATCATCCCGGAAGAGGTGACGTCAGCCCTGATCAGGACGGCAGCGTGGAGCTGCGACACGTGGACAGACGTGGGGGAACCTGGTGGTGGAGCCACCAGGATGCGCCGATGGCTTGGATGTGGGCAGTGAGTGAAGGAGAGGGACAGAGGAGATGTCAAGGCCTTTGGCCCGAGCGAGGGTGGGCGGTGGCATCTTTTCCTGCACTAGGGGAGGTGCTGGGCGACTTTGCACGTGGGCTGCTCCAGGAGGGAAAGGGTCAGTGGAAGGTGACTCAGGAGCTACTCCAGGTGAGACAGGACGGGGAGGTGGCAACGGGGCTGGTTGGGTCATTTAAAAGAACTAGATATGGGCTGTCCACAATCCCGTATTTGACCCCGACTGGTGACACAGTCTGTATGTTAAAGCATCATTTTAATCCCGCCTCGCTGCTTGAGGGGCTCCGATCTCTTCGGGCATCTTTTCTGGACATGAGTCAGCTTTCTCCCCTGATTAGAACCAGTGGCCCGGCCCTCCCAGGCTTGGTCCAGCATCCTCCCTCCCCTCCATCAGGCCGCAGATTTGGGAACAAGGCCCGCAGGACGTGCTTTGGACCCGTGAAACCTAACCTGCTCTGGGAACAGAAGTGGGGCTCAGACCCGAAGGGCGCACATCTAGACCTCTCTGAAAGGCTCGCTGAGCTCAATTCAGAGGCACGTCTGCACCCCCGGTCAGTGCGTCTGTTGACAGAGGCAAAGATATTTCAGACAAAAGTAAATGATATGCCCTCAAAGTAGCTGAAGAACAAAAGGTGGGTTTATTGGAAAGATACAGGCTGGTGTCCCCGAAGCCATAGGCTGGACGTGCAGTGGGTGAGGGGCAGGGTGGAGCTGGGCGTGGAGGGCTTTGCTGCCAGGTGGCCTCCTCTGGGCCACAGGGTCTGCACCAGCTTTGCTCCACGCCTCTGCCTCTGTCTCCTGGCATCCGTGTAACTTCTCTCCCTCTGACGCTCTGTTGGCTCGTATGCGGGTGTGCAGGCCGCCCACGTCTCTGTGTGTGCCTGGGGGGTCTCTCCCTTTTCTCTGTCCCTGTGCGCCTCTCTGTCCGTCTTCCCCACTCGCCACGACCATGTTCTCCCACGTGCTGATGATGGCTGGGCTGACATGCACCCTCCCTTCCCGGCTAAGCGTCTGCAGTGGCCAGTTCCAACCTGATTGGATGAGCAAGGATCTGTTCTCCACCCTGCTCCCATCAGCAATTCCCAGTGGGAGGGATGATGCATCCTGACTTGACTCCAGGCCAGCCCTGTGTCTGGAACGGGGTGGGGTTCCTGGCTGATGGGAGGACTGTGGGCTGGGCAGAATCTCCACCAAAAGGTCCTGCTGGGATGGTACCACAGGACGCAGAGTGACCAGCGTGGATGCGTGAAGCCCTGTGTTCGGTTCTCGGTCACGTGGTTCTCTCTGAGCTGCTCTGCTTGGATGTTTTACCCAGCACCTGAGCCAAAGGAGATTTCCCCAAAGGGAAAATTACAGTGGTGGCAGATGCATTACAATCCTTCCCACTTGCAGACTCTCAGCACATTCTTTCTCCTGTTCTCAAACCACAGGGGACAAAGAGAAAGAAAACACACAACCTCACTAGAAGCAGCTGCGTCATGAGTCTGCAGAGCACGGATCACGGCATCTTTAGACACCGGCGGGGAGGGGGTTGTGCCCCGTTAGGACCCACGCCGACTCCCACGCACCTGTCACTGCCTTCTCCACCCGACACCCAGGGCCTGGGCTGCAATTGTTTCTCGGGGCTGGTGCTTATTTGCATGAGCAGATGGCTGGTTAGTGTAAGTGGAACAAAATATTTTTAAAATAATATTTAACAGACGGGAAGAAGGAGGCCTCACCGCAGTCAAACACCCATCATTATCGCTTGAATTCCATGAATCCTCCCTTAGCTTGAAGGCTGCCCCCCACTCTCTCTTGTGATGAGTGTGGGGTTCCGTGTGTTTTGCTAAATTGGAAGAGAGGAAAACCTTGGGAGCATCTTTCGAACTGTGACCCGTGCTGCCTTGGTCCCCTGCCCCATGCGTCTCCGACACGCACTGTTGCTCCAGACCCCCTTCCTGATACACACCGCGCCCCACCCCCCGCCCTTTTCCTTTTATTTTTACATTTTTTCTCATTCTACTCTTTGGACCATTTCCACCTTTGCCTTTTGATTCTGTATTTGAGCCTCATTCTGTAGCTACTTAATTCCTTTGTGTAAGGAATTGTGTAGATATCATTTATTTTTCAGTATTGGCTGAAACACCTCCTTTCCCTTGATCAGAATCTGTCTCCTCGTGTCATGAGTTCCCTGTCACTCCAGCCTCCAGGCCAAAGGAAAAGGCTGAATTTTCAAGTGAATTGTTCCCATGAAAGAAAGTGGGAGCTCCCAATACGTCTCCCATTCTGCTCACCTTTTCTGAAACAGAAGGAAAAGAAAGTAAAAACTCCCACATAGCATTGGCCCAAATTTGGCCACTTATTTCATATTGTTTTTCTTTAAACAAATCACCTCCCTATTCTTAAAAAAAAAAAATATGTGAACAAGGGACTTTCTATCATCACCGTAAGTGGCAAAGCAGCGCCCCTTGCCATGGGGAGAAAATCAGCCTGAAACTCCATCCGATGGACGTGAGGAATTCTATTGACATCGTTCGCTCACAGCCTGTAAAGCAGATGGAGAGCAGCCCCCTCGCCCCTGGGGCCTCCAGGCTCCTGGCTAAAAGGAGCAATATTGATGCCAGAAAGGCACTGAGGCCACACACATGGACTGGAACTTTCTTCCCAGGTAATCAGAGGTTTCTCCAGTGCAGCTGGGCTGATGTTTCACGCCATGTCCGTGTAACTCTGAGACCTTCTCTGACTTGCCCTGTCACTCAGAGACCAGCCGGGAACAGACCCTGAATCATGGACGTTCATTTCTGGAGAGGGCTTCAGTCACCCCCTAATCCCTTCAGCTCATGCCTGAGCCATTAAGGTGCAGAGAGGTTAAGTGCCTTTTGCAGGTGTTGCAGCTCGTTGGTGGCTGACCTGCACGAGGCCCAGTTTCCTTAACACTGACGTCCTCCTGGGCAAATGGCAATCAGTCACGCTTTCGGACGCAGGGTTCTTCTGAAGCAGCGTGTTAGGGTCTAATTTTCAAGGGACGGGGCTTTCAATACAGCCTGCCGTCCACACCCAGGAGGCCGAGTCTGAATTTAAACACGGGGGCGGGACGACGCCTCCCCAGCAGGTCCAGACGGCCTCTGGGCTGGGATTTCCTGAGTGCTTCGCACCAGCTCATCTTCTCTCTTAAGGAGCAAGAAAGAAGATCCAGAGACGTTGCATCGGGTTCCGCAGAGCCTCGCCGGCCTGGGTTGGTGTGGCTCTGGACCCCAGCAACCCCAGGATATTGAAAATGAAAACCCCAGGAACTTGTAAACTGTCCAACGTAATCCAGGATCTTTGCATTCATGGGATCGTCCGGGCTTGAGCGTGAGAAGAAGGAAAGGTTGATGGAGGCCAGGGAGGCAGTGAAGACCAGTGCTCTCCGGGCCCAGCTCTGGGGGCCTGGACGTCTGGTTATTGAATCGGAAACAGAGCAGCTCCTGGGCATGAGCGCAGCTCACCGAGGCGACGCCCAGCCACCGAATCGGCTGATTTGACAGTGTGGCCTCGAGGATCAATTAGGGGTTTGCTGTCCCACAAGAGGGCCCAGTGCGCACCTTCACATCCTCTGCCCGGGCCCCCTGCCCGCCCGCCTTTCCTCTCTGTTTCCTCCCCTGTGAAGCTCCCTTTGCCGGGATCAGCTGTGCAGTAGGTGCAGAGTCAGTGCTGTGAGGATGCTCCGTGCAGAGCAATGAGGTGCCCTGGGCTCTGGGAAGGCTGGGAGTAGGAGCCCGCCCGAGCGGCTGGGGTTGTTATTCAAGGCCCTCGGCCGCTAATACCCTGTGCTCTTCTCAAAAAGTCTGATGATGAGCACATAGTGTCCCCCCAGCATGAGGCCGGGGACTCCCGCAGCGTATTTATTTATTTAAATCTATTTATTTATTTATTTTTGGCTGTGTTGGGTCTTCGTTGCTGCAGGTGGGCTTTCTCTAATTGCTGCGAGCGGAGGCTACTCTTCGTTGTGGTGCTCAGGCTTCTCATTGCGGTGGCTTCTCTTATTGCGGAGCACGGGCTCTAGGAGTGCAGGCTCAGTCGTTGTGGCACGTGGGCTCAGAAGCTGTGGCTCTCGGGCTCTAGTTGTGGTGCACGGGTTTAGTTGCTCCTTGGCATGTGGGATCTTCCTGGCCCAGGGCTCGAACCCATATCCCCTGCATTGGCAGGTGGATTCTTAACCACTGCGCCACCAGGGAAGTCCCGTACAGTGGATTTAGTTGAATATATAAGGTAAATGTATATGGAAGATGCATGGAGAATGAATGCAGGGATGAATGAGCACATTAAATGAGAGAGGACGTTGTAATAACTTGGACCAGATGACAGTCAGGCACTTTCTAGTCTCTTTGTTTCAGGATTTTGAGGAAAGCAGGAAAAGAAATATTTTCGAATCAGCCAGCAGACAGAGGGCTGACGGGAGAGAGCATCTCGCTATATGAAAGCCCCATGAGTGGAAAATTTAAGGTCTCTTAACCTTCTTCAACATCTCCCACCAAGTAAAGCCCCTTGGGCACCAGAAGGATAAGACTCCTTACCTTAACCCCAGCCCTAATTGCTTGTCGCCCCAGAGTCTAACAACCGCGTTTTGTTTTCTTTTTTTCTTTCTTTCTCTTTTATTTTACAGCGGGGCTTGGAAATTAACCTTTATTATAGAAAGATTTTTTACGGTGTGTGGATTTGACCGAGGATTAAGCTTTGCAGCAGTTCTGTACCCTTTTGTCACATTATAAAATGTGCTTTACAGTTTCCTAATGGGTCGGCTGTCTGAGCCACGTGCTTGGCTCTCCTGTCACCCTCACTATCACGTTCTCCTGATGAGTACAAGTCCAGGAACCTCACGGTCCCGCCCCAGGGGGCCTCATCCTGCTAAGTGCCCCCAGGGCGCTGGCATCTTCATCCTCAAATGGCTACAGAGGCTGTGGCTTTCCATCCTTCCCTCTCCTTGGCTGCATTTCAGAGCCACTGAATCCCTGCACCTAGCACACTGGAATATTCATATTTTAGATAGGGTAGGTTAAAAAAGTTGTTGACCAAAAGTCAGTTCATCATCTTTAGATCAATTTCAACATTTTGGTGAAGGTAAGTGAATAAAGCAGCTATTCTTGAAGATAAGGTCAGATTTGCCAGCTATTTCCCCACCCCCCAAATTCTAAACAATACTATTTTTTTTTTGTTTAGAAAACTGGTCAATACACACTAATCCTGGTGAAAGAAAATGTATGAAAGAACATGTATGCTACATAATTCATTAAACCCCATACCTAGGCTTTCTGCAACCCCACCACCCAGAAACGTGTTAACACGCAGAGCAGACGATTTTCAGTGTAATTAAGGGAATGAACTGTGGCAACGGCAGGGCTCTGACCACCAAACTTCTCTCCAGCCTTCTCTTATCTTGTTGTTGTTTTTATCCTCAAATGTTACACTGCGAGTGGTGAGGAGAGGAAGGGAGAAGACGGTGTGGGGAAACCCCCAAGGGGTCCAGCACTTTGAGAAGCTGGATGAATCTCTTCTCCTTTCTTTTTTTTTTAATTTTTATTTTATACTGGAGCACAGGTGATTTACAATGTTGTGGATGAATCTCTTCTTCTTCGCCTAGAAGGAGTGTTCGCTGGTTTTTCTTTCTTTCTTTCTTTCTTTCTTTCTTTCTGGTTGGTTTGTGTTCCTGGTCATTCTTTACAAAGGCAACAAACCGACTTCCAGAAAATGGAAAAGCCAGTGCATCAGACATCAGGAGCTTCCGTTTTTGACTGGTTCCTTGCTTTGCACTGTGGATGTGAAGACGTATCAGGGGTTCAGTGCTAATCTTGGATATTGCTGTGGTCTGAATGTTTGTGTCCTCCACCCCAAATTCATGTTGAAATCCTAGTAGGTTGGGGTTTCGGGAGGTTATTAGGTCATGAGAGCGCAGCCCTCATGAAGAAGCGTCCTTATACAAGAGGCCCCAAAGGAACCTCGCCCCTTCTGCCAGGTAAGGACACAAGAAGTCTGTGAACCCAGAAGAGGGCTCTCCCCTGCCCACGCTGGCACCCTGACCTTGGACTTCCAGCCCCCAAAACTGAGAAAAAAATGTCTGTTGTTGAAAAGCCACCTGGTCTGTGGTATTCTGTTATAGCGCCCAAATGGGCAAAGGCGAGTATTAACTTAGTTGAACTTTGATGTACATTTAGGCATCTAAGTGCCGTTATAGAAAGAGAGTGCCTCTCTTCTGGAAAATAAGAAACACGCAGAAAGAGTCACACACAGGATGGTCAGTGCGGCATTTTGGGGAGACATAAAAATTAGAAGTATTTTAGTGTTCTTTAGTATGAATATGTATATATAGTATATCACTGTTGATGGATCAATATATAGCAGCTAAAATTAATAAACTAGAGCTATCAATCTCATTGATAAGTCTCAAAAACATAGTGACGAGTGAGAGAAACAAGTTTTGAAAGGCTATATAGGGCAAGACAAAACTTACAATTTTTCCTTAAACACAAGATAATTATATATATATATAATTATATTCATATATAGTTACTGGTCAAATACATACGTACTAAATTTTGAGACTAAAGGGTACCACCAAATTTGGGAGATGGAAAGTAGAAGGGGCACGTTTTCTGAGAAGTCTTCAAAAAGAATTCTTTTGTTTCTGTACCATTCTATCTCCTTAAAAATATCTGAAGCAAATGGAAAATGTAATAGCTGCTAAATTTTGGTCTCAGGCCCATGAATCCTTTACCATTATTCTCTGTGCTTTTCTGTATATTAATCTTTCATATAAATAATGGGGCAAATTTTTGTCTAAGAAAGAAGGGTTCTATGGCCTTTATCTAACTCTCTGGAATAAAAATACAAAGCTAGGCCAGTCGCAAAGAATGTGAATCAGTTCCCATCAATTTCCATCTCAGATGCCTCATCGCAAAGGTTTAAAGGTGATAGGAACAGGGGAAATTTTACTCAAAAGGGCAGGTTTTGTACATTTAATGCAGTTCTTTTTAGATAATTCATAAAAATTAGGAACACAAGTAAATTCTTCTTAATACTCATCACTCACTGACCCCTTGTCCACTGTCATCAAGCACCGTGACAAGTCTTCTGGATGCTATGGAGTTCATTAGAAAAAATTAGAACTGGTTCTCACCTTCAAAGAACTTTCTGTTGGTGTTAACGCACTCTGATAGAAGGATAAACACGCTGTGGGAAGAACAGCTTTGTTCTCTCTTTATGGTCTAGATGCTTCCTTATATTTCCCCAGATTACGTAGTTTGTTCAGGGCACACGGGCACTGCCTTATTCACCTACAGCTGTGTAACAACCATCCCGAAATGTAGCAGCTTTAAAACAATGAGCATGTGTCTTCTTCTGGCCTCAGTGGGCTGGGAATTATAAAGTAGCTTAGTTGGGTATTGAGGCTCGGCTGTAGTCAAGATGTGGGTGAGGGCTGCCGTCATCAGGAGGCTGGACGGGGGTGGAGACCCTGCCCCCAGACCATGCTCACAGCTGTTGGGCTACAACCTGGGGCCTGAGGTTGGACAAAACCAGGCTCCCCCGAACCCCCCACCCCCCAGCATAATTGAGAGAGGCTTCTGTCTGCCAAGAGCATCTCATTGTACTAACACACTTTTAAGGAGATGGTTACAGAAAACTCAGCACTTCTGAAACTGAGAATTCCCATGCTAACCCCATCTCTACCCTGCAGGAGGCTGGGAGGCAACCCGGCCAGACTCCTTCCTTTATGACTCCCCACCGCCTTGGGAAGAAGCCAGTGCACCCCCGACTCGCCATTCACATCCTGATGGTTTACTCAGACCCCATCAGTTTCAGTGCTGTCTGTGTGGCGGCCACCCAGTGGATGGCAACGTGGAAGGCCTTGGCTTCCCTGCAAATAACGATCCAGGGCTTCGCCCAGCAGTGTCGGGGAGATAACAACTCCTGCTCACTCGAGAACCATGGCTCCCTCCCCGCTGGTTTTCAGTTCTCATCACCATGATGTTTGGGGCTGGAAGAATCCCACAGCCCACGGGCGAGTGACCGGTGAAGGCCGAAGGGCCCCAGGCTATGGATAAGGACATGTGCCTTAGCTGTGGGTGGAGCTTCAGCCCTGACCCTCTCGGCCTGAAGTCTGTGGTCGTGTCTGACAGGAAGTGGGCAGAACGAGGCATACAATGGGCCACACACTTGAGAAGAGGCAGCCCTGAGGAGCTGGGGCCTCGGGCCTCGTAGGATTTTGAGTGTGCTGAGGTGCTGAATTGGGTAACACAGAAGGGCACTGTGCTCTGAATATACGTGTATAGAGACAAGTCAATGAACGCGGCAAAGGGCTGGGACGGTGGTCCTGGAGCATCACATGGGCGCTTACAACCCATCCGTGTCTTCCCACTGCTTTAAGAGGACAAAGCCCTCCCTCCGTGTGGCTTGTGCAACCCCAGTGCCCTCCTGCCCTCCTCCCATCACACTGCCGCCTCACATCTGAGTACCAGACCCCTGACCTGCTCTCGGGGCCTTGGTCTCCAGCCACAGGGCATCTGCACCTGCCTTTCTCTTTGTCTGGGGCACCTTCGCGCTTCCCCACCCCACTTCAGCTGGTTAACAGTGAGGAAACCTTTAAACCAGTGGTTCTCGGCCAGGGGATTATTTGCCCCAGAAGACAGCTGGCAGTGTCTGGAGAGGTTTTCGGTCGTCACAGTCAGACGATGCGTGCTGCTGGCATCCAGAGGGGAGAAGCAGGGATGTCGCACAGCATCCTACATGCACTGGACAGCCCACCTCAACGAACAAACCCGCCCCAAAGCCGACAGTGGGGAATAAGGGAAGCCCAGATTCAGATCTCAGTTCCAATGTCCCTTCCTCCGAGAAGCTGTTTCTGACCTTTCTGACCAGTAAATCCTCTTTCTATAGCTCCCCAAACTGCTCCTGTGTGACAGTTGTTGCAATTGTGATTGTATGTGAATATGCGATTAGCATCTGTCTTCCCAGGGCAGTTCCGAGAGGGCAGGTGCTATGGTTTTCCTCCCCACTGTATGCGGTGCCTGGCCCTACAGCCCAGGCTCAGTACATATTTGCCGAGAGTAGGAATTAATAAACAGGACTCTAGGTTCTATGGACTTCCATAGGAGCCAATATAAGCACTCAGACTTGGGGATTATGGGACGTGTTTTCAATCAAAGAGTGCTTTGTGGCTGCCCAGACTGTGAGCTGAGACTGGCCCTTGTGCAGAGGGTGCACTGGGACTCTAGGGTGAGTTAGGATAGGAAGGTGTCCAAGGAGAGGAGGGTGTCACACAGAACACGGGGTGAGGGATCCTCAAACAGATGGCAGAGAAGGGCCTGGGGTAGCCCCCTGGGTTTGGGCACTTGTGAGACCAAAATGAGTTCTTGTCACAAAATCTCACTGACAGTGAGGGGAAAGTGGCTCTCCCCACGCAGGGCTGCCCCGCTGTGCACAGACATGCAGGAACCCTGGAAAGTGTCCTCAAGTTCCTCCATGTCTTTAGAGCCTAATAAAAGCTGTTATCTTTTCCAGGGAGGGTTATTAGAGGGAGGAGCCGCAGGTCAGAGGACAAGCAATCAGTCGCAGCAATTACAGTGTCATCGTCACCTCCCCAGGGTAGATAGAAGGATGCTGCTCCGCCTGTGGAAGGGGCCCTCGAGGATCATCAACCTTACGTCCGTCCTTGTTTATTCATGTGACCCACCTCTGCTCAGTACCCAAGTACAGCACAGACTTCACCCACAGTCTGGTCCAGAATTAACACATAAAATGCCAGGTACCTCACCCAATTATCAGTATCAGTTGGAAACATGAGTAAAAGAAATCCTAATGAATAGTGGCTAAAATAAGCAGGAGTCTGTTGTCTCACATCGTAAGGTGTCAAGAGGTAGTTGGCTGTCAGTTTAAGTTCACTGGTTTACCAATGCCACCAAATACCCAGGCTCATTCTATCTTACTACCCTGTTATTACCCTCCTTGTGGACTGACTTTTGTCACATATGTTGAACATCGTCACAGGATGGCTGCCATCACGCCACCCATCAAATCCATGTTTAGTGGGAAAGGGGGCAGCACCAGCAACATGCTGGTTTCTTTTACAAGAAAGTGAAAAACTTTCCTGGAAACCCCCTAACCTACTTCTGCCTTCTTCTTATCTGTCAGAACTTTGTCTCGTGGTCAGCCCTGGATGTAGTGGGGTGAGAAAATAAGTATTTAATTTTCAAGTCCTCATGACATCTAGGGAGAAAGGAGACGGAGCTGATTGTTTTATCAGCCAAGGAACATTTGACGCGATACTGGCGACTTGTTAATTCATCCACGTTGCCTCTTTGGCCATTTTTTGGCCCATTTGTTATACCCTGAGGGCATGATAACACCATTCATTCATGCATGCAAGTATTCCTTTATTCATATTACAAATGTTTATGGGTGGCCTGGTACACGTCAAGCCCCATCCCGGGCAATGAGGACACTACAACAAACAAGACATAATGCCTCCCGCTTGAATGTGGCAGCTGGCCCCCAGCACAGAGGCTCTGGTCAGCTATTTACCAAGGTGAGGAGGTCTACAGAGGAGAAAGATGGGTGATGTGGGCTCCAGGGGTGCAGGCACATCCAGACTGAGTCATGTTAGATTTTCTCAGCACAGCTCAGGTTTAAGCTGAGACCTATGAAGCAGGACATCAGACAGGATGACTTGGAGAGTTCCCTCTGCCCCAGGCCGTGGGGAGGACTTGTGGGGATACGAGAATGCAGGGTAACTTCCCAGGACTTGAAGTCCAGCACAGCTGGAGACTGGAGCCCGAGAGCAGAAGTTGGTGTAGGGCAAGTCAGAGGGAAGAAGCTGCAGGAAGCCTTCCCTGTGCCGCCTTCTTCCCGACATCCCTGCTGAGATTCAGCTAAGAGCTTGGCTTCTTGGGGCACCCGATTCCCCACCACACCCTCAGGCAGCCAAGCATGCTGAGGTGACTCTTCATTCCCAGCTTCCTCTTTGCATCTCCTGCTGGAGAGAAAGCTGTGAGAACCCAGGCTGCCCCCAGGTTTCACCATGCTTCTCTCCTGTGTCCCGCAGAGGATAGATGCTCATTACTATTTGTGGACCTGGTTTGAATTGCGTGCAAACTCCCTTAGAACAGGATCCCTGGCTTATCATCTTATTGATCTCTGTATCCTCATCCCTTCAGTTCAAAGCCTTGAGGATGTGGGTGCTGCATGCATGGAAGGATGAATGAAACAGTCCTCCACCCCTGGGCAGCCACCAGATGCACAGGGGAGCCGTTCAGCCCGTTTCCCCCCAAAGCTCGTGTTTATTTATAGCTGCGTCGTAATACAGACCCCTCTGAAGAACCCATTTTAAAGGAGTTCTGATTAACGAATGTCATATACCATGGAGCAGAGCCATCCCCCCGCTATGTCAACCGCCCTGCCATCCCATTTGTTCTAAATAACCCAACTCCAAGCTGCAATTAATGAAAAGGCCATTTCGGAGGCTGTGTTTCTGGCAGTGATACGTTCAGAAGCAAATTGCACGTGTAACGGTGCCTCCACGGTATTTCACACAACCTCATTTCAAACCTGTGAGGGAATCTTACAGATTCGCTGCAGACTTTGGGCAATCGTGAAGGATATGCTAGAAAGCCCTGGGTGACAGAGAAATCCTGAAATATTGCCTTGCTCCGGCTGAGCAGGGAGGGGGCGAGGTCAGCGTGTCTCCTGTCCATCTCTGCTTCTGGCCTTCGCCCCCTGTCCTCCCTCGGACACGTAGGAAAGTGAATGCTAATTTAAAATGAGAAAATAGAACACGAGAAAACTATCGGAGGCTTTGGAGTTCAGGCCTTTACTTCTAAAGATTTCTCTAGAAGCGTTGTGATTCCTGGCTGCCACCTGGCTTCCTCTCCCCAGCTAGAACCCTCTGTGACTTCCTGCAACTCCCAGCCTCTGGGGGCCCAGGGGAGTGACAGGTGACATCTCATGTTGTTGGCTTCAGGCTAAATCCTTCTCTCCCATTCTTCCCTGGAAACTACTCTCCATTAGAGGTGATTTTCCTCAGACAGCACCCAGTGACGCAAGCAGGGAGAGCAGGGCGCTCTGCAGGAAGTCTTCACACACACACACACACCCCCCACATACCACACAGACACATACATACAAACACACAGACCAATACACACACAAACACACACCACAGACAACACACCAAATGCCACACATATACACACAAACACAGACCAACATACACACACACACATCACCCAACCACCATACATGTACAGGCACACCTCACAACACACACACACACACACACATCAGGATGCAATCAAGCCTCCAGATCTAACTTTCAGTTCACAAGTTGGCAGAAAATACAGGGGATAGAGAAACCGTGTTAAATGACACCAGGGGTATTTAATCCACAAAATACACAAGGCAGGGAATTCTACAGAATGAAAGACCCATTCTCCTCAATAAATAAATGTCAGGAGTGAAGGGGAGGGCAGGGCACAAGAGAGGAAAAGCGACCTGAGAGAAGGAGAGAGCAAAGGCGGGGTGCACAGAGTTTGGATCTTGACTGGAACAAAGTAAATGTGAACATGTATTTATGAAAGTCCAGGAAAATTGATTGAATAAATATGAATAAATATCTGAATATTTAAACTGAATAAATATCTGATAGTATTAGGAAGTGATTAATAGTTTCAGGTGTGATATTATCATTAGGTTACATTTTAAAAGGGCTGTAATCTTTTAGAGATGCGGATGGAAAGATTGAAGGGTGGAAACATGGTGACATATGAATTTTGGAGGGGATGATCCATCAGGAGTTGGGGGCAGGAAGTGAGGGGTCGCTATAGATGCTACAGATGAGACAGGATTCGCCACCTGCAACGTTGACCCTGGCTAGTGGTTACAGGAGGGTTCATTGAGCCCTTCTCCCTTGTTTGTACCTGCTTGAAAATTTTCATAGCAAAATAAATAAAACAAAAGTGAGAGCTATGGCCTCAGGTCCCTCAGAAGCAGATGTGGAGACAAAGGTTCGCCCACCAGGAACATGGCCCCAGAGAGTAGGGCTGAGGGACCAGGGAGGGAGTCAGGGACGTGGGCTCAATTTGGCTGCCCCGCTGTGGCCAGCGCTCCCTCCTAGGGGCTTGCTTTGGAGTTTAATTCAATTCGTCTCACAACTTTTTTCCCAGGAGTCAAAAGGGGAGCATTTGTAGTTCAGCTACTGGCCCCATTGGTCAAGGGAGACCCGTGGATGGTAATTCCTGGTACTTCTATCACACGTGGGTGAGTGCCCAGGTTTCCACAGACATCCCACACAGTCGTGAAACCTCAGAGCAGGAAGCAGGCAGGACGGGTATGGAACCCAGGCACAGGTGGGAACCAAGGCAAGGATGCTCACGTCACATCTGCAAGAAGCTGCTCCAAGCCTGCGTGCAGCTGGGGATGGCAGCAGGGCTGGAGTTTGACACGTGACAGAGGGGACACAGGCTTGCAAAAGAGACGTGTGACGTGGGGAGGGGGTAGGAAAGAGGCTCGGGGATCAGGGCACTGATATTTTTGAACAAGGGATCTGTAGGCACTCTTCCTTTGTCGTTGCTTTTTTATTTTTGTTTATTATTATTATTATTTTTTTTTTTTTTTTGCGGTACGTGGGCCTCTCACCACTGTGGCCTCTCCCGTTGCGGAGCACAGGCTCCGGACGCACAGGCTCAGCGGCCATGGCTCACGGGCCCAGCCGCTCCACAGCATGTGGTATCTTCCCGGACCGGGGCACGAACCCGCGTCCCCCGCATCAGCGGGTGGACTCCCAACCCCTGCGCCACCAGGGAAGCCCCCCATCACTTTTTTTAAACTATTATTTTCTTATTCCGAATATTCTGGGTATCAAACATTGCCCCTGGCGCATGTTACAAATACTTTCTCCCAATTTGTGAAATTGGCTTTCATCATTCAAGTATTTAAAATTCTGTTGTCATCAAATTTATCAATCTTTTTTCATCAGAAAAAATTTTTTGACTATCCCAGTGAGATAAAGATATTATCCTATATTTTCTTTTTAAACATTTGCTTTTCACATGTAGGCCTTTAATCCATCTGGAATATATTTTTGTATATGGTGTTATGTAGGGACCTAAATAAATCTTTTTCCATATGTCCAGCCAGTTGTCTCCACACCAGTTATTAAAAAGCCCATCTTTTCCCATTGATTTGAGATGCCGCTTCTCTTATACACAAATCTCCTACAGCCCTTGTGATTTCTACGGAGCTTAATCCTGCCTGAGTCGTTCTCACAATTGTCTTTTCCATCTCTGGCCCTTTACTCTGTTATATAACTTTTAGAATCAGCTGTCAGGCTCTGTTAACTCCTGAGATTTTGTTGGGGATTTTGCACTGAATCCGTGCATTTATCTGGGGAGAATTTTCACCTTCCTCATATTACCTCACTTGCTTTCCTTTTCAGTCTCCTTGGCTGTGGTTCTTTCTTCTTTCCCTGCCCTGCTCTCTGAGCCTCAACAGGACCCAAGCCTCAGTGCCTGGAACAGGCATCTCTCTATCCAGGCAGAATCCCGAGAGCAACGAGCCCAGCATCCTTCTGAACCACCTAGAGGCTTATTAAACACAGATCTCAGACCCGTGGAGTTTCTGATTCAGTAGCTCTTAGAAGGCCCCGGATATCTGGGGTTGGGCCCAAGAATTTGCAATCTAACAAGTTTCCAAGTTCTGCAGGTCCTGTGACCACTCTTTAGAACCTAATCTCATGGAGTGTCTTTTTAAAATACCATCAGATATTGATGAATTCCCAATTTTCATTTCCAGCCTAAACTTCTGTCACTTTCTTCTCAATTCCAGAATTTCACGTGCAAATAACAGTGTGATAATTCAATCATCAACTGAAACTTTGCAGAATCCAAAGCAAACCCCTGGTACCTTCCCCCTATGCCAGTGTTCCGTGGTCTTGTCCACTTCAGGCAATGAAAATATTCTGTTTCCAGTGTTTCCGGGCAAAACCTGGAGTCACCTCTTTCTCTCATACTCCATGCACAATTCATTCCCAAATCCTCTTGGTTCTACCTTCAAAATGTATCCAGAATTTGACCAGTTCTGGCCACCTCCATCACAACTCCCTGGATGCCTGTCACTTGGATTATAGCAACAGCCCCAAACCTGGATGCAGATGTCCACCATTGCTCCCTTTCAATTTATTGACACAAGAAGACAGATGAGCCAATGAGACTTTTAGATCATGCCACCTCTTAGTGTGAACACCATCTGATGGATTCCCATCTCACGAGTGATAAACAAAACTCCTTACGATAGAAAACAGGGCCCTGGCCGCACTGCACCTGCCTTGAATCCCAGCATTTCCCCCACTACACACACCCACATTCTCGCCACACCTGCTTGTTATCCTTCAACGCACCGAGCACCTTTGTGGGCCATTAGCATCATTTTATCTTCTGCCTGAAACAAGTTTCCCCAGATGTCCTCCTGGCATACTTACTTCCTTCTGAGCTCTGCTCAAATGTTGCATTATCAGGATTCTTTATCAGAATGTCCTTCCGCAAATGTTTTCTGTAATATAGCAACCCCCTCCATCCCTCCATTCCAATCTCCTTTACTTTGCTCTATTTTTCCCTCCATGTGATTTATTGGCGTCTGATATACTGAACCTTACATAATAAGCTCCTTTAGGTAGGAAATTTGTTTGCAGTATAGCACCTGGCCCCTGGAAGTTGTTTAATACATATTTGTTGAGTGACTTAAAATACCAAGCCATTTGTCCATGGACAGGGTATACCTGATAATATACTTGGACCTTCTTTTATTTTTTTATTGAAAAGTTATTATATTCTCTATGAAGGACTTGGTTATTTCTTGATAGTTTTATTCTTTTTTTAACCATTTTTATTGAAGTATAGTTAATTTACAATGTTGTGTTAGTTTCAAGTGTACAGCAAAGTGGTTCAGTTAATATATGTGTGTGTGTGTGTATATATATATATATTCTTTTTCAGATTCGATAGCTTTATGTAATGTTATCTTCTACTGTTTAAGAATACAATTTATTTTTCTTAATTGTTCTTGTATCTGCCTCCCTTGTTTAACTTTTTTATTAGTTCCCCTAGTTTTACGTTGATTCTTTTGGCTTGCTATGTAGACAGTCATACCATTTGCCATTAATGACTATTGATTTCTTCCTTTCCGATACCTTTCATTTTTATTTCTTTTTCTCATCTTGCTACACTGGCTAGGGCATCCGCCCTAATGCTGAATAATGTAGCGATAATCAACATCCTTGTTCGCTTCTGACTTTAATATGGGAATTAAAACCCAAATCGACCTGCTGCATATTAGAATCACCTGGGAGAACTTATAAAGGCCGATGGATGAACCCCATCCACACAGATATTTAATTAACAGGAGCAAGACTGGGCACTAATGTGGTTTAAAATCTCCCCAGACGATTCTAATTTGGAGCTGGTATTAAGAACCCCTGCCCAAGATTACTGAGACCGTCACCCTTCTTCCACTGTCACGAAGCGTTGGAATGCAGTTTGCTCTTCAGTTCTCTGTTTTTACTGAACCTAGGGGTTTTATTTTCTTTCTTGCAAGAGCAGCTATATATTTAAAAGCACATTTATCATATTTTATTTTCTACTTCTCAGTTTTGTAGAAGGGTGTGAGACTACCTACGCCATCAGATGTTCCTAATCAAAAATCTCTTCACCAGCCCCTTTGCACACTCAACACCACAACAGGTATCAGTGCTGGGCTGCTGCCTCCTTAAGTGACCATACAAACCACCTGGGACACTGGTTAAGTCCACAGCAGTGGTTCTCAAACTTCTCTGCATATTAGAATCACTCAGAAAATTAAAAAACAAAAAACCTTATGCCAAATTCATACCCCATATCAACTTAATTAGAATCCTTGATATTGGGGCATAGGTATCAGTGTTTTAAAAACTCTCCAGGTGATACCAATGTGTGGCCAAGTTTGAGAACTAAAGGTCCCATCCCAGACTCAAGCAGAATCTCCGGGGGAGGGTGCAGAAATCATTATGTCTTACAAGCATATCAGATAATAAGTAAAGCTTGGGCCAGGCTCTGCCCTTCCCTGGGTGGCTGTCTCCTTGTCAGCTAGCTGGGTACTAGAATCAGCATTGCAGAAACAACACGCTTTCCTCACAGCTTAAACATGCTAGGTCATCCTTGGCTGTTTGATCAAACAGCCAGAAATCCGGAAATGCACAATTATAGAGGACCGCTTGTTTTTCCTGTGCATCGGTTCCTTCAGCCGCCCTCTTATGCATCGGACTGTTATGGGGCTCCTCCTATGTGTCATAATCTGCTCCCCTATCTTGTTTGCCGAGAATTTGCCTTGCTAAGAATGGTTGAATCATTGATGTTTGACTCCCCCTATCTGAAGCCTCCACATCCACAGCAGGAAAAAAAAAGGTTGAATTTCAAGTCAAATTGGGATTTTTCAAATATATATAGTAAAAAAAAAAGGTCGGAACCCATTCCCCTGCCTTCCATGGTGATGCCTTCTGAGTTGTAATCCAACAAATAACGTTGTCTTTTTTGGATCTCACTGCCTGTGCGCAGGGGCGAGATGAAAGATAGATGGTTCTCATCAACTGAGTAACAGCTCCCCAGGCAACATCAAGGAAGCTGCTCTGGAATGCGACACCTCATCCCGT
Organism: Neophocaena asiaeorientalis asiaeorientalis; assembly: GCF_003031525.2. Taxonomy (NCBI): domain Eukaryota; kingdom Metazoa; phylum Chordata; class Mammalia; order Artiodactyla; family Phocoenidae; genus Neophocaena; species Neophocaena asiaeorientalis. The sequence continues at coordinate 2,654,774 of NW_020173687.1, read as the reverse complement.
ACACAACTGTTCCAAGCGCTCTGTTTGCAGTGATGACTCTGCTGGAATCTGACATTTCTAAAGGGGAAACAAAACATTCATTTCACCCTTGCAAGCTCCAGCGGATGTGTAGAAATCCACACCCACTGCCCCCTTATTAGAGCCCCATAGAATTATAGAATTCCGTAGCCGGTAGAAACCCTGGTGAGCATCTCATCTGTAGTCTTCCGCTGCGGAGGAAAAAGCAGCTGAATCTCAGAGATGGGAAGAGATGTGCTTCACATCACACTGTGACCAGTGGCACAGCTGAGCCTGGAGCAAGACAGCCTGTTCTCTCTCTCAACCTCACCATGAAATATCGAGGAGAGTACATGCTACCAAGGAGATGATTCATGCAATTCCTACCACACCATCCATTTCAAGTAGATGTGGTGAAAAGGCAAATACAAGCTGTTTGAGTTCAGCCAGAAACTTCACTTGCAAGCAGTGAGAATGTACACCACATGGAGATGATCATCTCATGATTTGTAGTTTTCGATACACCATCCAGTGGAGTTGAATTTACAAACTATTGATACTAATGCCCGAGATGCCTGTTTCAAGATGGATCACTCATCGCCCACTTTTATTTTTCTTCATTTTCCAAATTTGTAGGACAGTATTCGAAAATATAATTTAAAAGTAGGGAAATATGTATATCAGAGAAGGGTGCCTCTACCTGTCTGAAATGTCAAAGAATTTACATAAGATATAGGACAGGAAAGACCGGATCAGCTGGGTAGATCACCAAAAGCGATGGAAAGGCCCGATGGGGAAACGGGAGCTGTGACCACGTGCAGGAAACGGTAGTACCAGATGCTCAGGACGGCGGGAGGCCCTGAGGCTGGGTGCTGGATGTGAGGAAGTAAAGCCAGTACGAGAATTCCACAGCCGGCAGGGATCCCTGTGACCTCTACACTCTTCAGCTTACAGCTCTCTCGAGTAGAAAGTCCCCAGTGCCAGGACCATTTCCCCCAGAATCATCGTCCCCTGAGCAGCGTGCTCACAGGGCTTCTCCCAAGGACAGCCCGTACCAAGACTGGATGATGGAAACACAGCTTTTCAACTCAACTAACACTCAGTGAGGTCCCACCCCGTTTCCAGCCCTGTCTGGGCACTGAGGGAGAAAGAGAATAATAGGTCACAGGCTCTGCTCTCAACAGGCTCGTGGCTGGTCAACAAGATGGAGAAACCACGAGGAATATCAGTGCCCCACAAGTACCGCCATGATGGGGCAATTTAGGTGTTCATCAGACGGAGGGTCCACCGCTGTCAGAGGAAGTGGAGCTGGAGGCTGAGTGACCACCCAGTGGAAATGGTCAGCCCTGACACTCCCGCTGCCCTGGGAGAGTGGGAAGGATAGAAAAGTGACTGAATGCCCTGGGGGAGTTCCCCACAGAAACTGCTACCCACATCCTAAGATTCTGCGTGTTGCATCGCCCTCATTTTACTCTTTACTTAGCTCACTTTATCACTAGAAAATCCAATGAGGACGTTTATGAAGACATACACATAATTAATAGGGATAACTCATTAATTTACAAGCTAGCTTATCAGAAATCAGCTTAATCTACACAGGCATCTGAAGAGCCACGGAGTATCTCTATGTTGCTATTCACTCTTGTTCCACATTATCAGTTTTTTGGGGCAGCTATTAAGCTGACAGTGTTGGTCACCATGTAGAAAAGCTGACAGATTAATTTCTCCTAACCTGATATTCTTCTAGGACACGAATGGCATGTTAATAGCCCACGATCAGATGATGGCTTTTTCCCCATCAGGAGAGAAGATGTATTTCTCTCTATTTCAAGAGTTCTAATCAATCTTCTTTTTTTCACTCTACCTATTTAATTTTCTTGCTTGTTTTTATGTATTCCAAACATAAGGGGAAAAACTACTTGTTTTTTTAAACTAATTTGTTATTATTTAAATAATTTATTAGATCATTCTGAGACTACTAAGAAAAAATAAACAAAACACAGAGAGAGGTGACAGTATCTTGAGCTTCCGGTGACTATCATTTTAGAGACCCTGTGGTTTTAGGGAGGATGCAGCTCCAGTGCCGATGGAAACCACACAAGTAAAGAGATGAGTGAACTGGGCCAGGCGTTTGCAGGGCTGACTGGCCAGCACGTGGCTCTTCTCACTGAGGCCACCTCCTTGTGGCTCAGGTGACCACTGCCTCTAAAGATTTTCAAAGGTTTCCAAGAGAAGCCAAACGTCTATCAGACAGAATTCCTAGTTGTGGGCAACAGAATCCAATAGGGCCAGTTTAAGTGGAAACGAATTTATTAGAGGACCGAGGTAGTGGATGGCATTTCCAGCAAAAGCAGGGCATCAGGTTGTGTGATTCCGCGTAGCCAAGGCAATGCCGTCAGGGGAGGGACTCACCCGCCGAGGGGCTGTGCTAGCATGTGCCTTGCTGCTGCCCGGTGACACTAGGGGCTGGCCGTGAACGTCCATCACACCACGACTGCGCTGCCCTCCGTCCTGCAGGACTTGGGGATCGTCTGCTCCCAGCATCTAGGCTGCCTGCAGCACCAGCTACAGAAGAATCTGGAAAATGTGCATTTCAGCAGTCCGGGCTCTGCAGTAGCTTGGGAGGGGGTTGAAGTTGCCTGAGTAAACCAACATTCAGTACTTGTCTCAGCAACTAACCAAAAATAAAAAAATTAAAGCCGTGCTGCTGAAACAGTACAGCTCTGTGGACCACAGTTGGCCACAGATGCTGCAGGGATCTTATTTCCTGCATCCCTGTGCCCTTCACAGCACCCAGCCAGGGGCTCGGCGCTCGGAAGGCGCACAGGAGCTCCGAGCAGAGCAAAGGTGGCCGGGGTGAGGCCGGTGCTCCCCGGCCCCGTCTCCTGCGGACCCTCAGCCCACCCTCCCCCGCAGCGGTCTAGGCTGCAGGCCGTTCTTGCCCACAGCCTTACCTGTGCTCGGACATTGCCTGAAAGCACAGCAGTGCTCTCCAGAGTCTTTTTTATGCTAAATCAGTAAGTGTAAACTGACCTGACTCATTTGGGGAGCTATTTAGAAAATAATTTTGTTGTTCTTAATGATATATTTTGCAGCATCTAGAAGCAGGGGTGACCGACATTGCCTGGTATTCAGTCAGGAGAGGGGGACTGCCATTATCCTGAATTTTCCTGTGACTCCAACCTGGCCTGGTTTTTGTTGTAACCCCAGGGAGGATCCCAGTGTCCCCAAAATACTAGGTGCCTGGGCAACTTTGAATAGATGAAGGAATGAATGACGAATGACTGCAGGGGTTCATGGTGATGCCCACCCCCCTGCTCATCATCCCACAGCTTCCCCAGGAGGGCCCCTTGGTCTCTCTTCTTCTCAGGTTTAGTGAAATAGGAATGCTGCAGGTTGAATTCCTGTCCACAAAACTCAGATGTACAAGAAAACACCTTGCCTTATTTCTAACTCAATTTCTGTGCCAATCCTTCATTTCTGCAGGAGGCAGAGAGTAGATCTCAGTTGGTCCGGGGTCCCGTACTGTCCCCCAACCTGCATCTGGTCTGAGTCTTACACGGAGCCACTGAATCGAGGCTCAGCTCCCTCTGCACCCCTCAGGGACGCGCTGCCGTGGCACATTGAGACCCCGACCCATTGAGGCCCATTGGGGTACGATGACCCCTGCAGTTGAGGTAAATGGTCTGCTGCTTCCCACCACACAGTAGGGACACAGGCATCTAAGGGGCTGCCCAGAGCCCACTGGCTTCAACCCATGTCCAAGGACACGTCTGAGCCACCCGCTCCATGGGCGGGTCCTGTGGGGTTAGGGCAGTTTCCTAGGTCCCACCTGAAGTTGGTGCAGGTCCTCTGCATGTCATCTCTAAAACTGTTCTGTGATTCCTTTCATCCTCAGCCCAGGGTCAGGGTCCAGGGCTTCCCACCCTTGGGAAAACTCAGTTTCTCCTTTTTCCTAGCTTCCTCTCTGTCTCTCCCCTGATCCCAAATGGGTTCTCCCTATTATCTTGAGGCAATGATGCATCCTTCATGTCATTGATTCATTCAAGCACTACATATGGAAGGGCTAGCCTAGATGTGCCTCGTGCCCGGGCATGGAGATTGTGGTGATGAAATGGACCAGGGGCCTATGCTCGTGGGGCTGCAGTGAAATGGAGCTGCAGACACAACATATAGACAAAGACCCAGGAGACATACCAGACACTTGTTGATTCTGGGCAGAGCATTTAAATCAGGCCATAGGGCGGTGAAGATGGGGCGGCTGCATTAGTATGAGTGTCAAGGGAAGAACTGTCTGCTGAGGAGACCCACCAGTCAAGAAGGCCCCAGAGGCTGGGTGCATGGGGTCGGGGGACCCTGGTAGAAGATGGAGGCACGGAGCTCTGAGGGGCCCCGTGGATTTCATTTCAAGTGTGAAAAGAAGCCGTTGGAGAGTTCGAGGACAGAGTGTGACATGGTTTGAATCACGTAGGACCAACATTACTGAGATACCTTTTCATAAGATAAGAGGCATGGATGTTAAGAGTACAGTTTGATGAGTTTTGACAAATGTATGTGCCAGTGTAATTGCTACTCCCATCAAGATAAGGGGATGTCCATCACTCCAGAATATCCCCTTGTGCTCCTTTGCAGTCGATATCTGCCCTCCACAACCTTGGCAACCTTGGTCTGCTTTTATCACCACAAATTAGTTTTGCCTGTTCTCGAACTTTCTATGAATGGAATGATACAGTATGTACTTTCCTGAGTCCAGCTTCTTCCACTCACTGTCTCTGGTTTTCATCTATGTCCTTGCATGGATCAGTAGCTTGTGCTTTTCACAGCTGTGGAGACTCCACAATTTGTATATCTAACACCTGCTGATGGACCTTTTCTTCTAGCTTTTTACTGTTATGCATAAAACTGTAAATATTGGATGCAAGTCTTTGTGAGGTTATATGTTTTTATGTGTCTTGGTAAACATGAGAATGAATTGCCGAGGCCAAGAATACGAGATGTTTAATTTAAGAAGCAGCCAGCCAGCTTTCCCAAGTGGTTGCACTGCCTTAGACCTCTACCTGCAATAGCGAGAGGCTGGAGACCCGCCCGCCAGCCCGATTCTGGGTGCTCGGGCCCTGGGCCCCATTGCTGTTGGGCCGAGTAGCACTGTTCAGTTCCGAGATGACCGCAGAGGACATTACACTGACCCCCTCCATCAGTCTCTGTGAGTCCCCCTCAACCAGGTTTCCCAAAGTGTGGGCCAAGCACAACCGCCGTCTGCCAAAATGATCTTATTTGGTACCAGAAGGGCATGGAATGTGATGGAACCACGCCGTGAGGAAGTAACCCTCTTTGAGTTCTTTCTGAGACTGTGCTACTCCCTGACATCTCTGTAACCCTTGAAACGGAGCAGGACCCTGTGGTCTATGTGCCCCATGTCCTCAGCCTGACTTTCGTGTGTGGAAAAACTTTAGCCAAAGAATAAGTTTAATCAGAGAAGTGAGTAAATGCAGAAACAAAGGGAAATAGAGGAGACAAATAATAGTAGTTTAGTCATTAAGCATAGTCAAGGACGTTTAGCTCCTTCTCACGGGCTATAGATAATATTCTGAGCCGTATCCTGTGAGCTCTCTTATAGATACTGAAACCCACACCAGGTGGAAGAAGTTAACTACATGATGACCAGACTGTAGCCGGGACATAAGCTGCCACAATTCCGAGAACTAGCCTCAAGGAAACGGGAAAAAACCGACCCTGGGACTGGAGACTAACTGTGCTTAAAACAGTCAAGATGACGCTGGTCAGACGACCTCATGATTCATTTCAGGATGACGGTCAGAGCTGCCTGTGCTGTCTCTGCGTGCAGCCCCTTCCTCAGCCTATAAAACCTCTTGCCCGCCGATTGTCGGGGAAGCGGGGAGCCGGCCTTTGGACAGGCATCCGCCCTCCACACCCCCCAACCCCAGTTGCCAGCAACCAAAATAAAGCAAACTTTCCTTCCCACCAACCTGATGGCTTTTGAGCGGCGAGCAGCCAGATCCCACTTTCGGTTACACCCTTGCTAATCTCCTTAAACATTAAGCTTTTTATCGATGTAGGTGTAGATTCACATGCACTTGTAAGAACTAATACAGACAAATCCCATGTCCTCCTCACCTGGTTCCTCCCAACGGTAGCACCTTGTGAAACCATAATACTCATTCAGAACTGATTTCCTTTGATGACAAAGACAGACCGCCGGCCTTAAGCTCAGAGCCTTCACTAGGCAGCTAGGATTTAATATGTGTTTTATCTTATTACGTTTATTTTGAAGGGTTATGTTCTACGTACAACAAATGATACTGGCTTTCCATTTACGATAAGGACAAAAGTTTTCTTACCAAGTAAATTGATTTAGGTTTAAAATTGAATTATTTTAAAGAATATACTATATAAATGATGGTGCTAGTGTTATGCAGATACGGAAAATCATGGGAGTGAATAACACATAATAGAATTTAGGGAGACGCTGAAACCGTGCCAGCAAATAGAATCGTCTCCAGATCCTACTTCCTCTACAGTGAGCAAGTGCCATGATCTAACACATCCAGAGCAAACCCACTTATTCATTCATGCAACAAATATTTACTCTCCCTTGGAACTTAACTTCCCAATAGACCGATAGCATCTTGAGAGCAGACCTGGGTCTGTCCATCACCATGTCCTCAAGTGATGCTTCACGACAGGTGCTGTCATGGACTGCATACCTGGTACCTCCAGAATTCACATGTTGGAGCTCTAACCCCAATGGGATGGTATTAGGAGGTGGGGCCTTTGGGAGGCGATTAGGTTTAGATGAGATCACGAGGGTAGTGCCTCTGTGATAGGAATAGTGCCCTTCTAAGAAAAGAAAAGGATACCACCTTCCCTTCTTCACCATGTGAAGACACAGTGAGGAGACTGTCTGCAGGCCAGGAAGTGGGCCCTCACCGAGAACTGAATCTGGAGACTTCCAGCCTCCAGAACTATGAAAAATAAATGTCTGTTGTTGAAGCCCCTCCTTCTATGGCATCTTGTTATAGCAGCCTGAGCTGACTAAGATGGGAGCTAGTTAATGGAAGGCTGGGTGGTGAGTCCGGGACCCTGTGCCCCTGTACACAGGCAGAACCAGAAACCACCTGCAAACGATGGGGACAGATAGCAAGGCTGCTGGACCCATCAATATCTCTTACGTCGCAAAACCATAACCTTATACCATTCCTAATTCCTGAACATTTCACCAGGCCTGGGCTGAGTTGCCAGTGAGTGTTAACAGAACTTCTGGAAGCAGATGATTTCTTGGTTCACGAGAAAGTAAAATATACCAGCATACCCCCGTTAATTTTACAAGGACAGGACAACCATGAGATGCAAACAGGATAAAAATGCATCAAGAAAAGGAAGATTTAGCTAAATCTCACTTACGAATGAAGATGCAAAATGTATTAATAAAATACCCATCATTCCATTAAGTATTAAAATGGGTAAAACACACACTGACCAATAAACTTCATTCCAGAAGTGAAATCATATCTACAAGATATCTGCAAAAATCCTATTAATAGGCTAGAAGAGTGCAGAGCTGTGATTTTTGTGATAGAAACCAAAAAAGGATGTGATAAAAGTAGATGAAATGAGACATCCATTCCTATTGAAGTCATTTAGTAAAACAGCAATTTTTTAAAAAGTAGGGCTTCCCCGGTGGTGCAGCGGTTGAGAGTCTGCCTGCCGATGCAGGGGACGCGGGTTCGTGCCCCGGTCCGGGAAGATCCCACATGCCGCGGAGCGGCTGGGCCCGTGAGCCATGGCTGCTGAGCCTGCGCGTCCGGAGCCTGTGCTCCGCAACGGGAGAGGCCACAACAGTGAGAGGCCCGCGTACCGCAAAAAAAAACAAAAACAAAAACATAAAAGAAAAAAGTAAAACTTTTTAATGTGTCAAAAACAATGATCTCAAAACATCATCTAGATAGAGTCAGATTGCTAAATGCCCGGAAATCATGAGAGTCCCCAAGTCAACATAAATCACATTTTCCCAGCAGCATTAATGCAGAAAAATTAACAGAAAAATTAGAAAAATGTCAGATGTATAAATATTGTAGATATATAGATAAGTTGACTTCATTCGAAAATCAACTTTGAACTAATGTAATCATTAAGTAAGAATTTAGGAAGGGGAGCATATGTGAACTTTGCGTGTGTGTGTGTGTGCGTGCGTGTGTGTGTGTGGCTGTCCTGGGTGTGCCAGGACACTCCAAGCCCTGATGGCCTGGCTACCTGGGTAAGTGCCGAGTCTGCTCCCAATTGGACCTGTGGGAAGAGGCCCCATGTTCGTTCCTCTGGGAGCTCCAGCTCTGGACACAGGCAGGTCCCAGCTGCTGCTCTTTAGCCCCTGGGACCCACAGACCAAAGAGCCCGCTCTTCTCTGGATAGATAGAAAAGGGCTCTGTGCTGTGTTGATGCCTGTCTTTATTTACTTGTTTTTTTGGGCTGTTGTGAGAAACTGAAATGCTCAAGTCTCTCTCTAGCCAGGGGAGCTCTCTTTTCCTCCCCCAGAGTCTTGAGGAGAAGAGGAAGTGTCAAATTCAGAGTCAGTTCTACACAGATTCTAGGAGTCTGTGCCACCTTGTAAAGGGAAGAGGACCTAGTCCAACTCAACTCATGTCCTGGGATCTCAGTCGTATCCGGGAATGTGCCAGGGGTCCAGCATAAGTGGTGGGTCCTGAGCAGGTGAGATCTTACAGGCTGCAGCATGGAACTTGTACCAATATTACCGATGGGACAGGAAGAGGGGGAGCCAGGAGGTACAGATTCTATAGTTAATTCACCATTTTGTTGCTTCTGTCTCTCTTTACCTCTCATTCACACACACACACACACACACACACACACACACACACAAAATACAAACACACCAACACCCCACACTTGTTATCCCATGGCCTGGAACCCACTTCCCCAGATCTTTAGATGAAGGTCTCCTTTTTATCACTTAGATTTCAACTTTAAAGCTTCCCCTCAAATATTTCCTAGCCACATTTTCTAGCAGTTTCCCTGACACTACCACCAACCTCTATCCCAACTCTCCTGTTTCGTATCTTTTGTAAACCATACCCTCTCTGTTGTAGCAGCATCTATTATATCCACCCTTTCCTGACTGCTTCATTGGAGCCTGGGCCACAGGCTCCATCAGGTATGCCGAGATACAATTTGTACTTTCAGCACCTCGGACAGCGTCGGTGAGTGTGTGTAGTCTGTTAAGTATTGGTTGAATGAATGAATATGATAGGCAAATTTATAAATGTATAATGCTACTCGGCATGTGCTGGGAAATTTAAAGAGCACAGAGAACAAGTTAGAAGTTTCTGTAGAAGATGTTATTAGAAATCCATACAGCTATTAAAGCAACAATGCAACATTTAACTGAAGTCCAAATCTTAATTATAATGCTTCCATTCTTCATGGTGCCTCCTTCTTCAACCAGAAGACTCTGCTTGATGCCCCTCTGTGTAATGGGAAATGTATGCAGGTATATATTAGTATTTATTGTTAGTATAATCTCCTTCTGTAGAGATACGGAACTTTGTTTCAAATTTTGCTGATTAAGACATTTTGTCCTATCATCTTGGGACAAAAGGGCCAAAGAAAATATGGTCAAATATAATTATTTGATTAAAGGTAAGGTGAGAAAAGTTCCTTATGTCACCTGATCGTCAGCCTGCAGAGAATTGTAGAATTTTCAAAGGAATAAATCAAAGCCTAAAGTGAAAGCCCCACATTCTGAAGATTACAAAAGCAATAATAAAAAGTTGTCATGTTCTGAGTACTTACTGTGTGTCACACACAGTCTAAGCCACGTGTAGGTATTAATTCATTTAATTTTGATAATAACCCAGTAGGTCAATTCTGTTAATAACTGCACTTTACAGATGAGGAAATTAAAGCACCAAAATGTTCCATGGCTCTTCCGAGGTCCCACAATTAGTAAGATATGGACCTGAAATTCAACCCCAGACAACCTGGCTCCAGAGCTGCCTCAGCTGTAATGCAATAAGGTTCACCAGGGACTCTCAGAACGGAGCAAGCAAAGAAAGTCATAAGGAATATTTTGAGAGCAGAAAAATTGTTTGGACAAAGCAAGGCAGCTATGTTTTTTATTGCCAAAACACTTGGATGAAAAGGAAAAGTGGAAAGGGGAGACTGCATCTGGACACAACATTGGTGTTTATCATAACACCTGTATTTTATGCAGATGTGCATGGCTCTCAGGTGCCATAGAGACAGAGCTCCCAAGCAGAGAGATTCATGAGCTCTGCTTTCCTCACCTGGATCTAAAAACGGCCCCAAAGTTAAAGCTTGCCAAGCCAACCGTCCTGAGAACATCATCAGGAACGTTAGGGAGTGCCCTTAGGAATCTGTTGTGATGTTTAAGGTGGTTCTTAGCTTTCTAAGTTGAAAATGAATTAAGCTTTCTCAGTTGTACAGACATTTAAAAACTTTTGGAAAGTCAGGTGCGGGGGTTGAAATTTGACTTGAAAGAAATAAAACTTGTATGTATAGGAGTTCAATGAGAAATCAATTATTCTAACCAGGGAAATGTGATGCTTGACATGCCTTAGCATCACTGATGGTTGTGGGATATTTTTACAGACGTTGAATCTAAAAGCTGGAAGGAATTTGAACATTGAACTGTTCATCTAGGAGGATCAAACTGATTTCTTCTGACTTTTCACTGAGGTGCCATGGAAATATGATTTATCAGGCTGTCACTTTTGTTATTTCTGGAAGGCATTTCAAAACATCCTACAAGGATCTGAATTAATTTTGTGCTAATGAGATCATATCAGAATATATATATATCTGATATTTTAGATAACACTGCCCAGTGCTTTTGGTTATGTGGTCAATTTTGGCTAGATACTAACATGCATTAGTAAGATCATAATGTCAATACATTTAACAGAAACACACATTCTCAGCCCGGCTCCTCCAGCTTAGAATAATTTTCATCTCAGTGGGATATTGGCCATGACTTTGATTCTAAAACAAGTAGTAAAATTGAAAGCTACTTCTCCTTCCCCCCACCCCATTCTTTATTTCTTTGTTAAAAAACTGCTTAAATCTTCGGAAACACTTTTCCCAAGAGGTCTCATTTACTACTAAGAAAATTTAACTTAGTTTTAGAGCTGAAGGAAATGTCAACACAAGCAATATTTTAATGATCATCTAGTTGCATTTAACATTCACAAAAAAGTCTCTTGTCTGAGAAGCTCACAATAATTGAAAATATATAGTTTTTAAATTACGCATGTGCTTCTGATGCTGTGAGGATAAAAAGCATCCACTGAAATGTTCTTCCTAAGTTGAAGTTGGAAACATTTGAATTTCTAGACAATTACAGGCTGTTGTGTAGTGTACAGGCATGAGCAGTTGCGCTCCAGCTGATGGGACTGGTTCCTCAATGTGGTGAAGAAGCTCACGAATGCTGAGTGGAACCTCCAGAGGAAGGAAAGGTCTTGGCTCCATTCTAGTAGAAACATTATCCAGGAAAGTCCCATCCTCTGCCTTAACATGAAGCACATGTGCTCATCCTTCTAGCAGGACCAGAAAAGTCAGTGAAAATAAGGCCATTCAAAGTCATCTCAAACAATGCCTACGAGACAGGACCATACCAAAAGTTCAAAATAGACTTATGATCCTAAATCTTGGCTTCAAGGGCCATCCCTGGTTCGCATTCATGTTCCCAAACTCCATGGGCTTGTCACTCTTACCTTTATCGTGGATGTAACCACTACTTCACTGAGCTACGGTGATTGGTGAGATTGCATATGCTTAACCAATTGTAAAGCGTTCAATAATAATAAAATAATAACAATATGGTTATTATAACTATTAACAAAAATAATATTTATTATTATTTTATTCACATTTATTGTGTGTCAGCATCTTAGCTCAGGCTGCTAAATCAAAATACCATAAGCTTGATGGCTTTTAAACAGCGGGCATTTATTCCTCACAGTTCTGGGAGCTGGAGGTCTGAGATCAGCTTGCCAGGGTAGCCAGGTTCTAATGAGGTCTCCTTTCTGGGTTGCAGACTGATGCCTTCACCTTTTATCCCCAACTGGTGGAAAGAGAAGGTCCTAGCTCTCTGGCCTCTTCCTACAAGGGCACTAATCCCAATCCTGGGGGCTCCACCCTCATGACCTCCCAAAGGCCTCACGTCCAGAAACCATCCCATTGGAGATTTGGTCTCAACATATGAGTTCCAGAGAGACACAAACATTCAGTCCGTAACAGCCACTGTGCTAAGTGCTTTACCTGGAGTCTCCCATTCAACCCCACAGGGCACCAAAGAGGCAGAACTATTACTTTGATCTTACAGAAATGGGAGCTAAGCTAATCTGGGTGAGCGAGGGGTCACTTGTCCAGACCACCCTTCCCAACAGCTGCTGGGGTGCTGTGGGCAGAAGACCTTTGGCCATCAGCCCATTCAGGGACTGCCTCAGAGGCTGAGAGCTTCCTCGATCAAGCACCCCTCCCCACGCAGTGCCATCCAATGACCGATAGATGCAGAGCTATACAGACCCAGCCATCTCAGCTGCATGAGGTGGAACTTTAATGGGCTGATTTGGCTCCAGAGCTTTGAGCAGTGGCTGTGAGCCCATCATAGCAGGGCTCCTTAAACTGCTTAAGTCTTCCTCTCCCTCTTAAGGGCACACCCTAATAATCACTCTGCTACACCCCAAACTCCATCTCAGCATCCTCTCCTCCAGAACTTGGTCCATGGTTAGGAAACGTGACCAGCTCAACTGGATTAGTGATGGGGCCGAGATCCTCCCCCGTTCTACTGGTTCCCGTGACTCCACTGGCAATCTTCATGACTTTTCCTTACTCTTTCATCACTTCCTCGCTAAAACTTCCAGAGAAACGGAAATTCACCTTCACCTCCATCATGCTCACGACTATTATAATTTTTTCCAGAATCGCACAGCCAATACACGTCTAAATAAAAGTTTAGAATTCTTTGAAGAAAAAATATCCATGCAATAAAATTTCACTAAATTAAAAGATCAGTGTTAATTAATGAAACACTCCGGATATGAAATGCTTTTAGATGTGTGTTATTTTATTCTTCTTGAGTAAATATGTCAAGAAACTAGCGACTAAGGAGAGGAACTCAAAATAGAATTCTTATTTGTTCTCTTCTGATTCGTCTGCTTGTGACCACAGTAACCTTGAAAGCAATTTGTTCTCCTATGGAAGCCAACGTATACCTTCTATAATCACCCTGGCTTCACAATTCATTTGCTGAACAATTTTTAATAAGAAAAAAGGAGTCTTCCTTCTGACCTACTTTTGAATGTTCACAAATTTCAGGTTACCAGACTGAGAATTAATGAGCTTTTACCAACTCTCCCTCATTTGCTGTTTTTCTCCTACTTTCAGTTTCTTCTTTCCTCTGCATTAAAAGAAATAATAATACGCTTTTGGTGATATGTCTAACCGTCATTTCATCTCAAAGCCCTGGAGATCTGCAATCATTCTGGAAAAAGAACAAACCTTGTACCAACCTGAGCTATTTCAGCGACAGCACGCTAGAATGTTTTAAGATCGACACCATTGGATCCAACAGAATGTCATCAGTTCTTCATGTTCAAACACTTCATCTTCAGAATATCATCTGAGTGCCTTAGGGAAAAGCCCACGTGTTCCTAGGGACAGAGATAGTCCCTCTGGGAGGTGCCTTTTCTAGGAAGGGGCTCAAATTCTCTGGTAAGGTCTTCAGCCCTCTTGGACCCTCTCTCGCGATGTAGCCTTGCACATAACTCCAGCTCCTCCGCGTTGTTCTAATTGATCTCTTTGTATATTAATTTTAATGGGATGAATAGAAATTGTAATTCATTATCATGATATGTGATATTTTTTAGTGAATATGGAATCCATCTGTGCCCCAGTCTGGGTCAGTGGGGAAAAAGAGCAAATGATTCAGCATCTCTGGCCCAGGGAACTCAGAGTGAAGGAAAGTGAAATTTACTGAGCACCTGTCCTGTGCTAATGCAAGTCCAAGTGCTGTCCATCTACTGCCTCAGCGTAGCACACAACAATCCTGGGAGGAGGTACCCGATCACACCCATTTTACAGATTAGGACATGGTTATGCGTGCGTCACAGACACCTCCAGTACAAGAACATAGTAGATACTCGGTGGATCATTGACAAGTGGACGAATGAGTGCGTGAACTTGGGAGACAGTTTTCACAATGGGAAGAGCACAGTTTGGAAAGGACCGGTCCCATGTCTGCTGGTGGCCTCAGTAGCTCCAAGTTTATCTCCCAGGAGCTCAGCAAGCCCAGGGGGAAAAGCGCCTTAAACAACTGCTCCGGCAGAAACGTCAGACAAGCTTACGGGGTCCCCACTTGACCAAGCCCGGTGGCTCAGAGAAGGCAGTGGTCTGGCTGGCCAGGCCCGAGTCACGGGTCCACACTCGGAGCTGGGGGAGGGTCAAACTCCCTCTAACCTCACGGACTGAGTTGGGAAGGGTGTCACTGAGAGTCGGGAGGGTCTTACCAAGAGGCGTGTCACTAGAAGGAAGAGCTGTTGTCAGGACAGGGAGGGATGGTTTCCAAGCAGTGAACAGTATCAGCGCCAATAACACAAATAGCAGCCTCCCTTCCCTCCCCTGGGCCAGGCCGGGACTCTCGCCTATCTCTGACCTACAGAAGCATCATTCTCCACCTTTCATGTTATTTTATTTTTATTTCGGGCAGGGTCCTTTCGCTGACCCTCAAACGCTAAACCAGGGGAAGAGGAGATGGGCTGTAAGGAGGAGGGTCTCAGCGTCCACTGTCTGCACACGACCCAGGCGGGCAGGGAAAGCATCTCCCTGGGGGATGTCAGAGCCGAGAGGACAAGCCCCCACCTCTGTAAGGGCAGCAAAACTCGGTTCCCATCGGCCTGGGTTTGGGTGGCTCCTTCTGTCCACAAGTGCCTGTTCTGAGGTGGGGAGGGACACACAGGATGGGGGACGGTCAGAGTCCCGACGGCCTGTGAGACCCCGGTCCAGCTTGACCAGAAGTCAGCCCTGCTCACCCTCCCCCGATTACATACCCTTTCCCTTTGGCCTGGTTATCACTGAAAGTGTCCTGACGGGAGGCGTCTGTAGTTGTGAAGCACCAAAGCACTCCCGCTAACCTCGTTTTCTGAGCAGCGGAACCCGGGTATCAGCGGACGGAGGTTAACGCTGATTGGCCTGCAGAGCGGTGACTTGAATGTCTCGATTGTCACTATATAGGTGGTCCTAGGTCGCTTCGTGATACCCGATGGGTGCTCCGTGGTTCTTTAATGACTTATGCTCTGGCGTACCCTTGTGGGCCCCCCAGCACTGGCTGCCAAGGACTCTGACCTGCCCAAGGCTCCGATGACGCAGTTGGGAAACTACAGCTGGTATCATTCACTCCACAGTTAAACGTGATTGCTTTGGTGAAGCCCTTCCCTGGTCATTTTCTTTTTAACTTTGCTTAACTTTTCCCGAGAGGCCTCCTTTCCTCTGCACGGAGATTAGACAGGACTCACATGACACAGCACAGCCCCCAACCTGGTGCAGCAGGCTCTACGGATATGTGGGTTAATAGGAAAGTGACAACCGTGCTTACTTTTGTCAAGTGAATCTCCCTCCAAGCATCACCCCACTGGCGATCTTGCCAACAACCTGCGGTCATCTGCGTTTTAGCTGAAAGGAAAGCCGTGTGCCAGGCACCCTTCACAGGTAGAACCGGGGCTCGAAACTAAGCCTCTGCACTGTACGGCAGCAAGTAACGAACTTAGGAAACGCTTCTGTATCTCAGCGAATTTGTGCATTCACGCACCCGCTTCTCGTGTGTATTGAACAAGTGGCTGTATTAGTTTCTTATTGCTACTATAACAAATTACTGCAAGCTCAGGGGCTTTAAACAATACAAATGCATTAGCTTACTGTTCTGGAGGTCAGAGATCTGAACTGGGTCTCACTGGGCTAGAATCAGGGTGTCGGCAGGGCTGCTTTCTGTCTGGAGTGTGACGGTTAATGTGTGGACTTGACTGGGCTGAGGGATGCCCAGTAGCTAACAGGACATTCATTCTGGGTGTGTCTGGAACTGGGTGGGGGTGGGTTCTCTGGAAGTAGACTGATTACAGGAGATGGCCCTGGCCAATGCAGTGGGCATCGACCAATCCACTGAAGGCCTGAGTAGCATAAAAAGGTGGAGGAAGGGCAAATTCCCCCTCTCTTCTTGAGCTGCGACATCCAATTACCCTGTCCTCAGACATCAGAGCTCTTGGTTCTCAGGCTTTTGGACTCAGACGAGGACTTACGTCATCAGGTCCCTGACTCTTAGGATCTTTTGGACTCAGGCTGAATCATGCCACTGGCTCTCCTGCTTCTCCAACTTGCAGAGGGTGGGTCACGGGGCTTCTCAGCCTCCGTAAATATATGAGCCAATTTCTCTAATAAATCTCTTCTTACATCCATCTATCTATCATCTATCTGTCTATCTATCTATCTATCATTAAGGAATGTAGTGAGTGTTAAATGAAGACCAGTTTATCTAATTTTATTTAATAACTTAATTTACAATTACATATCTTTGACTTTTGGTGTCAAAAAATTTCTTTATTATTAAATATCATCTTTCTTCCATCTATCTATCATCTATCTGTCTATCTATCTATCTATCATCCATCTGTATCTGTATCTATACACCCTATCAGTTCTTTTTCTCTGGGGACCCCTGACCGATATGTAGCGATTCTAGGAAGAATCCCGTTCCTTGCGTTTTCCAGCCTCTGGAGGCTGCCCACATTTCTTGGACCACGGCTCCCTTCCATCTCAAAGCCCCACAGTGGCCTCTCAGGTCTCTCATGCTGCGTCACTCTGCCTCTGAGCCTCCTGCCTCCCTCCTCTGCCCACCTGGGCCTACGTGGGTAATACAGGAGAGCCAGCCCCCATCTCAAAATCCTTAATTTAATCTCACCTGAAATTTCCCTTTTCCAGGTAAGGTGACATACGCACAGGTTCTGGGGATTAGGGTGTGGACGTCTTTCGGAGGCCATTTTTCTGCCTACCTCAGTGGTCTTTTGCGCACTTAAAGGGAACTGACCATCCTGTCGTTGTGCTGGGATAGAAGACAGTCCCGTGCTGACGTTGCATCATCCTGCAGACAGGATGAGGGTGATCAAATGAAGCCCATCTTGGAAAAGAACCCTGGCCTTCCTTGCTGCGTTGCTCACAGGTTGCCAAGGGTTACAGGTTGAACCATCCCCAGGGCCCTTGCCCATCACTGGACAGCCTCCTTCCCACGCTGCAGTCCTCACCCTGACATCAGCAGTCACTCGCTGGGGCAAGAGGGGAAGCCGGTGCGCGTGAGGGACCAGCGTCCTCCCGCCTTCTGCATCTCACGAACCTTGAGCACGTTATAAGAGCCTCCCGACTCCTTGGAATTCACTTCGTCAATCCCGACGATAAAGAGCATTGCTGAAGGGTAAGAACATTCTGGTTTAATTTTTCATGACAGCGAATATAAAATATTCAAGCCAATACAACCCAAAGTGAGCATTCAGGATGCCAGCAAGCCCTGACACCTGCCTCTCACAACAAACTCCAGTGTTTCCTGAGTCCACCCCCAAAAGCTGCCCCAGCCCGATTTGGAGCCAAGACTGCTTCTGCCAGCGAACCTGGGGACATTGGGGTGAGGCCCATACCTCCCTGCATGAGGGCTGGTGGGTCTAGGCATTTGTTTATCAGAAGGTCACTCCTAACAGTTTTAATTTAATTTTTTTTGTTTTCCTTCATGAAAAGTTTAAAAATTCTATATTAAGGGTCACGTTAAAGAAGTTCAGGTTGAAGAACAACCCCGAACTGCCTTGAGGACCCAGACAGTGTCTGCAGCATTTGTCTCTGCAGGATAGCATGTGACAGGAGACCCCCTGATCCATTTCACCTGCCGGCGGTGCTGGCGAGACGCCGGACCATCACCCCGCACCTGCCGAGCTGCCCTGAGTAGGGGAGGGTGGGCTGCTCTGCGTGTTTCCTCACAGATCTTGCCAAACGGAGCAATTTCTAATTTTCCTTCCTAGAAAGTCCCTGTCCCTAGGAGCTGCCACATCCCCTAAGTGGCAGGGATGGCACCTGGCACACGGGAGTCTTGCTGGGACCTCCACCTGGGAGCCGGTGGCTGGCGTGTGTCACGTGGCCAGTCAAAATGTTGGTTCTACGTGACGAGGCTAAACTGACAACAAGCCAACGGGGTTTTAGCCGGATGGTGTTTGAGACGCGTTCGTGGAGGATGCGGACAGAGCACAATGGTGTCTCGAAATCAGGACTCCAGGCAAGGCCTCCAGAACACCAGCAGTCAGGTCGGGGGAGACGGGGGCCGGGAGCAGGGCCAAGGTCACAGGTGTAAGTGGCTTGTCCTGCGGATGGACTCCGAGAGGTTGCCTCATGGCCTTGATTTCTTCATTGAACTAGTGACCGTTCCAGGGGGCCCTACACTGTGCTGGGCTCTAGGGGCACAACCTGGGGAAGGACACAGCCCCGTCCATCAGGAAGCGAGTCAGAACCCTGCGCTCTGAGCGCTGGCAGGATCCCACTGCATCACCGCCTCTTGAGGTCTCAGGGGGCCCGGGGGAGAGGCAGCTTCCTGCAGGAGGTGATGTCTAAGCGCAAACCCCAGGACAAACAAGAGGTGGCCAAAGAGGGCAGGGGAGACCGTTGCAGGCACAGGCAAAACCTGTGGAAAGGCCAGAGGGAGAGTCAGCGTGGCTGTCCCGGGACTTTCTGGGTTTGGAGGGAAATGGAAGATGCAAGGTGGGTACCAGGCAGGGGCCAGGTCATGGCACTATGCACACTTATTAGAGAATCTGGGTCTATTCTCAGAGGAGTTTGGAGCCCTGGACGATTTTTGTTTGTTTTTGTTGTTTTTTTTTTGTTTTCACATGCAATATAAAGCATCCATTTTAAGTGTTCACTTCCCTAAATTTTTACAAATGTACACACCCAAGTAACCGGCACCACAATCAATACACAGGGCATTTCCATGGCCCCCAAAATTCCCCTGTGCCCCATCCATCCAGTGGCACCCCTTCCCCCACCCCAGGCAGTAGCCACTCTGCTTCGGTCTCTGTAGATCAGATGTGTTTTCTCAAGGACATCACATGTGGGATATGTTCACACTTTTGTGACAGGCAGCTTTCCCACCGGGTGAACCTCCAGATTCATCACACGGCTGTGTTCATTCATTTCTTCTCAGTGCCAAGCTGTATCCCATTGTGTGGAAGCTTTTTTATCCATCCCCCGGCTTGTGGATTCTTTCTATTTTGGTGCTATAATGAGTATGGCTGCTAGGAACATACGTGTACAAATCTCTGTGTGGACACAGGTTTGTCTTTGTGTGGAAGTACGTTTGTGCTTCTGTTGGGGAATGCCAGGAGTGGAATGGCTGCTAGAGATGCTTGTTTAACTTTGTGAGAAATTAACATCCTGCCTGAGGGCAGTTTCCGCAGGGGCCTGAGATGATGTTTCTGAAGAGTGTTCCGGCTGCAGGGCAGAGGGAGGATGGGTGAGGGGAGAATGTGGAATCAGACTGCGGGCTTGGAGATTGCAACCTGCTGTCAGGAGAAGTGTTGGGGACCTGGGGAAGGGAAGGAGGGCAGATGGCAGACATGGGCCAGGGGAGGGGCCAGAGGAGCTGGAGTCACAGGACTGGTGCTGGTGGGAGGGGGGATGGAGGGAGAGAGCTGGGATGTTTCTGTCTGTGGGTGGCTGGGGCGGGGGGTTGGGTCATCTGGCAGTTTAGAGGCAGCAGGATGACTGCGCGTGGGGAGACGGTGAGCTCAGCCTTGGATGCGGTACCCCTGAGATGGCCGTGGGAAATCCAGCAATAACGGGATGTACCCATGGGAGACTCTGGGGAAGGAAGAGCACACTTGTGAGTCACCAGCACTCAGATGGCTTTGAAGCCGCTGGAGAAATGTGTATCCCGTGTAGACCCACTGCCTGAGAGTTCCGGGAGAGACAAGAGTGTGATTTGGCAAATCTGCAATGAATTTGATTCTCTAGAGACGGACGGGAACACGGTTAGAATTTGAGAATGACCCTCAAAGTAAGTTAATTGACATACAATTCAAAGTAAGTTAATTGACATACAATTATCAATTAGGGAAGAGAGGCCACTTGCGTACATCGATGTGTGATGGAATTAATTTAAAATCCAGACGAAACCCAAACATGTTCCAGTTTTCCTCATTACCACCTCCTAACAGTTGCTGGGGGGTTGACACTCATGCACAGCTGGCTATAAAGAAAAATGTGCTTGGCATGCCAGCAACGTAGAACACACAAGGGCTTTCTTCCCTCTGCTTGGTCAGTTTCTTGGTAAGGAGAGGTTTGCTTTTCTCTTGGCGTCATAGTTCAGCTCAGAGAATGACCGCCTCATTCCATGGTATTTATCCAAGTCCCCAAGGGAGGCAATGATCTGCCCGCGTGTTGAACATGACCCCCTACAAAACAATAGAACCACACAGCTCCCCAACATGCCCGGGCAGGTGAGTATCCTGGGTGGGCTGATCGTCTGTTCAGAGAAAGAGGTGAACATGATTTATTTATCTTAAGGTATGTGAGAAAGCATATGGCTGAGATGCAGAAAGGCAAGACTCACAGGCTCTCCAAAGAGGAAATCTTCCAGGGCCACGGATGCAAACAGTACGTCCACAACAGAGACCACACGTGTGTCCACCAAGAGGGCCTCCCCTAGAGACTAGACAATCACACAGTGAGACCGAGCGTGAAAAAGTGAGTTAGAGCCACACATAGGAAAACACCACTTGTGAATAAATTATAAGATATTTAAGGCCTAACAGAAGAGAACGAAGAACGATATAGCAAGAACCTGGGTACCCACAGCCAACTTACAACTTTGGGCAATGCCTTTAAAGATACTCTCTGTGTCTGTGACATTTAATAAGTTGCATGGGTATTGAGTAAATGGTAACTTGGGAATTTGCTCTCAATTTTGCCTCTTTTCTCTGGGTTTTTCCTTCTAGTGCTCACCCCCTGCTTCTCCTCTAGACCCAGGCCAGATCAGAGGTGTGAGACCTGGGCACTCACACACAGGGGCCCGTACCCAGGTGGGCCCTGTGCTGGACTCAGTGCTTTGCTGGCACCATCTTGAAATTCTTAATGAGTCTTAGACAAGGGGCCCCACCAGTTGTGTCCTGTCCAGACCCCTGTCCAAATGCATCCCCCAGCCAACCAAGCCCCCTCTGGCCAAGGATGCCATCTGGTATGGGTTGAATTTTGTAGTTCTGATGCCGGTGTACATGTATCCTGGAGATGAGTAATTAAGTGGATGGTGGAGGGGGAGCTGGGTGTCTCGTTATTGAAGTGAACGTTTGCAGCAAAGCAGGGAGGGGGCTAGAATGATCCACATGAAAAAGGATCAGGGTTGGAGACATCAGTGTGGACTCATGTTTAGGGTAATATAAATAGCGATGCTCACACAGAAAAATATGTACGGATATGTGTATATACAGGGCTTGTATACATACATATATTTCCCTGCTCTGCCAGGTGAGAAGGCCAAGAGCAGTAACACCCAGTAACAAGGAGCAAACCCAGTACGAGATCTTGGTTCCTAATACCATTCTCCAATCAAAAGATTGATTGGTTGAATGAATCAGTAAGTAAATAAGAATAGACAAATCTCTCATGCAGAAGAATCCCAAGTAATTTATGGATTCACTCTGCTCTTAAAGAAGTGGATCCTACTCTCTTCTGAAGTGTGGGCTACATGTAATTATTTCCTTCCAAAGAGCACAGACTATCAGGAGGGAAAAATAATAAGTTTACAATGCAGAAGCCAAACAGACAGGACCTCAGCCAGAAGATCAAGGTCAACATCAACAATGATGTCATGTTGATAGTATGTACCCTTGATAAGATATGATGAAAATGGCACCTTAGTCCCAGTGATGGTCCTCCCCAAACCCATGACCCCAGTCTAACAATGAGAAAAACATCAGACAAATCCCAGTTGAGAGACATTCTACAAAAAATCTGACCAATCCTCCCCAAAATGGTCAACGTCACCAAAAACAAGGAAAGTCTGAGACATTCTCATGGCAAGAGGGGCCCAAGGAGAAATGGGAGAAATGTTGAGGTCCTGACTCCCAATTTGGCTGTGTTTGGAGATGAGGCCTTTATGGATGTAATTAAGGTTACATGAATGAGGTCAGGAGGGTGGGGCCCTGATCTGATAGGATGAATGCCCTCATAAGAAGAGACAGCAGAGCTGCTCCATTGTGTGAGGACATAGGGAGGAGGCTGCCATCTGCAATCCTGGAAGAGAACCTTCACTAGAAACCAGCCCTGCAGGACCTTGATCTGGGACTTCCAGCCTCCAGAACTGTGAGAAATAAATGCCCAGCCTGTGGTATTTTGTTAGGGCAGCCCGAGCTGACAAAGAGAACATCTAACTGTCATGTGAATACTGGATGGTATGCTGGGACAGAAAACAGAACATTAAGTAAGAACTAAGGAAATCTGAGAGAGTATGGACTTCCGTTAATAATAATCTCTCAGTATTGATTATTGATTGTGACAAATGTACCATATTTAATATAGGATATTAATAACATGGGAGACTGCTTGGGGTGTGTGGGAACTCTCTGTATTATCTTCATGATTTTTCTGCAAAGTTAAAACTGTCTTAAGATATAAAAAGTTCATTAAAACATAGATTTGTTGCTGAGATATGAATAAAGACATATAAAACGTCGTATTTGGCCAAGGGGTTTAACTAGCTCTATTTTAAATAGAGCTAAAATAAAACGTAGATAACTCCATTTAAAGCCATAGGTCCTTCTACCATTTGGTAAATCTATATTCTCACTTCTTTAATGAGATGAGTGAGTGATTTGAAAGCCCTCATCTCTGGATGTCTTGGAGCATCCATAGCAGGACTCAGGGAAACTGCTCCCAGGTAAGTATTTGACCTGGGCTGTTCCCCACAGGCCACCTGCATCCCTGATGCTGCATTTGGCAGACATCACTTCAGGGCTTCCATTTTCACTGTGTCGGTGCACATCTGAAACAGCAGTTCTGATCCTCCACACTTCTTACTAAGATTTCCAGTTGTCATCTTGATAATGCCATCTCCATCTCTCTAAGAGTGTTCGTTATGCCTGGAGGGATCTCTTCAAATATTAGAATCTCAGACTTGAATTTTCTGGAACACACAATTTATTTCTTTTTTATCCCTCCTTTATTCTTTATTCCAGTGCTCCTAAGCCCTCCTGACATTCAGCAAGAATATGCATTTTATCTAATATGGAGCAGGCACTCTGCTAGGTTAGAGACACAAGATCAAGGAGGAAGTGTGCTGCCCTTCCTTGAGACCCAGTTGGGAAAACAAGTGGACAGAATTAACCATCATGCAATAGGATGTGTGCAAAATTCAGGATTTCACAGAGGGCTGCAGGAATTTGGAGAGGTTGGCCTTGAAGTGTGGGGACTCAGCGGCTGTGTGCCGGCCTCTAATTGCTGGGCTGGGGGGTGTCTCTTGTCGGATTCACATAGTAACTCTGAGGACCTGCTTCTTCCACCATCAGGATCATCGCACACCCTCCATACCAGCCAATCAGAGCACATTCAGCCCTTGAACACAGTGACTGGCCCAGGTGTGGACACACGATAGACAGGGTCGATCCTACCCAAACAGGTCAAGTCCTGTTGGGAGATTAATACAGATCCCGGGAAGAGAGATGTTGCTGCTTCTAGAACTGTCAGTGCTCAGCTGCACGGAAGCCCAGGGCAGCCAGGGCTCATCTTTGCTTCTTTTTGGAAACAATCTACCAGGGAATGAAGCCAACAGAGAAGAAAGCAGAACCAAGAGAGACAGAAACAAATGCCCTGTAGTGTTTGAGCTCCTGGATCCAACCACACCTGAAGTGAGCATCATTTCTTAAGCGTTCCCAATCAGATGAGTCAATAAGCTACCTTCTTTACTTAGGCAACTGCAAGGAAGCAAAAGTGGGGGCCAGCCCTCCTAGTCTATAGAATGGGCTTCCGGCTGGCCGATGCCCTCCTAGCCCATTTTTCTACAGTAAGCTACTAAAGAATTATGTAATTATTCAAAATTGTAAAAATATTATATAACTCTAAGGAATTGTTAATGTATCTGTTCCAAGGTTATTAGTAAAAGATTGAGATTTAAAAATAATTATATAATTAATCAACTTAAAGAAACATTCAGATTATTGTCACACACACACAAAAGAAATAGAAAACTTTTTTTTTTTTTCTTAACCATCTTTATTGGGGTATAATTGCTTTACAATGGTGTGTTAGTTTCTGCTTTATAACAAAGTGAATCAGCTATACATATACATATGTTCCCATATGTCTTCCCTCTTGCGTCTCCCTCCCTCCCACTCTCCCCATCCCACCCCTCCAGGCTGTCCCAAAGCCCCGAGCTAATATCCCTGTGCCTTGCGGCTGCTTCCCCCCAGCTATCTACCTTACTACGTTTGGTAGTGTGTATATGTCCATGACTCTCTCTCGCCCTGTCAAAACTCACCCTTCCCCCTCCCCATATCCTCAAGTCCGTTCTCCAGTAGGTCTGCGTCTTTATTCCTGTCTTATCCCTAGGTTCTTCATGACATTTTTTTCCCTTAAATTCCATATATATGTGTTAGCATACGGTATTTGTGTTTTTCTTCCTGACTTACTTCACTCTGTATGACAGACTCTAGGTCTATCAGAAAACTTTTAAGGCTACTGAATAACATCTAACCATCTCAGCCTGATAATCAAGGCCTCTAGGAACTAACTAAACCTTCTGCTTTCACATGCCTTATGCTCCCACAGAAATGCAAATACTCATCATTGACCCGAACACGTCCCATTCTTCCTTACCCAGGGGCCATTGTTCCTGCAGTCCCTACATTCAAGTAGGCCCTCCCACCTGCTCCTGCATAGCCCACATCAACCTGACTCCCACCTGAAGTGTGCCGCCCCGCCACGTTGCGGACCTTTCCTCTGCATTTCTCCGCACACAGTTCTACCTCCCTTGTGTTATGTTTGTGCATTCTCTTCTCCACTGAACTGTGATCGTCTCAAGAACAGGATTTCAACGCAATCCTGAGTCATCTTTGTGGTCCTGGAAAAATCTAGAATACTGCCTTGTATTCCGTAGAACCTCAATAAATGCCCAATGGATGCAGACGTGAATTAATGAACAAAAGCATGGTTATTTTTGATGCAGATCAACGATAGCAACTGGCCTGATAAGGAAACAGCTTCCTGCCTGTTCCCACTCTTCCTCTATGTTCCCTTCCTTGTCCGCGTAACCATAAGAAGTGTGAGGTCTTTCTTCAGCCTCCTTTTTTTTGGAACTGAAGTTGTTAAAAGTGTTAAAATTTTCAGCCTAGGCTGCCAGGGGAATGGCAAGATAATCTTTTCAGTGTGGTTGAAGACGCAGTTGGCTGGTCCTGTAGTTTACACAAAACCCGGATGTTTCTGTGATGCCTGGTGATGATTTTGTGTTTTGGGATGTGAGCGTTGCTTAGCAATGTCGGCATGCGGCATGGGTAGGCATGCAGGGCAGGCCTTTCCAGTTCCAGGACAAGATCCGGGCCTTTGTCATGAAAGGTTTAGTGGGTTATAACTGGCCATCCCTGCTCAGCGTCTTCGTGCTTACTTTTGTTTTCTGTGTCATCTCTGGCCCTCCATTTCCTCATCTGTAAAATGGGGATAGTCACTGTAACCACCACGTAGGGTCACTTGAGGATTAAATGAGTTAATACGTATAAAGACTTAGCACAGTGGCTGACACCCAGTAAGTGCACAGCAATGGCTAAGATGACGTTAATCATTGCCAATGCACGAGTGAGGACACAAGACGTCCCTCCTAGTAGGTACCCAATAGCTGTTGGCTGAAGGAGAGGACGTTTGCTAGATAAAAGGAGTGAGGTCTACAGAGGGTGACGGCTGTGGCAGTAGTGGAGGTGGCGGTACGGAGACGGGCTCGGAAGGAGGTGGCCACGCTGCTCCTGGGCCACGTCTCTGCCTCGCTGCAGCTTTCTGGCAGCCCTGCATCCCGCCAAGGCCAGGTGGGTGGGTCCCGCCACAGCGTGAAAGACACACGGACTGACCAAGACACAGCAGAGCAAGGCCTCTGGAAAGGGCCAGACCAGCGCCCCGAGGACCTTTCCCGTCCCTACCTCTCTCCACACAGTAGCTTCTTTCTTTCCCTGGACACTGGTTCCGGCCGTATGTCACCTCCTTTGCAGCTCAGAGGCCAGCTCTTTGCCTCCCACTCTATATTTCAAATTCCTGGAGGGCCGGGATGTGACTTGTGATGCTGGGACTTCTAAGCTCTGCTTGTCCCTAAGCTTCCTCTGCGTTTCTGGGCGCCAGGGCTGGGATTTCACCTCTCAGAAGCATCTTGGAGTCATGAGGCAGGGATAACTTCACCCCGACCCAAGCCAGGACAAGCTGCTGAAGACACACGGTTTCTGGGGAACGGAGGGTGTCCTGCTGGCTAATTTATATACCGCCTGGAGGGGATAGGCCTGGAGAAGGTAGAATGCAAGCTGGCCACTCCCTTCCGCTGAGCTGATTAGAACAGACGGTCAGCTGCTGTCTGCTGGGATTTATCGTTTTGCACCCTTGCACCTAAAACTTGGTTTTGTACTTGCAAATCTGGACCCCACCATGACATTGCAAAACCCAGCCCCTGAAACCTGAAATGTCCACAGGATTAATGAAAAGTGGCACCAGCTCGCTCGCTTTGGCATTCCCGGCCCACTCTGAGGAGAATGTGAGATCTGGAAATGGGTTCACACAGATTGGGCCACAGTCTCCTTTTGGGATCATGGTCGGTCCTGGAGTGTGCGATGGATGCTCAGGGTCAAGCCTGAAGCCTTAGAATTAATTAACTTTCCCTGGACTCAACCTACACATTTGGCATCGGTGTTCCTCCAACAATAGGAAATATGCTATCAGGAGGGGGGTGTTAAGGTGTACCGATTTAAATAATTATAATTTGGAGCTCTGTATGACTCTGCGATGAGTCGTCATTTGTTTTAGAAGATAAGAAGCGTGTCTGTTCTCTCTGCTAAGGGCCACCTGGATTCCTCTATCGAGCTGGCTGCTTTGTCCACGCTTCCCACCCTCGTGGTGCTGAGCTGAGTCAGAGCTCTGTGCTGGGAAGGGGGGCGTGGAGATGCGTGAAGTAAGAGGTTAGTCAGGAAGGTTTCTATTTCTTTTGTGGTTTTCTGGGGGGTAAACCAAATTACATTGCCATAGAAACTTCATCTTCTATCTATTTTTCAAGAAGTTTCTCAGCAGATTTAGAACCTGGACCGAGACAGGATCAGGCACATGGGCTCAACTTAAACCGGGTTCGAGAGAGTCCGATTTACAATCCCAATCCCATAGACTAGGCTGCTGATAAACCCATAGACTAGGCTGATAAACCATCTCGGGGGCACCTCAGTTAGCATTCCCAAACTGATCCCAGGTTGAATCGCCCACTGTACATCATGGGACATTAAAATTCCCCACAGCTCTCAGGGCTGCAGATTTGCTTTGCAGAGAGTCGGTTCATATCAAGTCTGCTGGCTCAGTTCTCTGTGGGCGAAGCTACAGACACCACACGATGTCTCTGGGCTGAAAAAACAGCGAGACGTACTGCTGGTTGCCAGGCTGCTGTTGCCTCAAGAAATGGCGGGGGTTATCTCGCCTCTTCCCCGCGGCAGCTGCCACCACCAGCAGTGATGGTAAATGGTCATCTCTGACGCCGCATGTGTGGTACACCCGTGAGCATCACATTTGATGACCTTGTACACAGCAATTGTCCGATACTATCATTCCCACGTACTGAGTCTATTTTTTAATAGCTCAGTAAGCCGGATGTAAAGAGCAACGTTCAATTCCACACAGTCACACAGTTCATCTCAACACACCCTGTAATTCCTGGGTCCCCAACCCCCGGGCCGCTGACCGATACCGGTCCTCGGCCTGTTAGGAACCGGGCTGCGCGGCGGGAGGTGAGCGGCGGGCGGGCGAGCGAAGCTTCCTCTGCCGCTCCCCGTTGCTCCGCATCGCTTGCATTATGGCCTGAGCCATCGCCCCCTTCCCCTGTCCATGGAAAAACTGTCTTCCACGGAACCGGTCCCTGGTGCCAAAAAGGCTGGGGACCGTGGCTGTAATTGATTCATCGTCACACGCATTTTTCCTGCTGCGGTTGAAGGGGCTGAGATGTGCATCACGGCAACGGTGAGGGTCCGTTTGAAGGAGAGAAAAGCTTCTATTTCCTCTTTAAATGATTCACTCTTCTTCAAAGAGATGATTATGTTAATTGAAATGATCTCGGGGCCAACAGTGCAAGTAGAATCCATTCCTGTTTTCTCACATAGCATGAGGGCGGCCTTGACCTTCCCAAGCCTCAGTCTTTTCGTGTGTCGGATACAGATCATCATAATAAAAGCTTTCAAGGAAAGAAGGCTGCCCGGAGCTAGCCTTGACAGTCATGAAACGTCATCCTCTCAGCTCTCCCTCCTCCGCAAAATGGGCATGATCTCAAAATAAAAAGCAGTTATTTCATTTGAATATATCTCTATTAGGATAATCTAACGGCATCCCTCAAAACTTTCCACGTTGTGTTTCTTAAATACGTTTTTTGTTTTAGAATAGCTTTAAGTTTGTAGAAATATCGCGAAGATGATACAAAGAACTCCCATATACCACACACCCGGTTTCCACTGTTACTAACATCTCACATTAGGATGGCGCTTTGGTCCATGAGCCAGTGCCGACCTGTCATCGTTAGCTGAAGCCCATGCTGTATTCAGATCCCCTTAGTGTTTACCGAGGGTCTTCTTCCAGTCCGGGATCCGCTCCAGGACCGAATCATGTTTAGTTGTCATGCGTACTTAGGCACCCCTTGGCTCTGAAAGATTTCCTTGTTTCTGACAGCTTTGAGGAGTACCGGCTAGACATTTTGGGGAATGTCCCTCAAGTGGGGTGTGTCTGATGTTTTTGTCATAGTTGGGCTAACCATGCTGTCGGCTTTGAAGACCCCAGAGGTGAAGCGCCCTTCTCACCACATCACATCAAGGGTCCGTGCTCTCAACATGACTCATCACTGCTGACCTTGACCTTGATCACCTGGCCTGATGTCCTGTTGGTCTGGGTTCTCCACTGTAGTCACTCAAGCTTTCCCCCTTCCACGCTGTCCTCTTTGCCCACACGCAGGAGTACACCGGGACTTATACTCCAACCCTTGAGACTAATGCATCACCTAAATACATTATTTGGAATTCTGCACGGGAGATGTGTCTGTCCTCTCCCACTTAGTTATTCAACGTCTGTTTGTATCAGTATAGACTCGTGGATATTTATTTCATATTTTGGGTGTAGTCCCACACTACCGTACCACTTTATTTATTTATTTTGCTCAAATCGTGGCAGCTTTGCCCACTGGGTGATCTTCCAGCCTGCCTCTGTGTCTGCCTCTGTGTCTCTCGACATATCATCATGGAAGGGTTCCCTTTTACTTGGTTGGTTTAGGGATTTTTTTTAAGTGCTCCAGGCTCATCTTGTGTATATCTTGCCCCAGTCCCAGGGTCAGCCACTTCTCCAAGGAGCCCTGGAGAATAGTAGAAATGATAGGAGAACGGTATTCAAATCCAAGTCGTGCTTTACTCTGGGGAAACCTCACAGTTTCCGGGCTTCAGCCCACCTGGCATTCCGGTGAGTTCTCACTCTGAGTTCAGGAGGAGAGAGGCGCTTCATTACCCTCCAGCTACAGAGAAGCCTGCTGAGTGAGCTGGTTCAGATCCAGGGAGGCAAGAATGAGACCCGGGGGTGTCACGCTGCAAACCCACGCTCTTCATCACCCAGCCCGTGACATTCAGGTGCCCTCCCTGCGGGCTCCCCGTTGCCACGTCGCATGCTGTGCTCTGTGACTCAGACCCCAGGACTAGCAGCTGCGTCTGAGGGCCCAGTGTCCGTGCGGTGACCGGTGTGGCCGGGCAGTGTCGTCTGCTTGCTGTCCTGCCCCGGCTGCCTCGGTCCCCGTGAGCCTGAGCGCCACATCGTGTGCCTTCCACACTTGACACTCGGTCCCAGCAGAAGCTTCCCCAACCCCAAGGGCCTGGGGTGTTTGCCCAGTGCCCTCGCCGACCCTCACGGCTCCCGGTAGAGTGGCCCCCGCGCAAGCCCTCACTCGGCTTCAGACTTTTTTTCCCGTGTTCAGTTACATTAACTGAGCTGATGACAGGCGGTTGGATGAGAGTCATTTCCATTAGCCCTAAATGAGGCCCCGAAGGAAAATTTAATTCACATCCCCAAACACCGCTGAACTCAGAGCGTGATTCAAGGCAAAGGTGAGAGAGATGAGGTGGTTGAAAATAAGTCCATTTCCTCCTGAGATAAGACACGGCTCTCAGCCTCTCCGAGTGAAGATGCTCTAACCACACCTTTGGGTGGGAGTAGTTGTTTCAACTTGAAAAAAAATACAAAGAGTTTAAAAAAGAATCTCTGAAGCTCTGATATTTATATTTGAGTCCCCTCCTTCCCTGGCTCCTTACTTGGAAATACAGAGCCGCATCCTCCGTCCAGGTAGATGTCTGTGCCTGGGTCCTGGGGTCTCTTGCATACTTAGAAACTGCTCTGGACACATCAGAGGGGCACGGGGGTGTCCCCGAACCATACTCAGTTAACTAAAGCCTCAGAGGGCAGCAGCCCAACGACATGTTTTGAGGGAAATAGCTAGAATGTGCTTTGGAATATCTACTTTATTATGAAATGGAGTCATTTCTTTCTTCTCTGCTTCTGTTGAAATAAAGGAAAAGGGGGCCCTAGAATTGCCGACGGCCATGCAGAGCAAGCTGTAGGAGCACTTCCTTTGTATCAGTAACTTCCCTGTGACTCGTGTACTATTCGAGATTTTTAAGACAATAAAAGGCACGGCATCATTGTTCTCCAGTTGCTTGCTTATGTTGAAACAAAAGTTTAGAATTGAGAAAGGGGAATAGGAAGACAAACCAAAAGATCTCCCCAAGATGAAGAAGAAAGAGACAGAATACACCGAAACATTACTTATTCTTGACTTAAATAAATATGGCAACTGCATAAGCTTTGAGGTGTGACGAGTCAGCCAGGATGAAAAAACAAACCTCAAAACTTGGAAGACCAAGGCAGAAACAGGCAAACTACTATGAGTAATGATGGATTTCCGTTTATTAGTCTCTCCAAATGTGAAAGAAGCTGGAACTGATGCTTGGTCCACAGAAGCCCAAGTAGGGAAGGTCCATGAAAAAACATCTAAATACAGAGTGTTTTTCATACTTAGATCTTCTCACTCAGGTTTCACTCAGTGGGGTGACTCACAGGCCTCTAAGGAAGATGCCCTAAAAGCTGAGACACTCCTGCCAAAGCTGGGGATGCTCAAGCCCAGAGCTGGAAGAAGTGGGGATACATCCCTGCAGCTGGGGTGAAAGGCCTTCCTTGCTACACCCCTCTCTGCAGAGAAAGCGGCACCCCTGCATCAGCCGTCTGTGATGTGAAACAAATTTCTACAGACCTGTTGCACTAAAACAACACCTGCTAGGACCATGGTTTCCATGGCTCAGAAGTTCCAGCACAGCTTAGCTGTTCCTCTGTTCAGGGTCCCATCTGGCTAAAATCAACCTGTTGGCTGGGGCACTTCTAAGCTTAGACGGTTGTGGGCAGACCCGCTTCCTCCCAGCTGTAGACTTCCTGGCCGCTTGCTTCTTCAGGGGAGGCAGGTGAGCATCTCTGATGCTTCAGATCTCTTTGATTTCTTCCCACTCTGACCTCCAGATCCTTTTCTAAAAGGTTCACCTGATTATGCCAGGCCTGCCCAGGATTAGCTGCCTTTGGTTAACTCAGAGTCCCTTGATTGGGAACCTTAATTCCATCATCTGCAAAATTCCTTTGCAAAGTAATGTAACCTAATCACGGGAGTGACAGCCCATCATACTAACGGGTCCCGCCTCCACTCAAAAGGAGGAATCACCAGACACACACGCCAGGGGCGGGAATCTCTGCCGCCGTCTCAGAATTCTGCCAACCACAGCTGTCTCCGTGAGACCAGCTTCCGAGGCCATTGCTAAAAGCACAAATATTCACTTCTAGAAAGAAAGTACCAACGGGGCCGTGATCACCCAGACCAGGACTGGAGTGATTGATTGGTACACGGGCTGTTACAGTCAGGGCCTTGCTCACAGCCCCAGTTCCTCCACGTGAAAACGCCCGGGAGCTGATGGGCTGTAAGTGCACTTGGGAGGTGAGGACGGCTCTCCAGGAACAGGAGGGAAATTCACTGTCCCATCCTCCCTGGGTGCTCTGGCTCCTAGAATTCTCTTTGTCACTTTTTTCCTTTTTAAGCACAGAATGCATATTAGAGGCCCTTGACAGTTTTCAGATGTCCTGCTGAGGGTTGAAAAAGAGGCCTTACTGAGATTCTGTTTTCCCATCTGTGTGCTATGAAACCAAGAAAGGAGTATGAGGGGCCCTGGACAGTCGTGTGGCTCGGCTGTGGGGCAGTAGAATAGGAGAGACCAATGCAATCTGGCCTCTGGATCGGACTCAGAACCTCTGAGGCCAGACCTCACGCCCTACTAACGGAATAAGACTGCATCGACCCTAAACGTGTAGCGAACAAAAACTCCACCGAAAACATCCTCAGTTAACGTGTTTCTCCCACTGTATCCCCCAGGCCTGGAATTCTGGTAACTGGGGTGGCAGACACAAAGGGCTTCAACCAGCGTTTCTAAACCGGTGGCAGAAACTGGCTTCCACGGAGGGCCCCATATCAACCAAAGTCAATGTCATAGAAGCTCAATATCTTATAATAAGCTATCATGGCAAAGAATCTCAAAAAGAATAAATACATATGTATATGAATAACCGAATCACTGTGCTGTACACCCGAAACCAACGCCATGTTGTAAATCAACTTTATTTCAATAAAAAAATTTTAAATAAGGTAATTTATTGATTAAAAAATGAGAAACTCACAAGTGGGGCTGCACCTTCTATTGACAGGATGCTGCTGTCTAACCCTCAGGGGAAGGGAGACACCGGTTTACTTCACTATGTTTTAATGTTTTCACATTTTATTAGCAGCGGTCATCCATATTGTGCAAAAAGAAAGTCACCCGCAATCTCAAGGTGCAGATATAATCGCGGTTAAACACATGGGATTTATGCACGTGTGTGTGTGTGTGTTTTCACAATCATGAGATCACAAGTTACACATTGCTTTGTAATCTGTTATTTTTTTATTCCACCAGGAACTTTTCAGAACTTTGTCCTGTGTTTCCAGGACAAAACATACTGCTGGCATGTAGTAATTCCTCAGTAACATCCGTGGACTAAACTTGTCTCTGTTAATAAAGCTCCAGCATCGTCTCAATGACTATAAAGTGACACATTGGATGTTGTCTGAGTCAGTATTTCCCAGCACGCGATATTTTCCTACTGCTAATTTCCAGGGGGATCTTAGGTAGTACCTGGGTAAATATGTGTTTATCTTAATCATTATGTATTTTAATTTGTACTTGAAACAATTATATAAGTAGCATATCAAGCCAATGAGTTCATAATATTTTAGGATTAGACCTAAGCGCTATTTAAGTTAAAATAAGAAGACTGAAAGAAAAAGATCCTTAGTACGTAATAACTCAGGAAGTTTTCGGATTCCACAAAAATGAGTTTTAAAACGGTGCCCCAGTGATGGTAGTTTATAACGCAGAGACGTGATTCATTTAACAATCTACCTCTTTGTCTACCTTACAGACTCTTGATCATTTGCTTTGTGTTTTTTCTGTTATAAAAACACTGTGAGGAATATCTTCCTACAGATATCTTTCTATGCCTCGTTGCTTATTTCCCAAGGGAAAAAATTGCTAGGAATGGAAATACTGTGTCACGTGGTTTGCAAGTTTTAAAAGCTGTTGGTTTATAACGCGGAAAATCGTCCGTGGAACCTGAGCTCGTGTCCATGTACTCGCCCCCAGCCAGGCGCCAGAGGACAGAGTTGTTTTGTATTTTTAGAAGGCTCTGAACCAGGGGAGAGGGGAAGCTTGGTAAGTGTGCCCGGGGAGGAATGGGCAGCGTGTGCAGTCTGTGCCCCAGACCCCCTCTCTCTCTTCCTCTGGATTTTTCCTCCCTTCCTTCCTACCCTTAGAGAGAGCTGTGTGTAAATTTTAAATGTAGAAAACAATAAACTGATATTTTATAGTTTATCGTTCAAATTAAAAGACATGTGGGCCGATAGTTATATTACTCATGAGGCATTTCAAAAAAGGGTTTGTCTTTTAGCTTAGAAACCACCACTAAGAAGGGGGGCCTAGGTGGACGCTCTCCGGGAAACCCCACGGCCGTCCCCTGACGACCCCCGCATTTACCCTCCAACCGCTGTGCCCTCAGGCAGGAGACAGGGCACTCTGGCATCTCCGCCCAGCCCCTCTTCCCTCGTGGACAGCGTCCCGCTGTCCAGCTGGGCCGCTGCCAGGGTGCTTGGCTCTCACCTTAGCCCTGGGACCTCTCTGGAGTGAGGATTGAACCCAAACGGGAACCAATGGGCTGGCAGCCCCTAGGGGAGATATTTGCATTCTGTATCCGCAGACAATGTCATCATTTACTGAACTCTTTCTGA
Source organism: Neophocaena asiaeorientalis asiaeorientalis (assembly GCF_003031525.2). NCBI lineage: Eukaryota > Metazoa > Chordata > Mammalia > Artiodactyla > Phocoenidae > Neophocaena > Neophocaena asiaeorientalis. The sequence goes on along the minus strand of NW_020173687.1, from coordinate 2,620,060 downwards.
CTGCATCACCTTTATCACTTACAACATTTGTTTTAAAAGTGTATATATCTACTCTAAGTTAAAATCATTATTACTTGTAATAAGAACATAACCACACTTAATAAAAACGATGAAAATAATGTTCTCACAATCTTGCTTGATGCCAAAGCTGTGGAAGGCCCAAGCCTGCAGCCCTTCTGTCCGTCGCCAAGGGGATTAGCAGGAAGGCCGGCTGAAGATACGTTGGTGCCCAGCCCAGCACCCCCAGGGCCCCAATCCCGTCACATCTGCTCATCCCGTGACATCCCAAGTTGTATCAACTCCTCCCTGACATCCTTTTCCCTCCCCACTCCGCCACCCGAGTTCAGGTTTCTCTTGACTAATTTCTATTTAAATTTGGAGGTTTGACCGTAGCCTGTCCCAGGCCTAAGCCCAGCAACAGGATCAGAGCAGATGCTTGGCCTCTATATGCTAAAAAAAAAAAAAAAAACAGTAAATGAATAAAGTCAAATCCATCCATTTAGGTATTGGCAAGTGTACACAGACCTCGCAACCGAGAGAAATGCTAGCATCGGCAAGCTTTCTGGCTTTTCTTCCTGGAGCTGAGTATAAGAGCAAGAGGTGGAAATGACCAGGCTCAAGCTAACTGCTCAATACTCATAAATGAATTGCCGATTTTGGCTACACTCAGCCTCGTGTGAAGCCCTGGGCTGCCCAGTCCAGTTTGTGGAGAACAACCCCAACTCTCCCCGTGCTTCCCGGATTCCCTGACCCCAGGCCCGCCTGGATCTCATTGAATGATTCGTGGGAGCTCCCAGGAGACTGTTGCTGCCACCCGTGAAAGAGAATCAACAGACAGAGCTTGGAGAAAAAGAAAGGCATGTGGATATTTCTGTCCATGTATCCTGGCTCGAACAGAAGGAAGATAAACGCATTTTAATCCGCCTCAGGGTGTGCGATAAAGTAGCGAAGCATCTAGGTTCATCCTCCAGGGCACGCTTAAAAAAATCACATTCTGGCTCCTTCATGTCATTTTTCCTTAAAGTTTGCTGGGGAGAAAGCAGGGGCCCCCAGTGATCAAATTACCTCATCTTGTGCTCTTCATCTGTATTAAAATGTTTTCTTCCTTCAGCTCATTTTAATCTGGAGAGCAGCACAAGTGAGAAAGGAGATCTTGGAAAACAAAGAAATCCACTGCAGGTGAAAATATGGAGTTTCTTTTTAAGAAAACATATATTTGTCTCAAACACGTATGTGTGTGTGTTGTTTCAACATGTGTTATTTGCCTTTCTGTGTAAAGCCATTACTACGTGGGGAGAGGGGGAGATGGAAAATGAAAAATATTAAAGTGATTTCCATTTTCTTTTTGTCCTCATGAATATGAAATTCTCCTCTTGATCAAGAGAAGAATAATTAGATGGGGTCTCGGGAGACTTGAATCCTCAGCCTGGTTCTCTCTCTTAAATAGCTGCTTCGCCGGAAGCAAGTCACTTAATTGTTCTGAATTTTTGTTAAATAGTACAGAACAACTTAATATATGGACCAAAATAGACTTGTTACTCTTTCACTTAGAATCAAAATACATTTATTCATTCATATGAAAACATTATTTTTATTACATTTTCATATTAACCATTTCAATAATAAAGGATTTTAATAAGAAAATCAGTACTGCTCTCTGGACCCTGCAAGGTTAATATCTATTCAATGCTAGATTTTAGATTTCAGCACAAAGATTTCTAATCCTTTTTCCAGAAAATGGACTTAGAGCTTCAGTGTCCCTTGGGGGACCACCCAGGTCCTGTGTCCTAAGAACTGGATGTTCTTAAAGCCCCTCCCATTTTAACTGTGTGTCTCTGATTTATCTGTCACGTATGGGTCTGTTTGGAAATGTGACTATCTGTTCTACTTTCAAGTTTTAGAAACTGTCTTGCTGTCAGTAATGCTTGTCAACTTCAATTTAAGGGCGCTGAAATCCACAACCTGATTCTGGATAATAATGGATCAGAAATTGAAAGCGGAGAAGTCACATTATTAATGTGTGATCATTGCCTCGCACACACACACGCACACGCACACACATGCTCAAAAGGGCAGGTACAGGCTTCAAACCCTCTTCAGTTTCCCAAACAGAAACCCCTGCCTGTTCCTCTGTATCCTGAGACTTTTCATTTATTCATGATCCGACATCAGGTAAGGGAGTCTGTCTCCCCAACAATTGCTTGTTTCCAAGAGTTGCAGAAGCCCCGATGCAGACCGCTGGGTGTTTGCTTTCCAGGGCTGTGAGCTGAAATGAAAGCAAGAAAAAGGGAGAAGCACGATCTTCCTGGAATATTTATGTTGTTGAAGATGACCTTAAGACTCTTGAAAACCCCAGGACGTGACCCACCTTCCGTCCCCGCTTCCGAAAGGAGAAGCAAGAAGATGAGCCTGGGAGGAGAGACAGCGTGATTAGTGCCTCCTGCTTGGAATCAAGGCTACAAAGGAGCTTTATGTCCGTATCTCCCCTCAAGGCCAAGCGTCCTTCCCCTCTTCCCGCCTGCCCTCCTCTAGGCTGAAGCCTTAACATTGAAAATTCTGTTTCGTGTTTGATTCCAGGAGAACAGAGCCGAATCTGCAGCAACTCACCCCCACGTTCTTTGCAACTTTACGAGATACAAAATAGTGCAAGCAAAGTCCCCGGAACTATAATTTCCTTCTGTGAGAGAAACAACTGAAAACAAACTACAAAATCTCGCTCCAGCCCATCTCTACCTTTTTTTTATAAATATGTTTACGGAAAGACATTTGCTCTCTATGTGCGTGTTAATCTGAAGTCAGTTTTCTAATATCCCCCTGGAATACCAGCTTTCTTTTTATTATTTTTAGAGCAAAGACGTGAACGGTCCCCGTATGTTTCCAGGAATCGTTGCTTCCCAAGGGAAGGTATCCGGTGCAAGCAGGTGGTCACCTCGATGGCTGATGAAGTTTTCCCCACGTGCGGAGGTGGCTCTAGCCCAGCGAACGTGTGGTCGGGAAGAGGGGAAGGATCACGGCTGTGCTGGACCAGCTACACAGGCCTTTGCTGGGGAGGGGAGTGGTGTCACGTGGGTCCACCTGCTCAGACACGTATGGAGGCACGTTGAGTTCACCCAGAAGCTGTCTCCTGCCCAGACTGGAGCCTTCACTCCTGTTTCTTCATTTGGACTTTATTCCATAATCATCCTTTGAGTGTCTCCTACGTGCTAGGTATTGAGGGATGCATGGGACACTCAATGGGAGGTAACACGGGGGCCGTGGTGTCCGGAGACTCACAGATGGGACAGACACCAATGCGTAGAAGGGCTGAGAATAGACAGCCTCGGAGTCACCACAATGAGGATGCCCATACAACAGCAGGCAGCCTGCCCGGGCGTCTCCTCCACGCCAGGCCTGGTCCTGAGACGTTACCTGTGTTAACTCCCCTGGGGCCCACAGCAGACACCAAGTGGGAGACCCAGCTCCTGACACCTGCTCTGCCTACTTTAGAGACCAAACGCTGACCCCTGGGCCTTCTTCCCTGGACTTCATGCTGCACTGAGACGAAATCCAGGAAGCAGGGGTTTTAACCCTTGTGTTTTCATCTCCATTAGCCACATATGCTCATTTTCTTCCTAAAAAATTAATGAGGAACCTACCAAGAGAGAGGCTGTTAGGGGTACCTGGATGTAAAAGTACACACACTTAACTATACGTGTGACGACCCCAGTGGTGTCCATGAGCACTACATCTACTAAATAAAAGTGGGGGAGACACAGTCAATATTTCACTCTGGTTTATAGATTTATCTTGAAAAAAGAACTGTTTCCAGGGACGTGTGGACAAAGCATAATTCTGTGGTCTAGACCAGTAGCTCCCAAACAATGGGGGCAGCTTTGCCCCCAGGAGATATTTGCCAATGTCTGCAGACATTTTTCGTTGTCACGATTGGGGTAGGGAGAGAGACCAGAAGTCCAGCTAAACATCCCACAGGGCCAAGAAGGAGCCCCC
>NW_020173687.1:2612624-2615925 GCF_003031525.2 Neophocaena asiaeorientalis asiaeorientalis | reverse complement strand
CGCCCCCCCACCCCCAGCCAAGTAAAGAATCATCCCATCCAAGTGTCCATGGTGTTTATCTTTGGATGGAGGTCATCCAACACAACAGAACCAAGTTGCAAGCACACCTCTATGCCGTGTGTGAGTATGGATTGACCAGACTGAGCTGTTCTCTCCAGTTTTGCATGAGATACTTCTCCCTTCATCAGACTTGAGATCAAAGGAGCAAATAAGCTGCTTATTCCCTCACATTTTATTTATTTTTTTAACATCTTTATGGAGTATAATTGCTTTACAATTTCGTGTTAGCATCTGCTGTGCTGTGGCTAAAACTTCCAAAACTATGTTGAAGCATAGCAGTGAGAGTGGGCAACCTTGTCTTTTTCCTGATCTTAGGGGAAATGGTTTCAGTTTTTCACCATTGAGAATGATGTTGGCTGTGGGTTTGTCATATATGGCCTTTATCATGTTGAGGTAGGTTCCCTCTATGGCCACATTCTGGAGCGTTTTTATCATAAATGGGTGTTGAATTTTGTCAAAAGCTTTCTCTGCATCTATTGAGATGATCATATGGTTTTTCTCCTTCAGTTTGTTAATCTGGTGTGTCACATTGATTGATTTGCATATATTGAAGAATCCTTGCATTCCTGGGATAAACCTCACTTGATCATGGTGTATGATCCTTTTAATGTGCTGTTGGATTCTGTTTGCTAGTATTTTGTTGAGGATTTTTGCATCTATGTTCATCAGAGATATTGGCCTGCAGTTTTCTTTTTTTGTGACATCTTTGTCTGGTTTTTGTATCAGGGTGATGGAGGCCTCGTAGAATGAGTTTGGGAGTGTTCCTCCCTGTGCTATATTTTGGAAGAGTTTGAGAAGGATAGGTCTTAGCTCTTCTCTTCTCTAAATGTCTGATAGAATTCGCCTGTGAAGCGATCTGGTCCTGGGCTTTTGTTTGTTGGAAGATTTTATTCACAGTTTCAATTTCCGTGCTTGTGATAGGTCTGTTTATATTTTCTATTTCTTCCTGGTTCAGTCTCGGAAGGTTGTGCCTTTCTAAGAATCTGTCCATTTCTTCCAGGTTGTCCATTTTATTGGTATAGAGTTGCTTGTAGTAATCTCTCATGATCCTTTGTATTTCTGCAGTGTCAGTTGTTACTTCTCCTTTTTCATTTCTAATTCTGTTGATTTGAGCCTTCTTTTTTTTCTTGATGAGTCTCACTAATGGTTTATCAATTTTGCTTATCTTCTCAAAGAATCAGCTTTTAGTTTTATTGATCTTTGCTATGGTCTCCTTCATTTCTTTTTCATTTATTTCTGATCTGATCTTTATGATTTCTTTTCTTCTGCTAATTTTGGGGTTTATTTTGTTCTTCTTCTTCTAGTTGCTTTAGGTGTATGTTTTTCTTCTTTATTTGAGATTTTTCTTGTTTCTTGAGGTAGGATTGTATTGCTATTAACTTCCCTCTTAGAACTGCTTTTGCTGCATCCCATAGGTTTTCGGTCACTGTGTTTTCATTGTCATTTGTTTCTAGGTATTTTTTGATTTTCTCTTTGATTTCTTCAGTGATCTCTTGGTTATTTAGTAGTATATTGTTTATCCTCCATGTGGTTGTAATTTTTACAGTTTTTTTATCCTGTAACTGATATCTAGACTCATAGCATTGTGGTCAGAAAAGATACTTGATACAATTTCAATTTTCTTAAATTTAGCAAGGCTTGATTTGTGACCCATGCTATGATCTGTCCTGGAGAATGTTCCTTGAGCACTTGAGAAGAAAGTGTATTCTGTTTTTTTGGTTGGAATATCCTGTAAATATCAATTAAGTCCACCTTGTTTAATGTGCCATTTAAATATTTTTTTCCTTATTTATTTTCATTTTGGATGATCTGTCCATTGGTGAAAATGGGGTGTTAAAATCCCGTACTATGATTGTGTTACTGTCGATTTCCCCTTTTATGGCTGTTAGCATTTGCCTTATGTATTGAGATGCTCCTGTGTTGGGTGCATGAATATTTACAATTGTTATGTCTTCTTCTTGGATTGATCTTTTGATCTTTTTGTAGTGTCCTTCTTTGGCTCTTGTAATATTCTTTCTATTAAAGTCTATTTTGTCTGATATGAGACTTGCTATTCCAGCTTTCTTTTGATTTCCATTTGCATGGAATATCTTTTTCCATCCCCTCACTTTGAGCCTGTATGTGACCCTAGGTCTGAAGTGGGTCTCTTGTACATAGCATATATACAGGTCTTGTTTTTGTATCCATTCAGCCAGTCCATGTCTTTTGGCTGGAGCATTTTAATCCATTTACATTTAAGGTAATTACCGCTATGTATATTCCTAGTACCATTTTTTAAATTGTTTTGGGTTTGTTATTGTAGGTCTTTCCTTCTCTTGTGTTTCCTGCCTAGAGAAGTTCCTTTAGCATTTGTTGTAAAGTGGGTTTGGTGGTGCTGAATTCTCTTAGCTTTCGCTTGTCTGTAAAGGTTTTAATTTCTCGGTTGAATCTGAATGAGATCCCTTGCTGGGTAGAGTAATCTTCGTTGTAGGTTTTCCCCTTCCATCACTTTAAATATGTCTTGCCACTCCCTTCTGGCTTGCAGAGTTTCTGCTGAAAATCAGCTGTTAGTTAACCTTATGGGGATTCCCTTGTATCACCAAGACCCTGTCAGCCACACGGCTCAGAAGAAAAGGGAGAAAAAAAGAAAGAAGAAACAGATTAAAAAAATTTTTTTTAATTATTAAAATAAAATAATAATTATAAAAAGAAGAGGGCAACCAAACCAATTAACAATCCTTTCCATGTTAGGGAAGTTTGCAACTATAATCTCTTCAAATATTTTCTTGGACCCTTTCTTTTTCTCTTCTTCTTCTGGGACCCCTATAATTCAAGGTGCATTTAATGTTGTCCCAGAAATCTCTGAGACTGTCCTCAAGTCTTTTCACTCTTTTTTCTTTATTCTGCTCTGCAGTAGTTATTTCTAGTATTTTATCTTCCAGATCACTTATCTGTTCTTCTGCCTCAGTTATTCTGCTATTGATTCCTTCTAGAGAATTTTAAATTTCATGTATTGTGTTGTTCATCATTGTTTGTTTGTTCTTTAGTTCTTCTAGGTCCTTGTTAAACGTTTCTTGTATTTTCTCCATTGTATTTCTGAGATTTTGGATCATCTTTACTATCATTACTCTGAATTCTTTTTCAGGTAGACTGCCTATTTCCTCTTCATTTGTTTGGTCTGGGGGGTTTTTACCTTGCTCCTTCATCTGCTGCATATTTCTCTGTCTTCTCATTTTGTTTAACTTACTGTGTTTGGGGTCTG
>NW_020173687.1:2571274-2612336 GCF_003031525.2 Neophocaena asiaeorientalis asiaeorientalis | reverse complement strand
TTGCTGGGTAGAGTAATCTTCGTTGTAGGTTTTCCCCTTCCATCACTTTAAATATGTCTTGCCACTCCCTTCTGGCTTGCAGAGTTTCTGCTGAAAATCAGCTGTTAGTTAACCTTATGGGGATTCCCTTGTATTTTATTTGTTGCTTTTCCCTTGCTGCTTTTAATATTTTTCTTTGTATTTAATTTTTGATAGTTTGATTAATATGTGTCTTGGCATGTTTCTCCTTGGATTTATCCTGTATGGGACTCTCTGCACTTCCTGGACTTGACTGACTATTTCCTTTCCATGTTAGGGAAGTTTGCAACTATAATCTCTTCAAATATTTTCTTGGACCCTTTCTTTTTCTCTTCTTCTTCTGGGACCCCTATAATTCAAGGTGCATTTAATGTTGTCCCAGAAATCTCTGAGACTGTCCTCAAGTCTTTTCACTCTTTTTTCTTTATTCTGCTCTGCAGTAGTTATTTCTAGTATTTTATCTTCCAGATCACTTATCTGTTCTTCTGCCTCAGTTATTCTGCTATTGATTCCTTCTAGAGAATTTTAAATTTCATGTATTGTGTTGTTCATCATTGTTTGTTTGTTCTTTAGTTCTTCTAGGTCCTTGTTAAACGTTTCTTGTATTTTCTCCATTGTATTTCTGAGATTTTGGATCATCTTTACTATCATTATTCTGAATTCTTTTTCAGGTAGACTGCCTATTTCCTCTTCATCCTTGCTCCTTCATCTGCTGCATATTTCTCTGTCTTCTCATTTTGTTTAACTTAATGTGCTTGGAGTCTCCTTTTCGCAGACTGCAGGTTCATAGTTCCTGTTGTTTTTGGTGCCTGCCCCCAGTGGGTGAGATTGGTTCAGTGGCTCGTGTTGGAGGGGACTGGTGCCTGTGTTCTGGTGGGTGTGGGTGGATCTTGTATATAATAATTATAAAAAGAAGAGGGCAACCAAACCAATTAACAAATCCACCAATGATAACAAGTGCTAAAAACTAAACTTAGATAAACATAAAAATCAGAAACAAACCAGATGCAGAAAGTAAACCCCAAGTCTACAGTTGCTCCCAAAGTCTACTGCCTTAATTTTGGGAACGTTCGTTGTCTCTTCAGATTTTCCACAGATGCAGCGTTTATCAAGTTGATTGTGGGATTTAATCCGCTGCTCCTGAGGCTGCTGGGAGAGATTTCCCTTTCTCTTCTTTGTTCGCACAGCTCCTCTGTGTGTAGGTCGCTCGAGGGCATCTGTTCTTCACTCACACAGGAGGGGGTTAAAGCAACGGCTGCTTAGGGAGCTCTGGATCACTCAGGCTGGGGGGAGGGAGGGGTACAGTAGTCATAATTGGAATGCGGGGCGAGCTTGCGGCGGCCGAGGCCAGTGTGACAACTTCCTCCTGGGGAAGTTGTCCCTGGATCACGGGACCCTGGAAGTGGCAGGCTGCACAGCCTCCTGGGGGGCTGGGGGTGGATAGTGACCTGTGCCTGCACACAGGATTCTTGGTGGCTGCAGCAGCAGTGTTAGCGTTTCATGCCTGTCTCAGGGGTCTGAGCTGATAGCCGCAGTTCACACCTCTTTCTGGAGCTCGCTTAGGCAATGCTCTCCCTTCTGTGGGCACACAGGGAAGGAATCCCCTCTCCTCACACACCCTGAAATAATGGTCTCTTGCCTCTTAGGCAGGTCCAGACTATTTCCCAGACTCCCTTCCGGCTAGCTGTGGTGCACTAGCCCCCTTCAGCCTGTGTTCACACAGCCAACCCCAGTCCTCTCCCCGGGGTCTGACCTCCAAGTCCCTAGCCTCAGCTCCCAGCCCCCGCCCGCCCCAGCAGGTGAGCAGACAAGCTTCACGGGCTGGTGAGTGCTGGTCGACACTGATCCTCTGTACAGGAATCTCTCCGCTTTGCCCTCTGCTCCCTTGTTGCTGCGCTCTCCTCCACGGCTCCGAAGCTTCCCCCGCACCATCCCCGTCTCTGCCAGTGAAGGAGCTTCCTAGTGTGTGGAAACCTTTCCTCCTTCACAGCTCCCTCCCACTGGTGCAGGTCCCATCCCCATTCTTTTGTCTCTGTTATTCTTTTTTCTTTTGCCCTACCCAGGTACGTGGGGAGTCTCTTGCCTTTTGGGAGGTCTGAGGTCTTCTGCCAGCATTCAGTAGGTGTTCTGTAGGAGTTGTTCCACGTGTAGATGTATTTCTGATGTATTTGCGGGGAGGAAGATGATCTCCACATCTTACTCCTCCACCATCTTGAAGGTCCCCCGCCCCTCACATTTTAAAGTTTAGAAATCCAACTGACGATTCTTCCAGTGCCCTTAGAAAAGACCTCCTTCCTTCCAAGCCCTAAGCTCCCAGTCCCCGTCCATCGACCCACAGCAAACAGACACATTCCCCAAAGCACAGTTAAAGAGAATGACTGCCTATTAGTGCCAGGCACCCCGGTATCAGCTAATCTGAAATTAAGTGGGAGATAGTTTTTTAGGGCTGTGTTCTGTTAAGCAAGCAAAATGCAAACCCTTCCCATCCTTAGTGATTGATTAATGACCTTTGAAAGGACCCTGCTAAATGGAACAACTGAAGAATATGGGAGCAATTAAGGAGCTTTTGCTCGGCAGTTCACTTATCAAAATGACTTAGACAAGATTTCAGCTGGATCATTGCCCCTTGTACCTTAACCACTGTCAAATCACATCCAACAACCCCAAGAAGACTATTTTAGGCACATCAGCGAAATGCCACCCTGAACTTTTAGCAGCAATTATAGGTGTAACGGATATTGGCCTCAGGGAGAGTTGGACTGAACTTCTCCGTGAGCTTCGATCCGCAATCCGCACGCCCAGTGCCCAGAGATCCCTTGCTCGCCTCGAGTTACAGGTATTTGCCGGTCCCATTAGCATTTCCCAGATAAAAGGCACTCTCTGGAAAGGGTAAAAACTAGGCTAGTTCGAGCAATGAGACACTTTGTTCCGGGAAGGTTTCCTTTGAAACAGCAATTACTAACTTGCACCAGATAACTTAGGGAAGCAGAGCTAAAACCATCACAGTGCTTTGAACAGAAATCCCACCCCAAGTATTCTGTTACCCTTCCTTTTTCTTCCTCCAGCTTTTCTGTGTGATGAAAATTCACCGGTTCCTTCCGAGGCTGCTGGCCCTTTCTGTTGCTTATGGAGAAGGATGTTTACTGGGTGTCAAGTCCAGGCAGAGCAGGTGTCCCACGCTCCGGGCTCTGCTTGGACAGAAATATCCTCTTCCTTGCTGGACCCAACCCTGCTCCCTGGCCCACAGCAGAAGAAAGAGAAGATTAAACATTCATTCAGATGCATTTGCCTTAGAGATCTGTTTTTAAAAGCACCACGTGCCAAGGACATCACAGAATTTGATCTCTCCCCTCAGTATGATAAAAGTGAGTGAATGGACTTCTGATTGCTTGTGATGGCAAGATTTTCATTTTCTAAATTCATGGACCACTTGGGAGGATTGAGAATTGGGCTGTGTTCCAATATTTATCCTCACTGATGGCCTCTGAGTCTGTATCAGTCAGACAGGAATGGTGAACGCCAATCTCCCTTCTTTTGCCCCCAATCCAGGGCCGTCCTCTGTTCCAGATTAAGCAGATGGAGTCCTTCATTGATGTGCTGACTTCCTTTCCCAGGAACTTTTCAAGAGCAAAGGTGAATGGTGGGACTCAGAGCTCCCACTGCGCCCGTAGATTGTTTTGACTATTTCCCTCTTCTCTCATCCAGAACTTGCTGGTTCCCCATGACCCCTTCCCCATATTTTGCAGTTTTCCAAGTCCATTGGGTAACTGGGACCTTTAACAAGTGAGGGGAAGAGCTTCATGACACTGGGCTTGGCAATGATTTCATGGGCTTGACACCAAAGTCATAGGCAACAAAGGCAAAAATAGATGTGTGACTACATCAAACTCAAAAGCTTCTGCACAGCAAAAGACTTTTATATTTATATATAAAAGTTATATATTTGACTTTTTGTATTTTAATATATATGTTTGACTTTTGTATTTTAATCTAATCTCATGTCCTATGACCTTTCCATACTCCCTTGTTAGTTCCAGGGTTTGTGGGGAGGTGGTTATATATTTGACTTTTGTATTTTAATCTAATCTCATGTCCTGTGACTTTTCCATACTCCCTTGTTAGTTCCAGGGTTTGTGGGGAGGCAGTCCATTTTTAAGGATTTTCCACACAGACAATCATGGCATCTGTGAGCAGAAACAGTTTTATGTCTCCATTCACCATTCGTACATATTCTCCTTCCTTTTCTCCTGTTATTGCACTGGCCAGGATTTCCAGAACCATGTTGGGTCACATTGTTCTCAGTGGTGAGCGTGCATGTCCTTGCTTTGTTCCTAATCGTAATAAGGAAAGTTTCTAGTTTCTAACCATTAAGTATGATGTCTGGAGAGATAATTCCTTTATTTATGGGTTTTAAAGATGTTTTCTGGCCACCATGATTTCTGATGAAAAACCCCTGTCCTCAAACTCTTTTCTCGATTTTTTTCTTTGTCTTTATTTTTCTTTCAGTACTTTGATTAAGGTGTGTCTGTGATTTTTTTTTTTTTTTAGCTTGTTTGGGTTTTTTAGTTTCCTTGATCTATAAATTTATGTCTTTCACCAAATTTAAGATATCTTCGGCTATTTTTTTTTTCTGCATTAATCTCTTTCTCCTCTCCTTCTGATACAGGCAAAAAAAAGTTAGAAGTTGTGATATCACCCAATAGATGCTATTCATTCTCATTAAATTTTTTCTGGGTTCTTCAGATTGGAATTTTTTTCTTGGTCTAGCTTCAAATCCAATAATTCTTTATGTATCTGCATTTTAAAATTGCACTCATCCAGTGAGTTTAATTTCAGATATTAAATGCTCACTTCTAAAATTTCCATTTGCTTCTTTTTTATACCATTTGTTTCCCTTCTGAGAAATTGTCTATTTCTATTCATTTCAAGCATGTTTACCTTTACTTTATGCAACATAGTTCGAATAATTGCTTAAATGTCTTTACCTGATCATTTCAAAATTTGACTCATCGTGGGGTTGGAATTTTGCTGATTGTCTTTTCCTTGACAATTGATCACATTTCTCTTGGCTTTGTATGTTGGGCTGTTCTGGATTGTATTCTGAACATTTTGAATTCTATGCTATGACTCCTGTTACATCCTCTTGGTAAGGTTTTTTGTGGTTTGTGTTATTTTGCCAGGCAGTCAACCCACTTATGTTCAGACCAGATAACTGTCATTTGTACTTTTTCTAGAGCTTTAAATTTAAGCCGTGGGAGAGTGGCTGTAGTGCGGGTTTATTCTGTGAAACTCTTTCCTTCCTAACTTGGGCCTTTTAAAATATAATACAGAGTTATTTAAACACCCCAATATCTACACCATTAATAGGCTAATGATCTGCTTCCAGGGTTAAAGGTGATAAAGAAAATTTGATAAATGCAATTAGGTGAGAGCTGAATTTTTAATGGAAACAGTGTAAAAGAGCCATCAGCTGACTCTTTTTCTTGAGGGTTGCTCACACCCAGATCATGTGTGCTTAGGAGAGCCAAGGAAAATATGCATCCCTAAATACGTCTTCAGGGAAAATCTTCTTGGTCACTGGGCATTCCTCCCAGATCTCAATATGACACACATTAAAGCAAGGATACATACTTTTTTAAATAAATAAATCTATTTATTTTTGGCTGCGTTGGGTCTTTGTTGCTGTGCGCGGACTTTCTCTAGTTGCGGTGAGCGGGGACTACTCTTCGTTGTGGTGTGCTGGCTTCTCATTGCGGTGGCTTCTCTTGTTGCAGAGCACGGGCTCTAAGCATGCAGGCTTCAGTAGTTGTGGTTCACGGGCTCTAGAGCACAGTCTCAGTAGTTGTGACGCATGGGCTTAGTTGTTGCACGGCATATGGGATCTTCCTGGACCAGGGCTCGAACCCGTGTCCCCTGCATTGGCAAGCGGATTCCTATCCACTGTGCCACCAGGGAAGCCCCAAAGTGAGGATACAAACTTAACATGTAAGACATTGCCTGCGTACTGCCAAAGTATCACTCAATTTAAAATATCTTTTCAAAGTGACAAAATTGCCCTGAGGACATGTAAAAGCTAATGTAATAAGAAAACAGTAAACCTGGAAGGGTAAAGAAGGTCGTTGGATTTTGGACTGGAAAAAAGTATGTCGCCAATCCCCGATTTTTCGAGGTTTAGTTGTTGGCAGTGGATCAGTTGCTGCTAGATAAATCTATGCGCACACACACACACTCACACACACACACACACACACACGCACGTCACTCATAAAGCCCATTCAGTACAAAGCATTTCTAAATAAAATGTTAATAAAAAGCAGAATTTGGTGGATTGTGTACATAATTATTCCATTCAAGAGATAATAAAAAGCAATTAACCAACAGAGACAAATAAGTCAATAATGAACAAAGGATCCTGCCTTGCATTTCCCATTTCAAAGCTAAGGCTGGAACGAGGGAATGGAAAAACAGAGCAGACCTCAGCAAATCTGGAACCAGAAGACTTAAGCTTCTCTTGCCCCTGTGAATTCTCCCTAACCCCCTAGGCTTAGACCCCCAAGCCCCATAGAAAGCCATGGAAATGGCCATGCTCTGGAGACCAAATGACTAGCAAACTGAAATATTTTCCTGAGACGCTGGAAGAATACAAGCACAGCACGCATACACCACCCACAATTTAAATCATCATTCCACAGCCAGTATTAAAAAGCTGACAGTTAATAAGAAATAAACATCTCATTTTCTTCTTTCTGAGATTTTAAGCCCTTATTTACCAAATTGTTTTAAAGAAGGTATATGGTCAAAACTCTGATGAGTTTTGAGAAAATAGGCCCTGAGATCTGAAAGCGAGGCTGCCCGCCCTCTTCACCTTGATGTTGGGAAACTTTGGGGGAGAAAAGTGCTTTTCTGTGTTAACTCAGGGGCCCCACTGATAAGCTGCCCCTTGAACGTGCTAATGAACGTCAAGGGCTGGGCTGAGAATGGAAATCCATGGAGAGGCGGGTTAGCACCGCGGCTTCAACTCTCTGCCCTTTGAAAACTTTAACTTAAACTGCTCAAAAGAAGAAAAATTATCTAACTCTCATTTTTCCTTTATTCCAACAGCTCATTATTCCAGCAATAAAATTTATAAATTACTTATTAGGTGTCTGGTCCAAGGGATTCAGTAACATCAGAATGAATCTCTGGGCTTGGGGAATCTAACGGGAGAGACAGTTATTAAAAAATAATTAGGCAATAATTCTCTAATTGCAGTGGTGAGAGGTCACCAGCAAACGAATGCCACCGAATGGGAAAAGAAGATCCTTAACAGGGTTCTTACCCTAGTTCGGAGGTCAGGAAGTCTTCCTTGAAGAGTTAAGTCAAGAACTAAGGATATGGGGACATGATCCAGTTCAAGGGGTGTGGGGAGGTGAGAACAACCCAGGTACAGAGTGTGGCTCGGCACGGGGAAGCCAGCACACATGCACGTAACAAGGCCAAATGCGAGAAATGCTTGGGAGACCATACTGGAGCTTTAAGGAACAGCCAAGAGAAAAATATTTACTTTCTATTCATTTATATTAATTAGTTTTTTTTTTACACCATTGACCAAGTAACTTCTGTTTTCCAGGCATTACTGTGGATCCTATGCTACTCCCCAGCCAGCCACGGTCCTGCTATTTCAGGGTTCCCCTTCTAGCTTCAAGTTTTCAAGTGACAAAAGTCCTAGATTAGTAGCTTCCTTGACCAAGTAGAATCTTTTTTTTTTTTTTTTTTTTTTGCGGTACGCGGTCCCTCACTGTTGTGGCCTCTCCCGTTGCGGAGCACAGGCTCAGCGGCCATGGCTCATGGGCCCAGCCACTCCGCAGCATGTGGGATCTTCCCGGACCGGGGCATGAACCCGCGTCTCCTGCATCGGCAGGCGGACTCCCAACCACTGCGCCACCAGGGAAGCCCCAAGTAGAATCTTAAAAGTAAAAGAAAACTCTCCAGATTCTTTATGTGAAGAATACCATCAATCAGAGCGCCCGGTGCGTTATTGTTCGTATAAACCTTCTGCCTTCCTTGTGCCCCATACTTGGCTCCTGTCCACTCCGCCACGCAGGTAGCACCTCCTACATTTCACATGTATCTTTTTGCCTGAGGGCATTCTTGGAGAATGCACGTTGGTATTTTGTCACTCCTCCACTGCTTGCATTATTTACTCAGCTCCATATTTACAGATCTAACCATTTAGCAAGACGTGCATCTCCTCCTTCATGGTGGGTGGTGTGCATCCCACGTTTTCCCTCTCCACTCCTGGGTGTGTCCTATTGGGAACCTGTGTGAGGGCTGCGTGGGCAAACATAACCAGGAAAGGCATGGCTGGTTCGGAGCATATTCATATGATTTGTGTGACTAAGTGATGGTTGGCTGATTGTCAGGATCTTTGCCTCAGTAGTTCCTGGTGATGTCAACATTCCCCACATCCTTGTCAACATGTGGTATTACCAGATTTAAAAAATTTTCCCCAGCTCATTCAGTGCGACCTTATTTTATTTTTCATGGATCTGATTACTAAATAATGTGATGTCCTCGTATGCTTGGACGATAGAGACTCGTCTTCTGTAAATCATCGCAAATCCATTCTTCAAATGGAGCTGCTTTTTATTCCATGCTGTTTTGTAGGAGTCAGTTTTTATTCTACCCAGGAAAAGCCAAGATCCCCCCGCCCCAGTGTCCCACAAGGTTCTGCAACGTCTGACCACATACCCACCCTCTCTCTGGCTCACCCCCAACCACTTCCCTCCGGCCCACTTCCTCTCAGACACCTCTTGTCTATCTCCATAAAATGTAGGTTCTAGGAGGACGGAGGCCAGCCTTCTCTAGTCCATCCGCAGCACCCACCGTGCCCTGCCCGCAGCAGACACTCAGCCAGTCTTTGTGAGATGAATGGATGGATGGAGAACACTTGATACGTGCCTGCCACGTGGTCAGCACTCAATCTACGCATCGTATGTACTTGTTTCTATCTTTCCCAGCATCACTAGAAAGAGAAAGGAAAGGGTACCATTGGCTCTGTATGGGGCTGCTTCCCTCCCTTCCTACCCCCCCAAACCGTGAAAATGATATGATATGAATAACCATTGTGCTTTATCCGCAAAGTCGCTGCAGGTGGGCGACGCTAAAAGAAAATCTTGAACTAAGGCCTCCGAGGGTGTCAAGCTACAGTTCCTTAGCAGGCTACTGACTAAATAATACGTTGGCCCTTAGGCCAATATGCAAACTAAAAATCCTTCATCAGGAGCCATTGTGTTCCCAATCTCATCTTATCTCCAAAGAAGGAATGTTACAATTAGCAATTCAGAAACTCTTTTACATCTTAGTAACCATGCATAAAAATTAATTCAAGCAAAACCTAATTTAGAATAATAATAACATGACTTCCTAATGTTTCCTACATTAATCATGGTTAAGACAGTTACTATAGCAGCACTGTTGGAACTTATTGAAAGTAACGGTAATTCGCTTCCGCGCAAGTTCTCTTCTGAGAATGTTACTATTTGTTTAAGCAAAGGAGAACGAAATAGGAGAGCACCCTGTTTCCTTTTAACTAATTTAAGGTTCAATAGCGGACACAATCAAAAGTAATAAAGTGCTGTTTGCTCTGAGGGGAGGTGGTGGTGACCTCTGATTTTTATGGTTAGATTACTTCTAGATGTCTTTTCTCCGTCTCACCATTTTTTCCCCCTGTCTCATCTTTTTGCTCAAACTCAGGGGAAAAATATGGGATGAAGGAGTTGAATTGAGCGGGGAGAGAAATACATTGTGGGGGGCTACTCCCATCGAGGGGCCAGAATGAAGTCCATCTCACTTCTGTCCCTGGAGATCTTCCAGAGCCCAAACCAGACTTAAAGATCACAGTGAGGGGTCAGAGGGTCGGAAGTTGGGGAGAAGTCTGGGAAAACTTAAACAGCATGAGATCGTGCAAGAACTCCCCCAGGTATGCAGCTCAGCATTCTTGGATTCTGGTCTCACAGTGACGACAGCTGGGCCCTGCCCCTCTGATATCAGGTGCTTCCAGGCGGCCAAATGTTCAAGATTTTCACACAGAGCCAGCAGAGTTGCTGACGTTGCAGGTCCCACGTGGTAAACACAGTGAGACAGAGCAGTTGTTCAGACCTGGGTTCAACTCTCTGCTGTGCTGCAGACTGGCTGGTCCCCTCTGGCAAAGAGCTTGACTTCTCAGCAGCCCTTTCGTTCTGCTGTAACAGGTTTCCCAGTGGCAGCACAATTGACATTGGGGGCTGGATCATTTCCTGTTGTAGGGCTGTCCTGTGCATGGCGGGGAGGGGTTAGCAGCATCCCTGGTCTCTCCCCCGACTAGATGCCAGTAGCACCTGTGTAGTCAGGACAACCAAAAATGTATCCAGACCTGGCAGCATGTGCTCAGGAGGACAGAATCACCCCCAGTTGAGAACCACTAAACTGTAAAATAAAAATAATTAGAGTAGCTCCTTACTAAGAAAATACAATGAGGCAAGCTGCCCGGTGGACCGTGAACCCCATGAGGGCAGACTACATGCCATGGAGTGAGTGAGCCTCGGAAGAACCCTCAGGCAGACAGTAAATCCTTGATGCGGTCATTACAAAAGTTTCTCCTTGACCAATTAGAGAAAATGGATTTTTTCCCCCCAAAATACTTAAACACCAAGATGTCTTAGTTCATAAAATAGAGCAGCTTTGTCTCAGAACACTCACCACCATTTTCACGATAAGACTTTGGTCCAGATGATATGAAGAACTATGTTTTAAGTCAAACTCCTTCAATATAAGCAAGACAATTTATGTTTACTCACTTCTATCAAATGCATCTGGGTTGACACATTCCATAAGGACTCTTTCCATAATATACATTTTCCTTGACTCTTATACTCATTTAGGTAGATAGCTTTTTCCACTTTCTTGAACTTCTTTTTTCTTTTTTTTTAATCTCTTTGTAAATCTCAGAACAATTTCAAAAACAGAATTTGCCTTCTCCAGTTCACTGAAGACATATTTATTTTAGACCAGCCAGTTGTGCAGATTTCAAATATTGATTGGTCACATGTGAAAACCAAATTAGGTCTCGTCTCGGATTCTATTACTGAAAACCCTCTGCCTAGTCCAAGTGAGGTTGAGGTTCAAATATGCTTTTATATCAGCTGTGCAAGAATTCCCTATGTCAGTGAATTGTTTTTAAATTGAAGTATAGTTAATTTACAATGTTGTGTTAGCTTCAGGTGTTATCAGCAAATGTTTAGAGAATTAAATGTTTTATTTTGACATGGTTGTAGAGTCACATGAAGTTTTAAGAAAACACAGAGAGATTCCCTGTTCTTTTTGCCCAGTTTCCCATAATGGTAACATCTTGCAAATGTATGGGACAGTCTCGTGGCTGAGGCTCTGACATTGATACTGTCAAGATACAGAGCATGTTTCCATGACCACAAGAACCCCCCTCATGTTGTTCTTTCATGTCCACACCATCTTCCTGTCTACCCCTAACTCCTTCTCAGTGCCTGGCAACCACTAATCTGTCCTCCATGTCCATAAACTTTTTGTCATTTCAAGAAGCTTACATACATGGAATCATTTAGAAGGTAAACTTTTGGGATCTTTTTTCATTCATCACAGTCCTCTAGAGTTTCGTCTATGTCATTATGTTCAGTGGTTCAACATTTTTTTTTGGCAAATAATATTCCATGTTATGGGTGCGCTATTCACTCATTAAAGCACATGTGGGTTTTCCCCAATTTTTAGCTATTATGAATAAAGCTGTTATGAACATTCACATACAGGATTTGTGTGAATCTAAGTTTTTATTTCTCGGGCATAAATGCCCAAGAGTGCAACAGCTACAGTATTTATAGTTTTTCAACATAAAAGCCGTGTGCACATATTGTTACATTTATATCTAACTATTTATTTCAACAATTGCAAGTAGTGTTGTGGTTTAATTTGATGTCTGTGTGTGCATTGCCAGTCTCGTATTCTGTATTTCATACAGAAATAAAATTAACTTTTTATGTTTATCCCATATCCTGCAACCACAATGAACTTACTTACTAGTTGTGGGAGATTTTTTGTAGATTCCTTTGGGGTTTTCTAAGTAAGCAATTATGTCCTCTGCAAAAAGAGGCAGTGTAATTTCTTTGTTTTACATATGGATTACTTTATTTTCTTTTTTGCCTTATTGCATTGGGTATAACTTCCAGCAATATGTTGCATAAGAGTGGTGAGAGCACAAAGAAATGGAAAGATAGGCTGTGTTCATGGATTGGAAGAATTAACATTGTTAAAATGTCCTAAATGTACCTAAAGCAATCTACAGATTCAATGCAATCACTAGCAAAATCCCAACTACATTTTTCACAGAAATAGAACCCAGAACAATAACTTTTATATGGAACCACAAAAGACCCTGAATAGCCAAAGCAATCCTGAGAAAAAAGAACAAAGCTGGAGGTATCACATCCATGATCTTAAATTATATTACAAAGCTATAGTAATCAAAACAGCACAGTATTGGCAGAAAAACAGACACAGATCAATGGAACAGAACTGAAAGCCCAGAAATAAATCAACACAGATATGGTCAATTAATTTATGACAAAGGAGCAAAGAACATACAATGGAGAAAGGATAGTCTCTTCCATAAATGGTGCCGGGAAAACTGAACAACCACATGCAAAAGAATAAAACTAGACCACTATCTTACACCATACACAAAAATCAACTCAAAATGGAGTAAAGCCTTGAATGTAAGACCTGAAGCCATAAAACTCCTAGAAGAAAACATGGGCAGTACTTTCTTTGACATTTGTCTTAGCAATATCTTTCTGGATAAGTCTCTCCAGGCAAAGGAAACAAAAGCAAAAATAAACAAATGGGACTACATCAAACTAAAAAGCTTCTGCACAGTGAAGGAAACCATCAATGAGACAAAAAGACAATGTACCAAATGGGAGAAGATATTTGCAAATCATATCTGATAAGGGGCTACTATCCAAAATATATAAAAACTCATACAACTCAACAACAACCTCAAAAGAAACCCAATTAAAACATGGGCAGAAGGGCTGAATAGACATTTTCCCAAACAAGACATACAGATAGCCAACAGGCACATGGAAAGATGTTCCATATCATTAATTATTAGAGAAATGCAAATTAAAACCACAAGGAGATACCACTTCACACCTGTTAGAATGGCTACTATCAAAAAGATGAGAAATAACAAGCGTTGGTGAGGATGTAGAGGAAAGAGAACCCTCCTACGCTGTTGGTGAGTTTTTACTAAACTTAGCAGAAGGAATGGGAGCAATAAATCTACTCCATCTTCCCAGAAGCAGAAGCCTGACTCTTTCATCACATTTAGTGAGACAATACAGCAGAGATACCCAATCCAAAGACTAGCTCAGCCATGAGCTTGCAAGATAATTAACTATCCTGAGCCTCAGTTTCCACATCTGTAAAAGGGGATACCATAGTAGAACCTCCCTCTTGGAATCGTTCATAGGAACAATGCACCTGGTACCCAAATTAGTTCCATCTTGTTGGCCCTGATTCATCACCACCAACAGCCTCCCCAATACGAGAAGCATCTTCTCCCTGCTGAGTTAAGTGTTTCTTCTCAGAGTGCTGCTGGGCAGGAAAGGAACACCTACAGGGGTGGGGATGCTCGCCGTCGGGAGGCCTGCTGTGCTCTTGCTTGGTTCCAACACAGTCGAGCTGGTGGACTCAAAGCACAGGTGAGGACGGCAGCCTCAGCCTCCCTAGTAAGAAACGCAGACTCGCAGGGTTGGGGGAGGCCACCGCAACTGCCACATCAAAATCTGCATTTTGACAAGATCCCCAGGGTTTTCGTGTTCATCCTGCAACGTGAAAAGGGCTGGTCTAGGACTGGAGCTTCCTAGGTTTCACGGAGACCACAGTCCTCCGTTGAGAGCAGACAGCAGCGCGTGGGCGCACCTTTGTTTTTGAACACTGGGAAGGTGCAATAGCAAAGGTAGAGGCCCAGAAAGCCGGCAGCAGGAGCAGGGGAGAGGTACGTGTCAAGACTCAGAGTCTCTGAGTCAGGAAAGGCGGGTGAAGGCTGGGAGCATCGCCGACGGGGATGCACACAACCTCCCTGCAATCCCCATCTCTCGTCTGGTCCCCTGGAGTCCCTGCCCCTTGGATTCAAGGACACCCTTGCACTCACTGGTTGCTGCACTGCCTAACGTGGCTTTGCTTGGCAATTAGTACAGATCCTTTGTCTGCAGCCAAAGCTCGTGAGTGACCTTAAGGCTTGCCCACGTCTGCTCTTGGCTTTGATATGAATGTGAAATCAGTGCGTAGGAAGAGGCGGCAGCTCCACTGGGGAAGCAGGAACATTGCTGGGACCCAAACAGCCAGAGGCCACGTCATTTGCAAACCCCAAGGACCGAGCAGGGGTTACCCATCAGGTCTGGCTAACCTTGAAAACACAGGCAGGGAAACAATCAAGGAAGCAGAGAATCCTCTCCGGCAAAGCAACATAAATAAGTAAAACAGAACACGATGCCCTCTGCCCCGCCAAGCACAGACTTGGCTCCTTCCAAGAGGAAGGCGTTTCTATTTTGTACAGGGAAGGCAGCTGGGACCCACCTGGGGAGAGAGGAAACATTCCTTCTTTCCTTTGTGTGAGAAGGTGTCAGAGGCTCAGGAGAACAGCAAGCCTCAGTGTTGCCAGCAGCTGACGCATCCCTGGGCCCGTCGTGATAAATTGTACCCCAAGCAGATGGCAGGGGTGGCGACAGAGGGGAAAGTGTCCGCAGTGAACTTGTGCGTTCTTACCTGGCTTAAAACCAGCCACCCTGCAGGGAACAGGATGGAGTTTCTGGACAGGTGCTACCTTAAGCATGGGAATGGCCATTTTCCTCTTTTATAAGGAACATCGGTGCCCTGGTTGTAAAAAGTAAAAACAAGACGTAAAAGAAAGAGCATGGGTGGAGAGGAGGGCTTATAGCTAATTACATGTTTAAATCCAGGAGCCCCCCACCCCCGAATCTTCCCCTCCAGTTATTCACCAGGCATTGCAACCCACAGTTTTGCGCAACCAAACATGCACCAGCAATTGACAACACACACCGAAGCCCTAGGATCCAGGGACACGTGCTCTGTGTTGTGGAGCTTCTGAGAATCAGTGCCCAGGGAGGCTCCTTCTGTTTTGCAGACTCGACCTGCCTGGTGAGGTGGCCACTGGCTTGAACCATTTGGGAGTTTGAGCTACAGCTAAAACTGTCAATTAATTCATAACACAGACAGTTAATATTCATAGAAAAATAAGTCAGAATGGAGTATGGTTTGGAAAAAGATTTCCCTGCGTTGGTGTGTACCACGACTGTGTTCTCTGCTGGGCCCTTTCCAAGGCCCTAAGTTCAAAAAGAAACATTGAACAGCACAAAAAGGAAACGGGAACCTGGGAGAAAATCTAGGAGGAAAAAAAGAAATAAACCTCAAAGATAACCCTTTCCTTGGCCTATGTCTCGATTTTATTTTTCTGGTGTCTCCAATTCCTAATATGTTTGTGTTTCTAAGTGAACGATTACACATGAAAATGACACATGCCTTTTCCATTATTTTCCGTATTTTGCTTTATGAGGAGAAACAGCTAATCGTGGCCGAGTGCTGTTCACAGCTCCTCTTTCTTCTGACTCTGGAAGATGGGTCAGGAATCACTCTTACCACATCCCCAACATAAGCTGTTATATTTGTGAATTAGAGAGCAATCAATTCAGCATCTCAGGAAATGGCTTCTCTCCTCCAGGTGGCTTGGCGATCTGTCCACTTTTTCCCTCTCTGCTCTTATCATCGCTGTGTCATTCGTTAAAGAGCTGTCACAACAGCATATCCGTGATCATTTTCTGTGGCAAAAAAAAAACATATATATATATATATATATATATTTATGTATATGATATTTAGCCAGGAGAAAAGAAAACTTACCCAAATATCCCTGATCCCGAAGAAAAAAGTGACAGTACCAACTGAGAGAGAGAGACCGGGGCAGGCAGTGTCACTGGCAAGGCTGACAAACCAGCCTTGGTCCCTGCCCGTTGCCAGCAGTGATGGGGATGGAGCGGCGGCTTTGATCCAAAGGCAGAGCTTTCATCTGTGTCCTTACTCCAGGACACTGCAGACATGATTAGAAGCTAAGTTTCCTCGGAGGCTCCAGCTATGTGGGGAATAGCCGCTTCCACACACCTCAGCCTTATCTGAGTTATGACCAAATGCAATAAACAAGCACTCCTTCAAGAAGTAGACTGCACCCCTCACACCCACGAGGGATGGCCACCATCCCAAAACAGAAAAGGAGTGTGGGAGGATGCAGAGACTGGAATTCTTGTGCGCTGTGGGTGGTGATGGCAAATGGTACAGCCGCTATGGAAAACAGTGCACAGGTTCCTCAACAAATTGAAAATAGAATCACTGTATGATCCAGCAATCCTGCTACTGGGTATATATCCGAAGGAAATGACAGCTGGGATTCAAACGGATGTATGTACTCCCATGTTCACAGAAGCATTATTCATAACAGCCAAGAGGTCAAAACAACCCAGATGTCCATTGACAGATGAACGGATAAAGAAATTGTGTAGTGGAACATTATACAGATTTTAAAAAGGGGGCAGTCCTGTCACGTGCTGTTACATGGATGAACCCTGAGGACATTATGCTCAGAAAAATAAAACAGACACAAAAAGTCGAATACTATATGATTCCACTCCTAGAAGGATCTAAAGTCATCAAACCACAGAAACCGAAAGCAGAATGGTGGTTGCCTTGGGGTGAGAGGAGGCGGAAGGGGGCTTCGTGTTTAATGGGGACAGAGTCACTTACCGCTCCCTTGGCAGGTGATGAGACCTTCTGCTAACTACACCCAGAAGTTGTGCTGCTCTCTAGCCGGGATCTGGGATCACGTGACACACGTTTCAAGGTTCTAGCAAATGCGCTATGGAAGGTCACACCTGTATTACCACACCTTTATTTGCATGCTAAAGAAGTGTTTTGCTGCTCCTTAGTCTTTAAAATAATTGCCTTTCAGATGTTTGCTGAAAAGGTGAATAGTCTGAGATTTATTTTGAGCACGATACGCTACAATTTAAAGTCTGATCTACCAAATCACCTCTTTCTACTGACAAACTATAATCCGCCTGCAAAATAAATAAGGGCCCACGTGGAACAATGGCATGAGATGCAAAACCTGCATTTCCCACCGCTCTTGGGGAATACGACCTCCCCCGGGTACGAATCGATAAAACAGCAGGGCCATTTGCATCTGTATTTTTAGCTCGGAGGAATGTCGACAGATTTCCAGGCACGAGAGCCACCCTACTCCCCCGTGTCCCACCTGCATTTGCAGGTCCCTTTTCCATTCACGGTGAAAAAAAGTTAATAAATAACTGTTTCTGCAGTTTGTACACCAAGTTCTGAAGTCTTCCAGATTCGCCTCCGGGGCACACTCTCAGAGAAACATGAATGTGAACAGCAATGGAGGGACATCGTGCTGTCAGATGGAAACACGGGAACGGATGCTGCTTTCTGTGGCCGGGGTGCAGGTGTTCATCGCAGCAGAGGAGGAGATAGGGAGGACATCGCTGCCCGGCGTCATCGGCTTGGAGCTAAAAGGCACGTGGAGCCTAGGCGCCATCGTTCCCTTCCTCTGGGTCGTTCTCATTAAGACAAAATCCCGTGTGCAGGAGCTCATCCTCCAGGACCTGCCCTCCCTGTAGGCATTAATCAGGGAAGGTGATTGCTCCGCAAATCATCATCATTCAGAGACTGAGGGCCAGTCAGAGAGGCCTGTGGTCAGACACGGTGCATCTGTTTCCTCCTCGACAGAGCCTGGTAGGGGAAGCGGGGGAATGTGACGTAACCTGGTCAGAAAACCCGAGACCATCATCAAACCTGGTGGTGGTATCGCTGCCGGGTTGAATTAACAAATGCCTGCAAGTCCCTGAGCCCTGTTCTCGGCGCCCAGTGGGTGCACGGTGTCAGCTGTCACGCTCGGCGCCTTTTGCCACTTCGCCGGGGACAAGAACCCGTCGGGATTCGGGAGGATTTATTTCTCAGGGAAACACCGCCTTCCATTCCAAAGCGGGCCTTCAAAACAAGATACACGGTGTCCACGCTAGCCAAAGTGACCGTCAGAGGCTCTTGCATGCATTTATTCTGTAACATACACAGACGTTGCTTCCAATAAGGAAAGGTCACTCGCACATAAACAGTTTACACACAGCCTTTAATGAAATGAAGGATATGGCCCAGAGCGAGATGGACTTTTTGCTGCCGCTTCCCTGCGAGGTAACGAGAAACATTAAAAATGCATTTGGCCCTGATAGGTTGAATTCATTTTAACTGGCATAAATAGGACAGATGAGCTATTCAAATGTCTGCAGAGCACCGTATAATGAAATATTGATCATTTTCTCATGGCTCCGCCAGGAGGGGACAATCATTTGTTTTCTCTCGACATTAGTATTTGATGGCACCAATCATGAATTCGATGTTGCAGGCTCATAGCCTGCACCCAGTTTTGTTTACTTCTATAGCCCGAAGTCTCACGTATCAAAATTTACAGGGAGAAAAGCTATAGTCTTAAATGCATAACCTTTAATGAACCCTGAATGGATAGTACGTACATTCTTGGGTATAGGTCATTAAGAACTTATTTTTTAAAAGCCTTCTAGGGTTACCAATTGTAATAAATGTTTATTAATAGTACTTTTTTGTTTTTTTTAAAATCAGAAATCTATGGAAACTTGCGTCTCTTACCATTTGCCTTTGAAGTATGGTGTGGAGAGTTTATCCCAACCTCTGCTGGGGTGACTTTGCGGGTGAATCCTGATTGCACCAAAATTTGGCAGCTGTTTCTACGGAGAAGACATCGTCAGTGTGGATTTTATTTCACGAAGTTCCTTCGGAAACCCCAATTCGACAGGTTTTTCTTTTACTTCAAGACCAAAGAAAACTCATCCTCAGGTGATAGATACTCCAGATCTCTGAGATATAGTATGTGGATGTGCTTGGATTTTGTTATTTTCCTCTCCAGAGGACTTTGAGGCTCTTTCTTCTGACACTCTGGATTTCCAGTACATGTCAAAGGGAAATCCTCTGATAAAAGGTTTGAAATCCCACCCAATGCACCCTAATCCCCTCTCCTCTGCCAGCTCCTCTCTGCAGACACCCCTCCCCTGATTCTTCAGGCATCCCTCGGAGGGTCCCCCGAGGGTCTTGTCCCTCACCCCTGTGCGTGTCATGCTGGGGTCCCGCGTGGACAGCAGGTCTTAGGTGACGTGTGTGTTCAGTTCTGGGACTTGTCTCCTACACCGAGCAGGAGAAGACTTTAATCTTGTTGCTCTGATCCTTGCCGAGCGCACAGGTATTGGTCAGAACCCCCCGGGGTCAATGCTGCAAACAGGATCGTGTCAACGTCCGAGTCAGCCCTCCTAGCGGTAATCCAGGTAGGAAAAGCATCAACGTCACCCTGTGTTGGCAGCGTTTCCCTGCAAACATAACCCCCCCCCCCACCAGGACCTACCAGTTACTGAGAGCTTCAGATTGTTTTCCTCTTAAGAGCCTTTGAACGCATCCTTGTTCTCTGCATCCTGCTGCCACTGCAGTACCGCCACTAGGCTCCCTCATCCCCACCTTCAACGCTGCACAGAGCCTGAGATCCCTGCCCCATTCTTGGTCCTCCAGCCCATTCCTTATGCTAACCGGCATCATCTTTTAGAAGCTTCAATCTGATAAAGACATTGCCCTATGAATCCTCTTAATGATTTCCCAAAGCTTAAAATTCTTACTGTGGTACACGGGCTGCCCGTCCGCCTGTCTGTCTGGGCTTGTGTGACACCTCCCCACCTTGGGGATGGCCTTGTCCTCTCTTCCGGTTCCTCCAACAAGCTATCAGTATGGTCCCATCTGCCCAGCACCCTATTCCCTTGAGTTTTCCATCGTTCCTGCCTCACCCTCACCTCCTCAGGAGGCAAGCCTTCCCCAAAGCACTTAGCATCCCCTGTCCTAAGCTCCTATAGATCCCAGAACCGTCTAATGCCATTTTTACACACCAGATCAATATTGATTCTCGCCTTTGCATTGGCAGCTCCGTGAGGTCAGGTGCAGTAGGTGTCCTGTTCAAAGCCCACTGCTCAGCCCACCGCAGTGCTCAGTTTCCACTGACGTCTGCCTATTCCAGCTCTAGTGAAACACCCTCTAAAGAATCTAAATGAATGTAAATACTAGATTTCTGCTAAAATTCTATTTTTGGCCCAAATACATGGTCAAAAATGACTTAAAATCCACCAAGAATGATTTTCTCCAAAGAGTTATGTAAACAATAGGTCATCAACTGAAGAGAGACTGGGTACATAAAAAAGAGAAAGAATAAAAGATGCTTTCTCACCCAAAGATAATGTACAGATATTTAGAGAAATAGACCAGTTTGCAAACCGGACACACCGGAGGGTGATTGAAACTACAGCTAAGACCCTAGATGTCTGCTTTCAGCTGTCACATTAGGATCCCTCCAGAGTCCTTGTGTGAAACCATTTTGAACATTTTTCATTCAACTCGCTGAAACCCACATCTTCAGCAGGAAGGTGCCCCCAAGCCCCTCCTTCGCCCAGGAGTGTAGAGCTTGTCGTGTGACTCTGTAGCTTATTGTTTCCCTGGGTGCTTTCTCCTCAGATAGAAAGCGCCAAAGTGATCCCATCATCTGTCTGCTCCAGGGGTCTGTACTCGCTACCCATGGCATCTGATGCTTGGGGGCAGCCTGCTGGGATCCCCAACACGACGAATTCCAGAAGGAACAAGTGCCGGGGGGAGGGAACAGGTCGCAGCAAAAGTGACTGACTCCAGGCAAACGGTTTGACATGTAAGGAAATGAAGTCCTTTGGAGGAACAGGAGAGGAGAGGTTGGGGAGATTCCACTGGGAGACGCACTGGAGGTGAAGACAGGACCAAACCTGCAGGGCCCCAAGGCTGTAGAAAGACGTCGGGATTTTATCCTGGTGTCAGTGCAGCTCATTGTGAGTGTGAGAGAAAAGAGTAATGTGATCATAAATTTATTTCTAAAAAGATGACTTGGGTCGAAAGATGAAGAAAGGACTTTGAGAAATGAGGACAAATTCATGAAAAACAATGGAGAAACCCTTGGACTCATTCATAGGATATTAGGATGCCGGGATGTTGGACTGGGGGGTGGATGGTAATGCAGGTGTGGGGAAGTGACACCTGAGCAGAGATGACAAGGATAATAAAATCATCAGGAAGGGGCGGCTTGTTGATAAAAAGGGCAAGTTTGGTGTTTTCTTCTATTTGTTGAATCAAATTTGGCTGGTCTAGGGCTTCCCTGGTGGCGCGGTTGTTGAGAGCCCGCCTGCCGATGCAGGGGACGTGGGCTTGTGCCCCGGTTCGGGAAGATCCCACATGCCGCGGAGCGGCTGGGCCCGTGAGCCATGGCCGCTGAGCCTGCGCATCTGGAGCCTGTGCTCCGCAACGGGAGAGGCCACAACAGTGAGAGGACCGCATACCGCAAAAAAAAAAAAAAAAAAAAAATTCGTCTGGTCTTTCCATGATGACCAGTTTCTACCCACAAGATGCTCGTGCAGAACAGACATAATCTTACTCCTGTCCAGGTCCACGTGCAGCCCTGTGGGTGGAGACATCTTTTGTCCGGTGTCAGGACTTGTCTGTCCAGAAGCAGCTAGCCCTGCTTGTTGTCCTGCATATGACGTGTTCTGGGGCTCAGCCAGCCTTGCCTCAAGACCAGCTTGGGAGGAAAAGAGTTTGGACTCTTCTCCCTTTTCTCCGGGAGTGGTGGGATGAGTGGATGCCATGCACGGTTAGAAAGCCTGGTGCCTATGTTTCCCTAACATGACTCACCGTTAAGACCATGACTATTAAGCTCCCACGTTCGTACTTACAATGTGGTGGGTTTTTTTTAACGTTTTACTTGGGCAACGTGAGAGACGATGGAAGCTGGTGAAAGGCTGTCTGATATTTTAATAGATGGATGGAACACACATTACATCCTCCATGTCGTTTTTGTCTTGTTTATATGAATGAAGGGCGCAACCATTAATAAAACATGTAGCGAAGGAGTGACTCAGAAAGACCATAGTTTGTTTGTTGTAAGGGAAGAGGCGAACTCCTGCTCTCGTTTAAACTGGTGTTCTAGAAGAATTTCACGTCTTTTATTCTTTATAAAGAGGTTTTCACCAGGTGGGGGAGGGGTGCTACATGTTCATTGAAAAACAGGGAAGTTTGTTTCTTAAAAGAACACGTGTGCCGCCCAGTTCTTTGACTTGCAGCTGAGAACTGGGTCTCTGAGGTGGGAAGCTTTGGGACGGCCCTTCCCTTGCCCACCGCCCTCTGGCACATCCTCCCCTGTCACCTGGGGGTGTCACCCGTCCCCTAAGTGACCTTGCCAGGAACTTCTGGAGAGGGCAAGCGTGGACTGGTATTCAGCCGGAGTCCCAGCAGATGGCACTGTTCCCTCTGACTTGGTACCAGCCCAGAAGAGGGGTACCCGGGTGGGAGGGAAGCTGAGTGCCGGGGGTCCACCTGGGATGTTGGGGTCCTGGGCTTTGGCAGCAAAAGGAAAAGGCGTGCAGACTGCAGCAGAACAAAGAGCTGGAAGCACGGCGCATGCACGGCTATGATTCTTCAGGCCGAACAACTTTACGGCATCTTGCTTGTATTGCCAGCAAATAAGATGAGAAATTTTGCCCAAGGGCACAAACGGCAGTTTCAGCAAATTCTTTATTTACGTCCATGATTTTCTGGAAGACCATCCCGATTGCAAATTAGGAATGGATTTCCTTTCCCCCTTACGGTTACTGTAAAAATTACATGAGAGAGCTTCCAGGAAAACGCACATAGTACCTGCCTTATGACAGTAACTTCATCTTTCTTGTCATTGTTTTGATTATTACATCCTTCACGCAAATACCCATTGAACTGTTACGGGTCAGGCTCTGTGATGGGCACGGGGAATCGCAGACACTTATGCCAAGGCCTCTAACTTCGGGAAATACACAGATGAGCTTTTTGGAAAAGGCAAGTTAACAAAAAACATCAAAACTGCACAGAGAGGGTGTGAATGAAACAAAGCAAGGATGCGGGCAGGATTCCTGGAGGGGTGGGGACAGGCGAGGGTGGTGAGGACCAGCTGGAGAACTGACCTAAGGCTGTAGAGAGAAATAATAACTGGGCAGTGACAAGGTTGGGGCAAACCAAGGGGAGTGTGGCCAGAGCAGCCCCTCAGACCTGGTCAAGGGGGCATTGAGCCAGCCCAAGCCTGCGGGGTTTGGGGGACAGGACACTCCCATGAACTTTAGCATCCCCACTGCCCATCTACACAGGCTCGAGAGAAATAGAGCCGCCGCCTTCACCCAGGTAGCTCCTCCCTTTTAGACGTTCACCAGTGAAGGCCATCATCCACAGTTTCACACTGTCCTGTTGCAGAGGGAGGGGCAGAGTGGATTGTGCAAACCAGGAGCCTTTCCACTGCCTTCTGACTCTCTTGGTGAATCAGTTCCAACTTACTTCCCATGGATTCAGGGATGAGAAGAAGGGCAGACAGGCAGGAGGAATGGGAAGCAGGAAACTCCAGAGGCCAGGAGACCAAGAGGAGGCCTTGAAATGATGCATCTCACAGTGAAGGAGGCTGCCCAGAGGTGGGGCTGCCAGAGGGGGCAGAAGGGACGAAGTGCAAGCAGATACTTGGCCACCGACGGGCTCAGAGTCTAAGACTCAGAGTTCAAGGATGGATCGGAGCATGTCAGCCTGGCCCTTCCCAGGGGCATCTGCTTGTGTAGACCTACTGATCCCTTAGATTTCACTACCAAACACTGGCCTCTGACAGCAGAAAGGACAGGTGACAATGCACATGGCGGGGGGGGGCTGCCTGTCGTGACAGTATCAGAGCTGTGCGAGACATTCTTCCCCAAGTGTGTGCCCCCCATCTTCCTCCTGCCGCCCCGCCAGACGATTCTTGTGGTTTTTTTTCAAAAATTTTTTTGGATTGATATTTACGTGGAATATATTTTTCACTCTGTTCACTTCCAAATTTTATATATTGTTATATTTCAGATGTATTTCCAACTGTATGTAGTTGGGTGTTTTTTCATACAGTAAGACAATACTTGTCTTTTTTTTTCATTTGGCTTCTTTGGGTCTTCGTTGCTGCGCACGGGCTTTCTCTAGTTGTGGCACGCGGGGGCTACTCTTCGTTGTGGTACGTGGGCTTCTCATTGCGGTGGCTTCTCTTGTTGCGGAGCATGGGGTCTAGGTGCATGGGCTTCGGTAGTTGCAGCACACAGGCTCAGTAGTTGCGGCACGTGGGTCCCAGAGTGCGCAGGCTTCAGTAGTTGTGGCTCATGGGCTTACTGCTCCGTGGCATGTGGGATCTTCCCGGACCAGGGCTCGAACCTGTGTCCCCTGCATCGGCAGGTGGACTCTCAACCACTGCGCCACCAGGGAAGTCCTAGACAGATTCTTACTGACTGAAACATTTTCTGCAAATCAACCTTGACTGCAATGACTATTTTTTTAAAAACTTAATATTTAAAGATATTTTTAAAAATAGCCTTATCTTGATAAATGATATACATAAAATAGTGGATTTGGTAATAATATCTAAAACTTCTTTTCTCATACACAATTGATACCTAACTCTTAATTTAAAATTGTTTTCTCATGTGCCGTCTCTCCTCGCACCAAAAGAAAAGAAAAAGAAAAAACAGAAAAGGACCACTAGTCATCCGTATCCCAGACCCAGGGAGTCCACAGGACACAGACAGGAGCTGGGGTTCATCTCTGCTTTCATTGTCCATCAGGGTGAAAGGTCGGGATGTTTATGTCGCAATAGAGGATGTAAGCCTCACTTGTGGTTTCAGCGCTTCTGGAGATGCTGCGTACTGTCGTGTTTCAAGGCTAGGACACCCTAGAGTGCTACGGCTTTGTTTTTCTCGTTGACCTAATCATTCCCGGGCCCCCAGACGCCCCAGGTGCGGAATCCAGGCGTCATGTGATTGGTTTGTCTGGAGTTCCGGAGGGTGGTCCAAGCATCACAAGGGGCCACATCAGCACGAAGGGAAACAAGCATCCTTGAGTCCTTGCCTGGAGCGCCATCCCCGACTCAGCCAACCTTAGAGGAAGTGCCTCCCCTCAAACTAAAAATCATTTAAAAATAACATTGGCAGGTCGAATCTTCAGGTGGCGAGAAGAAGATCATCTCAAACAAGCCTTCATTTTACAGTTGCGAGACCCGAGCCCAGGGAGCCCAGGGAGCCCAGTGAGAGTGTTTGAACACAATCTCAGTACTGAAGTCACTTTAATTCTGAACAACTGAATTTAAAGCCAATGGTTTAAAAATAGCTTATATTAAAAAAAAAAAAAAAGGTAACTCCCTGTTGCTATTAAGGCTGCAGTGAAATGAGTTTACGCCTTCAAGGTAAATTCAGAATAAGCCTTTTGGAAAGAAATGGACGCTCAAACCAAGGACTCTCAAGATGATCAAGACCTTGACCCAGAAATCCCTGCCCTCACCAATTACGCTCCATACATAATTCAACAGGACAACAGAAAAGACATTTACACGGCATTATAACTGCAGCGCTGTCTGTCTTTAAAAGTAGCAATTGTAACTGAAGGAAATGATTAGAGGCATACCTTCAGAAATCACATCCTCCAGAATGAAAGAATTGTATACACCCGTTACAGTGATGATTATACAAACTATAAAGGAGCAAAACTGCAAGATGGCCTGTCTGTATCGACTGCAGCTCTGAAAAGCACGACTCACTGTTTGAAAAAGGGTCAGAATTGGAAGCAGAGAGAGCATCCAAGAGCAGAGGCTGGGCTCAGTGAGTTCCGCTCCACCAGCTGCATGGGCAAGTAGGTGACCTGGAAGAATAATATTGATTGGGGAATCGTTTTACCATAGATCACTAGTGAGATAAAGAAGGGTGCAAAACAGAGTGTTCACGCATCCTGTAAGAAAATGCACATATGCACACATACACATGCATAGCTGTAGTCAGCTTCCTGAGACAGGAGCTGTTAACTCGTTGGGTACATTTTTTCTCCTCTGTGTGTGTGTGTGTGTGTGTGTGTGTGTGTGTCCTTTTCTGCATTCAGTTATCCCTGAATCAAGCCCATGATGATAAAAATATTTTAAAAAATCAACTGCCAGGAGAAAATTTTCATAGCTGTTTATCTTTTAAAATAAGCAAGCACAGAGACCTCAAGTTGGAAATGAAAATATCTGTGCTACTGTAATTTTTTAAAATTGGGAATAGGAGATTTAATATTGCTTTTTAACGTGAATTTTTAATTAAAAATTAAAAAATGGATAATATGCATTTTCGCCTCTTGAAAAAAAGCCATCCTAGGAGTTCAGATTCTGCATAAACAGTGTATGTGTGTACATGTGAAGTGCAGATAATTTTATTTGAATTAATGTAGTTAGAAAGCTTCTCTCACAAACAGCTATCACACCATAGTGGAAACATTTAGAGCATAAACAGCATAAATAAGCAAAATGAAAAAAATATTAGCGTACTGTTTACCAACAGATCTATAATTACAAAATAAATTAACCATGAAATGAAACACTTCGGGTTTTCTGCAATATTGTTATGAGAGATCGGGTGGGTTGTCTTTTTTTTTTTTCCCAGATTAATTCTGGGAAAGCCTGAAACTGAAATATTGCAAAGAGCATTATGATTTTTTTTTTAACCTATCAGCACATATCAGTGCTGTTCAGAGATGCCTGTTTTCATTTCCAGAGTCAAGGCTGCAAACAGGGCGGTCACTCTGAAGAGGCTGGGCATGCACTAAAGGGAAGCATTTCCAGGAGTGGAAGGACAGAAGGTGACAGATCGAGGTTTGAAGAGCGAAGCTTCCTTTATTCTCCTGTGAAGCCAAGAACGCTGAGATCGCAGCTCGGTTCCATGGAAACGAGAGGAAGAAAGACTGACCTGCCCTCCTTTCAAACAGAGAATTCCTGCATCCGGCTAACTGAGATCAAGACCAGCTTAGAAGGGCAGGTGCCGCTGGGTGAGTGTGTGATGTAGAGGGAAGGTCCCAGAGCTCTCTGTATGGGACAGCCTGCACCCCCCAGCCGTCCCTGTCACTGTGGGAGTGACATTCGGTCCCAGCAGGAAACTCAGAATGCTTAGGACAGACCTGTCCCCATGGAGAAACACGGCTCCTGCTTCTTTGCTTCTAAGAAGAAAGTACACAAAAACAGAGTACATGGGGGAAAAACTCCAGCGTCCTCTCTGAAAATTCACAGTGCATGCCAGGCAATCTATCATTTAATTCTATTCAGTCATTGGCCCTTTTCTTCTCTTTTCCTACGTAGGGCTCACGTTTATTTGGTGTCAAGCTTTTGCCTTTATTATGCAGATGCTTTTCTTGTAAGCAGAGTGCCCAGGACCAGCCCACTGTACCCACTATTAGGAAGAAAATCAATCCCTGGGTGATGCGCTTATTTACCAAAGAGGCAGGAACCCCACACCTGGAGCTCCCCTCCAAGGAAGCCGCATCCCTTTCAGAAAGGAACTTGCCAGCAGCACAGGAGCCTGTGGAGAATAGCCGGGTGGTCACCACCACTGTTTCCTAGGTGCTTCTCTCTGCCAGGCGCTCAGCTAAGTGCCCCTGGAACATTATTAGGTATAATTCTCCAGAAAGCTCAGCCAGGAAGTATCACCCGGCACTTGCCCTCTTAGCCAACCCTACAAGGCACCGTTGCAAGTAGATGGGTCGGAAAAGTCAGGTAAAACAAGAACTCCTTAAAAATTACACAATCTAAACATATTTATTTTAAGTTGACACATGCAAATGTACATTTACTAGCCAATCTTTTGAAAAGTCTCTTCCTTAAGTGTGGTACCACCGATTACATTTCTTAAGTGTTTTTCTTCCATAACCCTCTCCCCGCCGCCGTAGTGCGTGGTTAATGTTGTCCAAGTCCAGTTTCTTTAGAGTAGAAAGATGACTGAAAAGCGCTCGAGAGAACAATCCTTTTTAATACATACCGCCCCCCATCCCCGGTCTTTGACAGCTTCTGCTTCCGTGCCTTATTTGACAGCACTTTCTCTTTGCCAACTCACTTTCTGAAACATTTCCCTTCGTTTTCATACAAACAACCCTCTTTTTGCACTCTCATTTCATTGGCTCACGCGGTATTTAGTCCAATTACGTAATTAAGATAAGATGTACCATTGCGGAAATTGATTTGCGAACAAACACAAATGAATCTCGTTCAGTGGATACTTTTGCTGGAGGACAGAGGAGTGCCTGAGTACCTGGGAGGTGGGCTGCAGGCTGTGGGCATTGGGGGGAAGGGGAGGGGCACTGTCCTTATGTTTATAGAAAGGAGGAGAGTGGCGGTCACCAAAAGAATCGTTTAAGTGAAAAGCAGTTTCCCCACTGCACCTAAATTTACAGTCTGCATCACTGGGGCTGAAATTTAAAGGATCCAAAGCCCGCTGGTGCTCACTGTACCAGGCTTGCTGCACGTGGACCGTTGTGTATCCCTTTTGTTCCAGGTCACCGAGTCACCCCTGCAGCTTCACGGTCAGTTCTGAGGTCCCCTTGCTCTTATCACGACAGCATCAAGTGTAGCTTCGGGGGCGGTAAGAGATTTTGAATAACAGGTTGCTGTCCTGCCATTTGCTGCCTCTGCCTGAGATCCTCCATGGGCTGAATGGCGTCCCCACCCTCAAATCTACATGTTGAAGCCCTGACCCCCAGGACTTCGGGACATGACTGTATTTGGAACTGGGACCTTCACAGAGGTAATTAAGTTAAAATGAGGCCATTAGGGTGGGCCCTAATCCAACCTGACTGGTGTCCTTATAAGAAGAGGAGATTAGGGCACAGACGCCAGGGATGGGAAAGGCCATGTGAGGACACAGCGAGAAAGTAGTAATCTGAGGGCCAAGGAGAGAGACCCCAGCAGAAACCAGACCTGCCCCCACACCTTGATCTTGGACATCCAGCCTCCAGAGCTGTGAGAAAGTAAATCCCTCTTGTTGAAGCCGCCCAAGCTGTGGCATTTGATACAGCAGCCCTAGCAAACTCACCCTCCATCACACACCCTGCATTCTAACCAGTCCTCAGAGGCTCTCGCCTGTGTTCCAGAGCCCCACCCCTCTGCTGAAAAGACACGAGAAACAGGCTTACTGAGAGCATAGTCTTCAGGACCTCCTGAGTGAGAATCACCTGGGGTGGTGGTTTTAAATGCAGATTCCTGGGCTCCACCCTGTCTTCCAGAAATGGAGTTCTAGGGCTGAACCTCGGGGATGCTTACTGTTAGAAGGTCCCCGGGGGATTGCTATGAACACCAAAACATGAGAACTGAGTCAACGTCCTCTGTGCAGGTCACCCCACCTCCAGTTTTATCCCTGGAGTCAGCCATCACCTGCATGGACCCCACTCACTTTTTCTAAAGAACCACTGGGACCTGATTGTGAATGGCAGCATGTACCCATCTAGGAAAGTTAAAGCTGCACTAATAAAACACTTTTCAGACCTAAAGCATCCCACTAATTCCAGTTACTGACAATAGTGATTGAAGAGCAAATGTAATGGTGACAGTCTCCAGGCTAAAGTCAGTCTCAGCTTAGATTCCATTTCTGTGACTTACCAGCTAGGTGACCTTAACGAGCTTTCTAACCTTTTTCAGTCTCATTTCTCTAGTTAAAAAAAAGATAATGTCAATGTGATGTGAAGATTGAAACTGCACTACATGAGAAGCACCTAGCAGAATGCCTGGCACTTAATAGGTACCTGATAAATAATAGATATGATTAAATTACATGTTATACAAGTGCAACCATTACAACCGTTGATGCTGAAAATAGTGTAAAGATATAAATAGCTTATAAACCCTAATGTACATTTAAAAGATCTTATTTGATAAAAGTAACTACAAGTCTGTACAGAAAAGAATGGTCTGGAACAAAAGGCTAATTACAGGGGACAAAATGTGACGCATATTCATTTTCACCAAAGGTACCGCCCCGAAAGTAAAGACAGAAAACCACTAGAGAACTTTAGAAATTATGAGGAGTGAACATCTGTTTGGGCCAAAACAGAACGCTTTGGAGCAGTTGAATCCTCTCACTGGGGGCAACTGTAAATGCTGGATGAAAGTTTTAAGAGGAGGGAAGGAAGGAAGGAAGGGAGGAAGGGGGAAGAGGGGAAAGAGGGAGGGAGGGAGGGAAGGGGAAGAGATCAAGGAAGTGGAGGGGAAAGAAAACCCTGAATGTCACAGAGAGCAATGAGGAC
Source organism: Neophocaena asiaeorientalis asiaeorientalis (assembly GCF_003031525.2). Taxonomy (NCBI): domain Eukaryota; kingdom Metazoa; phylum Chordata; class Mammalia; order Artiodactyla; family Phocoenidae; genus Neophocaena; species Neophocaena asiaeorientalis. The sequence continues at coordinate 2,581,988 of NW_020173687.1, read as the reverse complement.
AACCAAGGCTCAAAACACGGAGATGCAGGGAAGAGCCCAAGGAGGGGTAGGTGCGGGCGCCCCACACTGGCCCCTGCTGTTTGGAGCATTTGCTGGTGTGGTTTGGGGGAACCATGGCCAAGTAGAAAACGGTGACCTGGGACCTCAGCCTCATCGGACTGGGAAGCAGAGGCTGAGGCTGGATGTTCCCGAGGCAACTGAAACTCAAGGGGCCAACATTCTGGAGAAGAAGGAAATAGAGAAGGGAGGCTAGAGAACTCTGCACACAATTTTCCCTCAAGCCGTTTACCAATTCCTTTTGGAAGCAGGAGCTGACATACCTGGAAGACAAACAGAAAGCAGTTCAGAGGCTAAAGAGCTGGGCAGAGTGTGTGATGATCTCACAGCTCTGGGAAGGTGGACATACAGGGTCCCCCTGGTCTGGAGACCCTCTTAAGCTGTACCAAGCACATACGTAAGTCATATATGTGATATGTCTATAGGCATATATATGATATGTGCATGTGTGCATACACGCACATGCAGACCAAAGACTGACTAATTTGTCTGGTCAAGAAACAATGAGTCTCTTGTAGGTTTAGACAATTCATTACTTAAATAAACAGCAAAGGGAGTATTAGCTGACAGTTCCAGCCCCCGTGATCTCTATCCTACACCCTAAAACAGATGCCACCAGGAGAAGAGGGGCCAGAAGATTGCAGCATGAGTGTGGGATATCCCAGAGTTGATGAAGATTAAGCTAAAAATCAATAACAAGGAGATAACTCGAAAATGACCAAATATTTGAAAATCTTTTCTAAATAATTTCAATAAGTCATGAGTTCAAGAAGATAACCCAATGGAAATTATAAAATATTCTGACCTGAATAATAATGAGAATATAGCACACCACATCTGAAATGCAACTAAAGCCACACAGAGAGGAAAATTTATAGCCTTAGATGTATGTACTAGAAAAGATGACAGGCTGAAAATTAAGAATTTAAGTTTCTTTCTGAAGACTCTAGGAAAAGAAGGTCAATTTAACATAAAATAGAAATAGAAAAGGTGAAAATAGGAGTCACTATCAATGCAGTAGAAAGAAAAAGTTAGAGAAAATCACTAGAGCCAAAACTTGGTTATTTGTAAAGATTAATAAAACTGACATATCATTATCAGTTCAAGAATAAAATAGGACAATCAGAATTGAAAGATGGAACACCATTAGAGCATCAATAGACATAATAACAATGGCAAGATGGTTTGAGCAACTTCTAGATGACAAATTTGAAAACATATACAACAAAAAATTCTTCAAAAATACATCAAAATTGATGCAAGAAAAAATAGAAAATCCAAATAGTCCTTGATATATTAAGTACATACATCTATCATTTGAAACCCTCCTTAAAAGAACACTCCAGAAGCAAATGTCTTCAGCATTAATTCTTCCAAATACTTAAGGAGAAATAGCACAAGTCATATATAAATTCTTGATGATTCATCATGAACCAAGATAAACTTGATACAAACCCTGACAAGGGCATTACAACAAAGGAAAATTAGTTGATTTCGTGAACATAAAGGCAGCATTCTAAATAATTCATTAGCTCACTGAATCCAGGATTTATTTGACAAATAAAAATGTTGATTTAACATTCAAAACTCAATTCCTGGAAGAATATGTTAGTGCGGGGAGTATGTTTTCATCTCAACAGATCCCACAAAAGCAGTCAAAAAAATGTATCACCCGTGCATAACAGAAAACTTCAGTCAACTCTGAAAAGAGGTGAAATTCCTTAATCTGATAAAGGGTGCCTTGAAAATATACATAAAGACCATATTTGGCGGTGAAATACCAAAATCAGGAAGATGAGAATATCTGCTAATGTCATCCTTAGTCACATTGCACTGACGTTTCTAGCAGTGCAATAAGGTGAGAGTATAAATTGCTACAACCCCTTTGAACACTGAAGTATCTACAAAAGCTGAACAATGGCCTGTCATCGTGGGTTCCTACACAATGGAACTCAGTGTTTCGACAGCAATAGGGACACATGTGAATGTTCAGGTCCATACCGTTCATTATAGTCACATACCTGGTGCCATCTACAGAGCTGTCGTCAGTGGGAAAGTTCGTAGAGTACAGTACATTTATAGATCGTGCAGGGCCAACAAACTTTTTCTGTAAACGGCCATAAAATAAATTGTGTGTGTGTGCGAACCAAGGTTGTCTGAACCAAGAGGCAAAACCAAGGATGATATAGGTCCCAAAATAAACATTTTGTAATACAAAAAACACTCTTCACTCGTGGGCTGTACAGAACTAGGTGGTGAGCCAGATTTGGCCCCTGGGTCATAGTTGGCCAAACCCTGCTACAGAGTGAGGGCAAGATAGGCTTCTGGGGTGACAGTAGCATACTCTGAGCTGAGTGGTATCACACAATAGATTCATCAAAGGTAAATATAAAGTTTGTGCGTTTCACTGCATGTGCATGTTAGCTTCCATTAAAAGGTTCACCTAAGAAATTCTAGGTGAATATTCTTTAGTTTGTGTATCAGGAGTAGACTTCATAAGCACAGAAGGAAAGGAAGAAGCTACGAAGAGAAAGACCCTCTGTTCTGTTACCAAGCGACCATCAAGGGGACATTATCAAAGGTTCTCACCAGGCTTTATATAAACAGATAATTATTTCAGCATCAAATAAAATACCAAAACTTGGAAGCAACGAAAATGTCCCCAAATTTGAGTATTATTAAATAAGCGATGAGATATTAGACGACTTCTGTTAGAAACAGTGTTATGGAGGAGATTTAACCATATGGGAAAATTCCTACATGCAATGTTAAGTTAAAAAGCAGTATATTAATGAATAAACAAACACACGTGTGTGCTTCTGTGTGCACGCGCGCTCACACGCACACACACACACACACACACACACACGAGTTGAAAAACACCAAACTATCAACAATATTTATCTCTGAGTTGTAGACCTAGAGATAATCTGTCTTTGTGTTTTCTTTTGAAACTCTCCTGTGGTTTCTTTCCTAGTTTCTACAATAATATTGAAACTATAATCGGGAAAACATATGGATTTTTAAAGAGATGAGATTAAAGAACACTTTCAAATCATTATTACGATTCATAGGCTCTGCTTTGGAAAAGAAAATATCTTCATAACCCGAAAGAAAAATGCAACCATCCCAACTTCCTTTCAGAGAAATGAATTTTAAAAATAAACTCTAAGCAGCTTCGTATACAGAACAACACTTTCTTACCACTACCCCACTGTTGGCCAAGGAATGTGGATCTGGAGAATATCGACAGAGACATTTATGGTGAATGAGATGATTCTGCTGATAAAGACTTTTATAATAGACATTTTTTTTCCAACATTTATTTGCTTAGCACCTGTGCTGTGCCTGACACTTTCTGGCAGCAGGTAAATAGGTGGAATAAAAACAGATAGTCACGTGCCCTGGAGGATCGTACAGACAAGCAGGAAATACAAACATCGTCAGATCACACGAATAAGGCTACAACTCCCACTCTGATACACACAGCAGATGAGAAGAAGATCATTCTGGGAGAAGAAATAACAGGCTTCCAGCCATTTACCTAAATCCACAAAGCCATCTTTGAAGCGGCCTGTACACCTGCTGCCTTTCCAGTAAATCTGACACACAGGTTTTACACCTGGCCAATTCCTGCGTCTCTAGCCGTGTTGGGCTGGGGAAGGGGTTTAATAACTCTCATCTTAGAGCTACTGGAATCCAGACCAGTGCCCTGCACCTGCCAGGGGCTCACGCGGGATGGATCAGTTTCCTTTATTAGAGGAAAGTGAGGGCCCAAGGCCAGAATTCAAGAGTGACTGTCTCCTGTCTGGGAGGCCGGAGGGGTGACCAGGGCTAGAGCGCTGGGTCGAGGGAGGTGATCGGGTCAGAGAGCAGCCAGGCCAACCAAGGTTACTGACATCCACTCTGGATCCTGTAGGGAAACAGATGTATACGTTTGACTGAATACAATTGTTAGTTAAAATCTGCCGGCATGGTGCCCAGATGCAGCTTGCGCGCTCTGGATCTCACCTAGAGGGAAAGAACCCAAGAACCACAGGGGGATGGCAGTGACGTGCAGGGGAGTGCGCATCTGAGCTGTAGGGACAAGAAGTGGCTCCTGTGGGGATGGCAGAGCCAGGACAGAGGGGGCGGGCCCGGGTGGCCTGGAGGAGCAGATCAGGGCAGCCATCACCCGAGACTGGACCTGTGCTGTGAAGCCGTGAGACCAGGCGTGGCCAGAGCCCTCTGGGTTTGGGGGAGAGAACAGTTAATCGTGTTCTGGTGTAAGACGTTTGTGGCATAGCTTCCAGGAGAAAGCAGGGTGAGTCCCAGAACCCAAGGGATGTGGAGACACAGTGAGAAGCTCAGGGAGAGCACAGAGGAACAGAAGTGGGTGAGCTTCTGCACACTGAGTGCTAACACCCACCGTGCCCACACCTTCCCGTCCCTCCATCACCCAGGTGAGCTCATCTCAGCCTGGAAATGGGAAGACACCAGAACGGGCCGCCCGGGCTGCAGAACTTCCGTGCCAGCAACTGTGGACCTGTGTGCACCGCACAGGGGGTCTGTGATGGGCACGCTCCCAGAATCATCTCCTCTGGTGACAGAGAACAGAAGGTGACAAAACTGGTGGTAAATTATTCAGTTTCTTCTCTTGGCCTCTGAGACGGATTCTGTGCTGCATGGGAGCTCGGCGCATTTGTCCTGAGTCACTCGCCCCAGGCTGCCACTTCAGGCTGATGGACAGCCAAGTGACAGAGCGCTGATGTGCGGGAACGGACTGCGCTGAGCCCTGTGTCGACAAGCGCACTTTGATTCCAGTGCAGCTAATGTATTCTGAGCCTCCGTCAAGCACTAGGCCGGGTGAGTCCTTCCCAGGAGGTTAGTGATGTGCCCCGAAATCCATGGAGCTGGGACGGCGGCCGGGACGGGAGAAAGGCTGTGTGTTTGCACGAGCATCGCCAGGTGGTCCAGCATTGGGTGATGAGGTGGGCGAGAACTGTTGTCCTACGGCCTGAGGAATCCCCAGGCACCGGCAGCAACCGAGGCCAAGGGCTGGGGCTCAAGGAAGACCGGGGAAGCTCTTTGGCCATATCTGGTCTGTCTGGGTTCAAGACAGCCAGAGAGCACAGCACTCACTGCCTGAGGCCTCCTGGACCAGCATACCCTGAGCTTCTGCACAATGAGTGCTAACACCCACCGTGTCCGCACCTTCCCGTCCCTCCATCACCCAGGTGAGCTCATCTCAGCCTGGAAATGGGAAGACACCTTCGGTGAAGACAGCGCCTCTGAGAGGGAAGCACAGGCCTCAGCCTATGTCCTAATAACTGTAATGTTCTCCACTGCCAACGACTCGGACACACACGCCTCTACTGTTGACCGAGGTGCCTCCTGGGAGCAGCAGGTGCCCCAGTTTGGGAGAGAAGGTGTGGACAACCGCTGAGATCTTCACTTCAGAGATTCTGTTATATAAAATCTGCCGAACGAAAGGGTCAGTGGAAACGACTCGGGACCCTACAGTCCTCGAGACCAGCTTCCACGTCGCTTTCACCTGCACAAGCAGAAGGAACCCAGAGCCCACCGCCTCGGAGGGGAGCTAGTGGTGATGCCAGGTTTTCCTGTACTTGCCACACACCTGAAATTCTGACAACCGGCTCCAGGGAGGCTGCAGGGGCTCATGACAAACACAGGTGGCAGGCTGCTGCTACTAGGGCCTTGTTTTTTTAAATATTCCATTTTTTCCTCATAAGATCTCTGCATAAAAACACAAAGACCCTTGTGGTTAACCTGCCTTCCTGTCTGCCAATCCATGCTTTGTGTTTTGTCCACTCCAGCCACGGTCAGAGGCTCATTTTATCTAGAGGGGTCACTATAGAAACCTCGGGGAAACTCAGAAGGATTTTCACAGCACGGAAAGTCACTTTATTTCCCAACCCCCTCCATCAGCTGGGCTCTCGTGTTTTCAGAATAGCCCTTGGGCGAAAGCGCCGATGTGTTTCCTTAGGAAGAATAGGTTCTAGAGACAAAAGTGGGATGAGGGGCTTCCCTGGTGGCGCAGTGGTTGAGAGTCTGCCTGATGGAGAGGATGACAAGCCTCCAGGTGGCTCCACCTGCCTAAAAGGTATCCCTTGGGTATGTCAGAGCATCTTAAAATTCGCTCTTTGCCTTGCCCGTCCTTACCACCCACCTGCACCTGATCAAACCCAAGTGCAGTTCCAGGCAAGATACCTCTGAGTTCGTCACCACCTTAACAGAAAGCAGGACTCGTAAAGGACAGGTGAGCTTGTCAGGAGCAGTTTCACAAGACAGCAGCCAGGCTGGAGATGAGCATCGTAAAGTCACCGGACACTCCATGGAAGAGAACTCTCTAGAAAGCCAATAAGATGAATGTCCATGAGAGCCGTGCTCCCCACGTGTCAAGGATTGTGCTGGTCCTTGGCATCTGTTACCTTATCTAATCTGCACACGTGTCTACCTGCCAGGAGTGTTACCATCTGCATCGTCTAGATAAGGAAACTGAGGCTTAGAGAGGTCTGGGACCTTGGCCAAGGTCATAGCCAGAAAATGCATGGGACGTCAAAGCCTGGGGTCACACGGCACCACAGTGCCTCTGGGAGCAAGCAGGGCACACGCGCTGGGGAGCACTTCAGATAAATTTCGTCGACCTCGAATTTGTGCAGAGTGGCTGTGAGTTGCAGATTGGTCAGGGCAGCTCTGACCTAGAATGTTCCCTACCATTGTCCAACCAGGTGTTCTAAATGTTTGGTCTGAAAAATATGACCAGCGTAATGCTGTGCCCTGGACCAGTGATTCTTCAGCCAAGGAGCTCTGTGCTAGCAGCAGGGAGCAGGGGGGCCCCATGTCATTTGAGGTCCCAGACACTCCTTTTCAGAAACTTTAGCCTATGTGCCGGCCGCTCCATTATGACAGTTTTATTCTTCTGAGCCTTAAAGACTTTCTGGTATTAAAATCTTCCCCATAAAATTGCAGATGTCCCATAGAAGGGCCACAGTTTGTGCCCCACTGGTTAATAAGATCAGTTAAACCTCTCAGGGAGGGTGACAAAGCCTGGCACTCAGAGGTCACTGATGCGCCCGCAGTGGATACGGCCACTGAAGTATTGTCTTCTGAGCCCCGTGTGCGGGCCCACTGCCACCTGCCTACCTTCTTTCTTGGGGTGTGTGTTATTTTCCTGTGGCTGCTGTAACAAATAAGCACAATATAGTGGCTTAAACAGCACAAGTTCATGGTCTTACAGCTCTGGAGGTCTGAAGTCTGAAATGGGTCTCGCGGGGATAAAAGCAAGTTGATGGCAGGGCTGTTCTCTTCCGGAGGCTCCAGGGCGGAATCTGTTTCTTGCTTTCCCAGCTTCTAGAGGTCCCTCTCCTTCCTTGGCCCTGGGCCCCTTTATCCATCTTCAAGACCAGCAAAGGTGGGTTGAGTCCTTCTCACATCACATCTGTTTGACCTCTTCTGTTTCTGAGGACCCTTGTGATGGCATTGGAGGCACCCAGATCGTCGGGGATCATTTCCTTTCTCAAGGTCCTTAACTTAACCCTCAAGGTCATCTGCAAAGTCCCTGTTGCCATGTAAGGTAACATACTCACAGGCTCTGGGGATTAGGGTGTGGACTTTGGGGGCCGTCATCCTGCTTCCACAGTCAGTTTTGTAGTCTTGCGTGTGTGAGTGATTGAGGCAGTTAGAGATTACATTCTTTACACTTCTGCATATTTGTTATTAAAATTTATACAATCTTGGATTTAGTTGATCTCCTGGTTCTGGACATTCAGGAAACGTCTTGTGTTCTGAATTGTAACCTTTGGGCCAACAGGTGGGGAGACACTGGCCCAGAAGGGGACCCTCAGCTTCCTGTTAGCCTGGTGCTGACGTGTCTACGTAGCAAAGGCCTTAAATGTTAAAGGATGTCACAAGCTGTGAGTTCCATGTGAGGTCTGCATTTGTAGACTTGAATCTACAGTTTACTTTACCTGATTAAGACTCCTCTCTTGCTTATCGTGGAGTGCGGTAAACTCGGAGGGGGAGGGCTAAGGACTTTCCCAGCACTGCTTTTAGGAGATGGGCCTGAGATATTGCATTAATCATCTCTGTGTTGTGCGTGCACTGGCTGAGGTCAGAGCAGATCCTAGATTCTTAAACAAATGTGATGGACTCCCAAACTTATGAGGCCATCTTGGAGAATCCAGCCAGGCTGCTAGAAGCCATTCCGGTTCTCCTAAAAGATACCCTGACATTTAGCGGGAACTAACAGGGAGAGAACGTAGAATTGGTCCAAGGGGTTGAAAGGAGGGAGGCAGAGGACAGTAGAAGAAGAGGGGGGAGGAAGGTATTTGCATGGGGGGAACCCAGGCAATAATTAAGCCACAACTTCACCCTTGCAAATCTACCAGCATCTGCTCCCCAAATGCAGTCTTTTGTCTGAGGAGTAGATGGTGGATACTGGTACCTAGACACACTCTTCCCAGCTCTTTGCCCTTTAACAACCTGACCTTCTGGGCCTGGGCTCTGCATTGTTTGGGGAAGGTGCTTGGTAAGGCTCCACACACTTCAGCCAGCCAGCCAGCCGCTTATTCCGTCAACGAACTCTTACCGAATAACCTCTAGGGGAAGAATCTGTGCTCGTTGCCGTGGAAATAAATTCACACAACAGTCTCAGTTCTCGAGTCACTTGCCAAAATTTTCACTCCTAGTCTCTCTAAGCATCTCTTTTGGCATATTTTTATGACACTTACTGTGACTTAAGGAGTTTCTTTCGTGCTCATTTTCCATAATTGTTTTGGGTGTTTTGTTGCTTTTATTTTTAAGCGTATTCTTTAAGGTTTCAGTTAGAATGATTGTTTAGATCGTTGGAGACTGAGGCAAAGAGTAATAAAATAGTTTCTGGCCCTAGTTCTTCTTAAAACTTTCTCTTTTCTTTATCATGATGCGATGTTATAGTTTCATAAGGACTAGATAAAGACCATCCTGGCTGTTGTTAGAAAATTCACATTTAAATGATCAAAATGGGGTTTGTCAATATCACCCAGCCTTTGAGGATTCCATAGAAATTTGGATCTTCGGGTAACTTTTATTGAAGTACAGTTGATTTACAATATTGTGTTACAAATTTGGCTGTTTAATTCCAAGACCCTGAAGAAGAAAGAGAAAGATCATGCTTTCTCCAGAGTAATCACCCCAAAATGTTAGCAGAGGCCATGGATGCCTACAAGTCTCACAATGAAATATTGTTTAACATATAGCTGATTCAATACAAATCCCAACCAACCATATGCATAATTTCATTAAAATATTCATTTAAAATAACGCTTTAGCAAAAACAATTCTGATAGGCAATTAGTGTCCAGATGGTCCTTGTTGAATGTAACAAGTCAGACGTGAGGGGCTGGGGCTGGGTGCGGGCCCTGCAGACACCGGTGAGTGAAGTGGTTTGGAACTCTAGAGGGTTCTCTGAGTTATGTGACACCAGCCAGCCTGGCTGGCAGCTGAAAGATCCATTTCTCCGTTTCCTAGCTAACAGTTTTTTTTTTTTTTTTTTTTCCCGGTACGCGGGCGTCTCACTCTTGCGGCCTCTCCCGTCGCGGAGCGCAGGCTCAGCGGCCATGGGCTCACGGGCCCAGCCGCTCCGCGGCATGTGGGATCTTCCCGGAACGGGGCACGAACCCGTGTCCCCTGCATCGGCAGGCGGACTCTCAACCGCTGCGCCACTGCGGAAGCCCCGTAGCTAACGTTTCAGAAGCAGGGTCTGTGCATGAGTTGTGACAGCTCCTCATCTTCCCAATTACTTTTGTAAAACTGACAGTGTTCTCCACTTTCATCATTTATACATTTTTCACTTTTCTGAAAACGCGTCTCCAGATCCCAGCAATGCATTTAAAAAGTGAGTTTAAATATTTCAACAATGACATTTAGCAAACTGGTGAGCGTGAGCCCGGAGCAAGAACCTCCTCGCTGATCTTCCTTCTTCCTAGGGGCTTCTTCCCAGGCCAGGGCTGTCTGTCTGCATGTGTGCCTCAGCCTGTGAAACACGGCCCCCCGCCACCCTGTCCTGTGCCTGCCTGTGGTACAGGCTTGCCCTTCAGGCTCCGGCTCCAAGGCAGACACGCAGCCCTAATTCAGTGCTACTCCAGCCCACATGTCACCCTTTCAGCCAGAGCCCGTGAGCAGCTACCCCCCACCGATTCCAAGACACCCTCATCTTCCCCCTACCCTCATGTTCCCTTCCTTAGGCCCAGGTAAGCCCCACCATCCTGGTCCCAGGTGGCCTGACATTTGTGGGGAAAGTGATGGAACAGAGCCAGTCACCTTCACTACACACCCACGCTGCTCAGAGCCTTGTCAGTGTTCTCAGACGCTCTGACACATTTCCACTCCCCAGAGGTACCTCCACTGCGGAAGCCCGTACTGTGTGGTACCTAAGAACCACTGAGAAGCTCCTGAAGGGATTCCACTGTGTTACAGCGCGTACATATATGCACGCGAGTGGGCCGATATTACAGTATCGTATTTACTCCAGTTAAAAATCTTCATGTCAGCACACTGCCCAGATCACCCTTCTGTCCCCTCTACCGCCCAGGACAGTGCCTGGAATGTAGCACACGGACGGCATATCACCATCAGGAACGACGTCTTCAACCTGGTCTCAGGATGAGAGAAAAAC
>NW_020173687.1:2559860-2571144 GCF_003031525.2 Neophocaena asiaeorientalis asiaeorientalis | reverse complement strand
ACTTGATAGTATTTGCGGTTATTGTTTCAGGACTATTCGTTACTGTAGCAAATTAACTAATACAGCCCTTGTTCCCCTTAGAGCTCAAGAAAAGAGCCAAACCTTTCCACAGCCCAAAAGGAGGTCACAGATTGTTGGGGGAAGCGGCTTGAGCCAAAAGAGCTGGCAGCTTGCACACGGAGGGTGGACAGCAACTGGCCAGAGAGCCTCATGCAACGGGACAGGGGGACAGAGGCCAGAGGCCAGTAAGCATGATGATGGGGTGAGTCACATTTGGAACAGAAAGTGGCATAGGGCAGACAGAGGACAAGACACAGAAAGTCACCTGGGATCCACTGGGGGGCATTCCCTAGTCCCCAGGGACATAAATTAACCCTAGAAGCGAAGAAGAGAGAAAAGCCTAAGGGGAAAGTTTATAACCTTGAATGTGACTACATTTTAAACCTGAATTAACTGAGACGTTACATGACTGAATAGAACCCCTTACAAGTGAATCCATTAATTTTCTGTTATTAGAGGAAAATGTGGGCTTAAGATAAGACGCAAATTGAGTTACGGAAAATGTAATAAAGCTACCTTTTTGCACACCCACATTTTATAAAGTGTTTTTTTTTTTTTTGACTGTGAGTAAAAATCATACCCATGACACACACAGACTGGCATATTTTTACAAGCCCTTGGTCTGAGGTATTTGAAAATTCAAGGGCTAGAGAGAAGTGAAGAATTCCCCCTGGGAAACTGACACAACAGATTAGAGACAAAAATCAAAGCGATTCTTCTTTTAGACCGAGTCTCCCCATGAAATAGGTGTGAGCGCTTCACCTCAGAGGGGCTGGTTGCCAAGCAGTTGAAGGTGCTGAATCTCCTTTTCTAGGAGTTACACTGATGCTGACAAATGCTCTTTTCAAATGATTGATTCCTCAACATGTGAGAATCTGAGTTAAGTCTGAACCTCAGAGCACAAGTTCAGAGCTGAGATAAAAAGCTCGCAAGCTCACCCCGCTTGGCCTTCTGCCCGGCTGGAGAGGCTTCCAGTCTCCGGAGCTGCCTTTGTGGACACAGGGAAGCAGAGGATGGTCTTTCTGGCAGCTCACACAGTGGCAACGGGCCCAGTACCCATCAAGATAAATGATGTTTACAAACTCTTTTTGCCTCAAGCGTGAGTTTCCAACATGGCAACCCATCCATTTGAGAACAACTGGCTAGGAGGTAGAGACTGGCCAACAGCTGTAACCAAAGGCATCGTCTCCCCTGAAATAAAGGAGTCCCTCAGGGAAGTCTCCAAAGAACCACGTGATTAGCTTAGATCCAAATACTCGCAATACAAGTTTATGATTTAAATGTTTTATTATTTCAGTGCTGGCGAACATTTTCCGAGCTCGGGTGTTGAAGGGAATTCTTCTTTTTTTTTTTTAATTGAAGTAGAGTTGATTTACCATGTTGTGTTAGTTTCAGGTGTACAGCAAAGTGATTCAGTTATACATATATAAATATCTATTCTTTTTCAGATTCTTTTCCCTTATAGGTTATTACAAAGCATTGAGTATTGTTCCCTGTGCTCTACAGTTGGTCCTTGTTGTTTATCTATATTATATGTATTAGTGTGTACGTGTTGATTCTAAACCTGATTGTGTGAAGGCAACTGGAGGGTTCACTTAAGCACACGCACGTGGCGAGTTTGCCACGATTGCGGTGACTTTGTGACCAGAACTGAAAAGATGCGGCCAAGTTCTCCATCTCACCACCACTCCTTACTCCATTCGGATTCTCTGTTTTATAAACTGAGCGCACAAAGCATTAGCAAAAGGAGCGGAAATAGTAAATGGAGATTTCGGAGACGGAGAAAAAGAGACAGTTATTCCAGGACTGGAAAAATGACTTGCAGACACCACTGTGAAGTTTTTCTAACGTTGATACGTCGTAAGGGGACAGAACGGGAAGGGCTTTCTTCAGAGCCTTGGAGGGAGATGTCACCACCTCAGAATGTCCCCCTGAGCTCACCTGAGCTCTATAGACTGACATAGAATCAGCCAAGTCAGTTGGGGTTTATCCCCTATGAGTGTCACATGGTGCCTCATGCAGTCACTTGGAAATTTCTCAGGGAATGAGCAGATTACCGGAGAAAGCACTGCCTAGGGAGGAGTAATATAAGTACTATCTCAATACCAGATCATCAGTGACCCAGCTGGTGTCTTCGACCACAGGGGATAATTTGGGTTGATCCCTCCGCATCCTTGGTTAATATTCCCCACATGTATCTTCAAAGATTTTTAGGTTTAAAGAACACGTAGCCCATAACCTTGAGACAGTGTGGCTTAACCCAGAAATCGGGACTCACCAGCTCCCTGCTCTAACCAGCTCAGGATGACCTCACTGGGGACACACCTGTTCCAGGTGCATACAGCTGGGAACAGGGCTGAGCCCGGCCCTGCTGGGGGCTGGAGGGGAGGAGAGGAGGTAGGGACCTGCATCTTCAGGATGGTGAAGAGCACACCCCACGCCCGGGCTGTGGCTTCCCAGAGCTGCGTGGATTTGAAGCAGGGGCTCTAGCACAGAGGGGTGTGCCACCGATTTCAGTGGATGGATGCCAGTCAGAGTAAAAGGCAAGGGCGGTTCTGTATCACTGTAATGACTGTGTAATAATCCTGCTTCTTGGACAGTGGTTGCCCTAACACAGGCTGGGTGTTACTGCCAAGCTCCTGTGAGGACCCGGACCACGTCTTACCTGCTCAGGTAGGTGCCCAGGAAGGACATACCGAGCAGATGGGTGTATACGTGCATGTCGGAGCATATGCCCTCCTTCACGGTAAGACGGGTCCTCAGCCCCTCTCAAGACAGCCCCCACCATTATTAAACAGCGTGAGCATTAGAAAATCCTCCTCTATATCAAACATAAATACAAACCCACAAAGTGCAAAGGATGAACCAATTTCATTTCAGTTACAGAAACTAAGAATTAAATATTAATGATAACGCTGACTCACAAGGCATATTTCCACCAGCCTGCAGGATTTCTCCAGTTGGATGTCCCAAAGAAAAAGGATTATGGGAGAGACTCAAAAAAATCCCCCAGGTCCTAAGGGTGCCCGCCACAAAATGATATATTTTTTCTACTAATGGTAAGAAATATGCAAAAATGCATGTAGGTCTCTTTTGTTTCCAAGCAAAGTATGCCAAAGGTCACTGCCCCCTTTGGAAGTGAAGCCATACTTGCATGGAAGAAAAAGCATAACATATAGAAGTCCCTTGCTTTTGTTGGGGAATCTTTCCAGTTCAGCCTAGAGGTCATATTTATTTAAAGAGAGGACTGTCTCTTTGTCTGGGGCAAACAGGATTTGTCGATGGGGAGAGACTGGCAGGATGAGGTCTAATGTCGTGGCTCCCAAGCTAGTTGCCCATTGAAATCATCTGGCAACTCTCAGCATGCATGCCAAAGGCTCTTTCCAGGCAGGGGTATCTGTGTGCTTAACAGTTTCTCAGGTGATGGGGCAGGGCAGGGGGGGTTGGTCAGGGCTGAGAACACTGGTGAAGCTGTGAGTTCATTTTGTCTCCTGCATCGCCCTTGGACATTGTGGGAGAGATGAAGGGCTGGGAATTCATTCAGCTGGAGAACGAGGGCCTCACCCGCTCTGTTGATAACCCCTGTCCTGGATGAGCAACACCTTCTTGGGCTCAGGACCACTCCCAGAACTGAACTTCCCACCTTCACACAGAGGGCTGAGGCACTGGGGGTGGAGTCTAAATATTATCAGATGTCCACTTAGAAGGGATTCAGTAGGAATAGGAAGTCTTACTGGATCTTTTAATTCTTGCTGCCCTGACATTTTATGTTATTAAATAATTGGAGGATGGTCTATAGAACAGGGTGGGGGTCATCTTTGATCTGGGCAGATCCCCAAACTCAACTGAAAATCACAATGTGCACATGTGTTCCCTAGGGTCCTGGAGCGCCTGTCTCTCGTCCTGAATTCTCTAGGTCGGCAGCTGGCCCCATGATGCGTCCCCCAGTCCTAGAAGCCAAAGCCAATGAAGTTAGCTGCTGCCCCTTTCTCAGAGCAGCCCCGCTTTCGGCATCCCTCCCACCTTATCAGCCTCTTCCTTGCCTCGTTGCTCCCTCTACTGCCCCCGAGACCATGCCTCCCAGTAGCTAAAAATGTCTCAACCCCATCACTGCCCCCTGAAAATGCTTCCAAGCTTTCCAGGAAATGGAAATCCTCCGGGGCGCTCATGAATTGTTTAAATCCTTCTCTCGGCATAGAAAGAATGAATCAGAATCTCCAGGGAAGATGTCTGGAAATCTGAAGTATTTCACCCTGCCCCAGGTAATTCTCATGTCCATGCATAATGGGGAACGACCTGTGAATTACAGGGTGGAGGCAGTGACCCAAGGAAGCGTAGGAGGCCCTCTGGCCCAAGCCTCTGCCTCCTTCTCTGTGTGGCTCCTCACTCTTCCTTGGGTCCCCTCACGTAACAGGTGTTCATGTAGATACTTGTTGAATGAATCAGCTACTGAGTCACAGTTTATGGTCCAGCAACTCTGATCTGTTTATAGTTCTCCACATATATCATGCTGGTTTTCATCTCCACCCTTGTTATTTTTCATCTGTCATCCACACACTCCTATCAACAATCTGGGATGATTCCTCCTCTGTGCTCTGGCGATACAATGGTGCATGGAGGGGCCTCTATACTGACCAGATATATGTTTCTATTCATGTGATGCTTCCCATTAAAATGAGCTTCCTTTTCCCCCACCTGCACGTCTTCAGCCACTGCACAGCACTCAGCACACAATAGATGCTACGTAAACATTTATGCGTTGATGTGTGGGCATCCACAGCCATCCCAGCCAATCAACCCTATATGCGCAGCTCTCCAGAGGAAGCTACAGTCCAAACCGCTTAAGTGACTTTCATAGGTGACACAGCAAAAGAAAAGAATAACCAGTATTCAAAAAAGGTGTGATATTTTGTGCTTTCAAGAATACCCCCAGAATTCTTAGCAGGAAAAAAATGAGGAGACGTGTCAATATCCCAGGATAAAATGACAGAGTGCCCGCGATGGTGCCAGGGGCCCGGAACCAAGGCCAGGGAGGTATGGAGAGGCTTGCTCTAGCTGCAGGTGAGAGATGTCCCAGCAAGCATCGTCCGCCCCAAACCTGCCCTTGCCACCATGGTCCCATCGCCTCTGCTGGAAGCCGGCGCTCCAGAGCCACCGAGCCAGCGCCCACGGACAGGAGCTCACACGGCTGGCCCTGCCTGGAGACTAATCAAGCAGGAGGGGAGCCTGCGAGAAAAGAAAAGGGGCCCTTGAGTTTCAAAATGTCTCCATAAAATTAATAGTAAAAGAGGCTTGAAATGACAAGGCTTACAGGCTTAAAGCATGATAGGAACAGCTGATTAGAACATGTACATACACATAAGCTTATATATGTATATAAACTATATAAGCTCAGTAAGTAATATATACCATATATACATGTATGCACACATATTAATATAGTATGTATTAATATTAATATCAGTATATATTATTATATTATACATTACTTTATATATTAATATATCGATATCATTTATTAAGCACTGACTGTGTACCTGGTACCATGATCAGCACATAGGGTCGTTACGTAATTGGATCGTTATAACAATCCTCTATTGGGGAGGTGTTATATGCTACGTTAATGGAAAACCCGGAGGTCAGAGAGACCAGGTGACTTGCCTACGATCTCACAAGTAGTATGTATGAACCTGGGATTTAAGCCTGAATCTGACAGAGTTCAAAGCCCAAACACTAAACCAGTGTGAGAGTGATGATGGTGATGGTGTTGGCGGTGGCGGTGGCGGTGGTACTGATGAGGGTGGATGATGGTGTTGGCAGTGGTGGTGGCGGTGGTACTGATGAGGGTGGATGATGATGGTGGCGGTGGCGGTGGTACTGATGAGGGTGGATGATGTTGACAATAATGATGACGATGATGATGGTGATAATGGTGGTGACGATGTGGGTCATGGCAGTGTTAGCGATGATAATTCTATCTATTAAGCCCTCACTATGTGCTGGGCACTGTTCTAAGGACTTTAAAGTAATAACTCATTCAGTCCTCACGGTGACCTATTTTTGCTCCCATATTGGAGATGAGGAAACAGAGGCACAAAGCATTTATACCTTTCCAAGTTTACACAGCAGGTGAGTGGCAGAGCAGGTACTAAAACCTAGGCTACCTAGCTCCAATGCCTGGTTCAAATATCGTGCTGTACTCCCTCTCATAATATGAATATGAATTCATATTATATAACATTATATATATATACACACAATGGAGTAGTAATCGGCCATGAGAGAGGAGGAGATTCTGCCGTCTGCGACAGCATGAGTGGACCTTGAGGGCATGATGGTAAGTGAAGTAAGTCAGACAGAGAAAGACGGTGTATGATCTCACTTATATGTGGAAACTGTAAGAGCTGAACTTGCAGAAACAGAGTCAAGTGGCTGTTACCGGGGCTGGGGGCGGGGGAATGAGGGAAATGTTGTTTACGGGTCCAAACTCGGAGTGAGAAGATAAGTCCTGGAGAGCTAATGCACGGCACAGTCATTATAGCCCAGAAGGCTATATTATAAACTGCAAACTTGCTAAGAGATTACATCTTAATTGTTCTCACCCCAAAAATAAATGATAATTATGTGACATGATAGAGGTGTCAGCTAATGCCATCACGGTGGTAATTATATTGCGATATATAAATGCATCAAATCAATACATGGTCCACCTTAAACTTACACAACGTCATATGTCAATTATATCTCAATTTTTCAAAATCCTGATAAAACATGAAGGGACGTGATACCTCACTGTAGTTTTGATTTGCATTTCTCTAATGATTAGTGATGTTGAGCATGCTTTCATGTGCTTTGTGGCAATCTGTATATCTTCTTTGGAGAAATGTCTATTTAGGTCAGCCAGTGGGAAACAGCCGCGTAGCACAGGGAGATCAGCTCGGTGCTTTGTGACCACCTAGAGGGGTGGGATAGGGAGGGTGGGAGGGAGACGCAAGAGGGAGGGGATATGGGGACATATGTATACGTACAGCTGATTCACTTTGTTATACAGCAGAAACTAACACAACATTGTAAATCAATTATACTCCAATAAAGATGTTAAAAAAAAAAATGAAGGGATGAAACTGGCTCGTTATGAGAGCCACTTTTCCAAAAACATTAAGGGAGGGTCCAGACTTGGAGATCACATATCTCGGGGTAGGGATCTTCTGGAAGAAGTTGGAATCTTTGATGTCTGCCTGTCAAAGGACACTGTTGGCTACATGTGGGAGGACTTGGAAAAGCTGGGCAGAAAGGAAATGTTCCTTTTAGTTGCTCCTTCAAAAGTGGCTTTTACGATAAAGCCCAAGCTGGGGCATTTCCCCCACAGGGCCTCCCACCAGGCCAGCACGTGCTCTGCAGTGACCGCGTCCGCAGCAGGTGCCCTGGAGTGGCCAGGCTAGTGGCTGGTGTTCCCCACACCCCCGGACCCCAGTCCCCTTGCCTGGGTGGAGGTATGGAGCACAGGCTCCAGCCTGAGGAGGGGCGGCAGGTGAAGCCACAGGGGACCAACAGGGAAGAAGGCGGAGACGGTCCATCGCCACGGCAGCCATCCTGCCCGATCACAGCGCTGACGGGGCAGCTGCCACGTAATTCTCCAGGTGGCAACTTGGTGCCTACGTGGCTTGAACTAGAGGGAGCATTGGTGTGTGTGCACGTGTTTGCCTGTGATGTGCGTGTGCAGTATGCCCTGGCACACACATGAGGAGCGTCCATGGGGCTCGGTGCAGGGAGCGCTCACGTGGTCTCCAGCTGTGCATAGGTCCACAAAACTCCTTTTATACCTCTGACTAACCTGGGGCTTGAGGGATAGGGTGTGGAATTTTCTGGTTAAAGAATTCCCTTAAGAAATATTTTACATACTCTTGAAAGTTTTCCAGGCTCTTACAGCATTTTAAACAAAGTAAAGTAATAAATGGTTAATAAACACATTTCAGAAGAACAAAGAGGCAGAAAAACAATGAAAACAGAAACTTGTCACCAGCAGCAGGCAGCTAGAAGGGTCACAGGCATGGGGCATTTTCACTTCCTGCCTATTTTCTGTTCATTTCGGTTTAACAACAGTTGTGATCAGAACAGAGACACAAGTTGGCAACAGGCTTCTTTCATTAGCATACTGCAAGCACTTTCTCAGTTGCTTTATCTCCATAAATGTTATTCAAATATATTCTATTATTATGCCCATAATTGCATATCAATTCTAGAGAAAGTAGAAAAATGTTAAGCAAAAGATAAAATTGAATTATAACCCCAACACAAAAATAAGTGCTATTATCATTTTTGCATGTATTCATTTAGTGTGCATGGAAGAGGGGCTAATACACACGTATAGATACATGTCCATAGATGTAGCTATGACTTGCTCTACTCATTGTGTGTATTTGGAATATAGGCAAAATGGAATCATAAGTCGTACACCATCTTTATCTGAATAAAATGCCATTAAATGTTGATTTTTGTTTAGTGGCTAAGTTCACTTCCATTTGTATCGGGGAAAGACAAAAAAATGAGTAATTATGAAGGGGCTCATTTGCTCCATCATCTTTCTCTCTCTCTCCTTCTATTCTATCATCTATCTACCATCTATCTATCTATCATCTATCTATCTATCTTCTATCTATCTATCTATCATCTATCATCTATCATCTATCTATCATCTCTCTAACTTCTATCTATCATCTCTCTATCTTCTATCTATCTTCTATCTATCTATCTATCATCTATCATCTATCTATCTAACTATCTATCATCTATCTACCTTCTATCTATCTATCTATCTATCTTCTATCTATGTATCTATCTTCTATCTATGTATCTATCTGTCATCTATGTATCTATGTATCTATCATCTATCTATCTATGAATCTATGAATCTATCTATCATCTATCTATCTTCTATCTATCATCTATCTTCTATCTATCTGTCTATCTTCTATCTATCTATCTATCATCTATCTATCTATCTATCATCTATCTAAATTCTTTCAGGTTCCAGGGCTTATTTTAAGTATCAGTTCTCTTCCTCCTGCTGTGTAGATGCTCCCGTCCTGTGTCGCTGACATACTGGTCCTTTACTTGCAAGTTCCCCAGCCCACACCCCGTGAGGCAGATGTGAAAACCCAGGTAATAGGTCAGAACCCTGCCCTGGACCACATGACAAGGCAGTGGCCAAGCTAGAATTGATTTGTTTTGAAAAGGCCCATTTCACCTCCAAACCCTGCTTTCGCCATAAACCCACTGTGCTTCTCCAATTATTCTGTCATTCATCCCCTCTGCTCACTGGGTGAGAGATGCACAGTGTGTGCATGTGTGTGTTCTGTGTTACACACTCAGAAGACGCCACAAAAGGCACTTGAGCTTCAGGCCTCACCTATGAGCTATTTGTATCCTTTGATGAATAAGTGCCTGGTGTTGAAATTTACAATATAAGTAACCGACAAAGTATTAATATGGAGACTACAGGGGAAACTCTAGTAAATCGCAAGACAAAGGAAATAAGACCCAATAGTAAACAACAAACACTAGGAACAGCTAATAAGGATCAGAGAACTGCGCAGACGCACTACTAGAAATGGATCCTGAGACGCACAAAACATTTATGCCCAATTGTCGGAGACGGAATGTCACGTGACGATCGGGGCTCCGGAGGAAACTCAGTTGCTGGTGGGACTGAGCATTGCGGCTGAAGTTTTGGAAAACAACTGGGAAGTTTCTAGTGACAAAGAGAACATTTCTTCATCTGACCTAAAATTTATCTCCCGTGTTTGCTTTCATGGAGAAGGAGACACTTCCGCAGAGACGCAAACAAAAAATAAACTGAAGCGTGTCAACCGCAACATTACTTTGATAACAGAAATAATCTAAGTGACCATCAGGAGAAGAGACGATAAATTAAGTCGGGGAGAGACCGACAGTGTGTGCTCTCTATCGGTTAAAAGGAAGGACCGTGAAATGTGAATCCACGCAGCATCCCCGAGACAGCAGGAGTAAAAACAGGAGGAGCTGGATGGAGCACCCCGCAAAATACGCTCGATGGTGTCTAAACACAGGTGATGACGCCTCTTGGGAAGAAGGCTGACATTGAGTGCAGAGGATAAGATATCAAAACAAATAAAAACTCGTCCTTGCCTGATGGCAGTGGTGTGTCCAAACTGATGATCAGAGTCAATCCAGTTCTGCGGATCTAAGGATCAAGGCAAGGATCAGTATTTGATATGAGTTTGTTGCCTCTTTCCTTGCCTCTAGCCACGAAAGACCCCGGGCTTGTGCAAGGGGCTCTGTGTCCCAGTCATCACCCAGGCTAGGTGGTGGATTCTGCTCAATTGACATTGTTTTTCTGCCTTTCTCAACAATCATATGTGAGGTATCGACTTGACCTATTTTGTTTCCAAAAGAACAAAAAATAAGAAAAGTGGCAGACTAAAACACAAGTAGCTCCCTCAACTGACGCCAGGGCGCTTGCCGCAAAGCCTCCGAAGCACCCATCTGAAAAGAGTACCAGGCCCTGATGACTATGGTTTCATCCTGCCTTTTGCAGGGCCTGCTTACTGGAAGGATTCATCATGCATAGAAATTATTTGTGCCTTAGCTGCCGGCCAAATGCTCTCTATTCTTCATCCAGCAAGAAGCCCAGACCACCGTCTCTACTCACTTACACAGGACATAAGTGACAGCGTTACCAGGACAGATGCAGTCTGTTTGCTGGTTTCCATCTGGTTTTTAAATCACTCAAAGAAAGCTCTAAAGACATGTTTTAATGCTGTGTGAAATAGAGGAGAAAAAGGGCTTGGGCTTTCGCACATTTGTTATTTCGTTATTTGTGTTGCCTCCATAGAATAAAAATCACAAAATCGTTTCCCCAGTTCTTCTGACCTCTGAACACTCATTGTAACCTCTTAAATTTGATGTCTTCTTCCTAAATGTCCTCTCTGAAATTGCCCGACAGTTCACTCTCCAGGCAGCTCTGACAGGGAATGGGCACATTTCTGCTCCCAACAGCTCAGCGCGGCTGAGGGCAGAACTTGTGGAAACATGCACTGAATCAGGTGTGAGAAGGAAATACAGGGTCTGAGCTGGCACTGCGCGGTCCACGTCACTCTCCTCCAACCAACAGTAGTGACCGTTGCATCCTTAGCTCTTGCCTCACGTGCTAAATGGCTCCATGACCTTTGTTCAGGGTCTTTCC
>NW_020173687.1:2526727-2559680 GCF_003031525.2 Neophocaena asiaeorientalis asiaeorientalis | reverse complement strand
CTTTCCCTGAGCCCCCGCCCCCTCCTGCTGACTCCCACCCCCTTGCCTGGCCACCTCAGTCATGGCAGCTGAGCCCATCGACAGATTTACTGAGTTCTCGCTCTGTATGGGGCCAGCGCGTGGTGATGAGTCTCTAGCTCTGAACGAAGCAGCCTTCCAGGGCACTGATCTCACGGAGTTTACCTTTTGTAAGGGGTGAGAGACAAAGAAAACCAGACCAATGAATAAACAAGACCATCATCACAAGCAACAAATGCTATGAAGAGAATAAACACAGCTATTGGGACTCACTGGGAGAAAAGAAATACGTGAAGACATTTTTGACCAGTGGTCAGGTAGGAAGCATTTGAACTGGAGCCTCAAAGATGAAAAGAATCCAGGTGTGCGAAAACATGGGGGAAAGTGGATTCAGGCAGAAGGCACTGCGAGTGCAAAGGCCCTGAGGTGGAGCCAGCTTGGCACGGTCAAGAAACAAGAAGGCCAAATTGGTGGAGGTGTCCCGCCAATAGCCCAGTGGCCCAGTTCCAGGTCCCCTCATGAGCCGTCTGGTGACCCCCCAGCCTGGGGGTCATGGCCCCGAGTGCACTCCCATGGCCTGGTTTGCTGAGAATAATAAAAATCACTAACGGGTGTGGAGCAGTTACCAGGTACCAGACCCCATGCCCTCAACAGCACTTTCTGATTTAATTCTCACCATCACCATTCTGTCCAAGAGGAGCCAAAGCCAGGGAATATAAGCCATTGGCCCACGTAGAAGAGGCAGGAGTCTCTATGGGAACCCAAGTTTCCCTGACTCCTAAGTCCTGTGCTTGCCTCCTGGGCCGGGTGCTTGAAAACATCCGATGTGAGGAAGGGGCCGGGCAGTCAGGAGGGAGCCAGTGAGCCCCCTCTGGCCAGCAGGGGTCGGGGAAGAACTGACCCACCTGCTTCCCAGTGCGTGTATCTAGGTTGCTTGACCTCACCTCCTGGTCCAAAGAGTTCGTGTCCCAGGTGAGGTCAACACCGGGTCCATGGGCCCTCTGAGTGAACTGGGGACACATACTTCAGGGACAAGCTTTTCATCGGGACGGCAGCCAAGCATGTGGGGAAGGCTCCCACTGGAGACTCCAAGCCCTAGACTATGCCGTTTGGTTTCATTTTTCTGTAAAGGGCCGAGTAGTAAGTACTTTAGACTTTGCAGGGCACTCAGTGTCTCCACTCTGCTCTGGTTGCGGGAAAGCAGCCAGAGACCCTACAAATGAGGGTGGGACTGGGTGCCAGTGACACTTGACCTCACGGGCTGTGGGCTGGATTTGACCCTCAGACCACAGCGCTCCAGCCCTGGATCCACAAGAGGCACCTGCCTGACTCAGAAGGATCCTGGCCTCTGGAGTTACCCAATGGAAGGCCAGCTTCTGAACACCTGCGCTGTAAGAAACCACTCTCCTGGGGTTAAGGCACTGAGATTCACTGCAGAACATTGTCTAGCCCAACTAGAATGGTTTCTTCTTTGATGCCTCTTTTACTGTTTTGTAGCTTTTTATTTTCCATCACACATGCATTCTTATCAATGCTATCCCTTGAAATCTGGTTGTTTGCTACAAAGTGGTTTCCGTTTTGAATGGCCACCTTATTAGAAAACCATCGATTACTGGAAACTTTGAAACAATAAGTGAGCCTGTACCCTCTTCCTGCCTCAGCCAATCCAGCCCATCCGCTCTCTCCTCTGAAACTCACTGAATGTTTTCCAGTGTGATTGTTTGCAGCAAATTATTATAATTAGGAGCAAAGAGTAAAAAGCGTTGCTCCAACTTTAATTAAATTTGAATTAAATGAGTTTGGTTCTTGCTGAGGTTTCATTTCTGCCAAGGGTTGGGGAGCTTGTGATCCACCAATCTAATGAGCACATGGGGAGTCCGCAGGGAAGATCCTTTGATGACGTGGGACCATTTCCACCCACCGTAAATATGTCTCCTGGCTCAAGAAGTAACTAATAGTCCTCGGGGGACTCCCAGGGCGCCTCAGGTAGGAAATGTGCTTCCATAAGCAAAAATCGACCAAACTTCAGAAGATCTTCATTTTTCTCATCCTCCAAATCAGCCCGCGGAAGACAGCTATGCAGTTACACCCCCTGAAATGCCGGGGCACAGAGGGGCCTGAGGAGAACATGAGAAGCGGGGTGTAGCAAAGCAGTCGCAGGGGGGGCCTTGCAGGAAATCATTCGTGTGTCCTGCCTTCACAGGCTTGGTCTAAACGTGGCCTCTGAGCTGGGGCCTTCGGGGTTCACTCTTTTTTCAACCCCTCCCAACTCATCTCTGCAGGATCGGTGCAGGTACAGCGGGAACCCTACTCCAGCATCCATATGTCAAAGACTTGCAGCTCCTTGTTTTGAGTATTTTAAGTCTTTTGTAAAGCATATGGCTTTGTCACTGCCGCCTACGGTGCATTAAATGGTTGCCCCCCAAAAAGACACATCCACATCCTGATTCCTGGAACCCGGGAACATCAACTTCTATGGCAAAAGATGGAAGTAAGCTAAAGATGCCGAGAGAAAGCTATTATCCTGGATCACATGGGTGAGCCCTAAATGCAGTCGTATGAATGCTTATAAGATAGACACACAGAGGAGAAGGCAAAGTAAAGAAAGAGGCAGAGACCGGAAATGATGCTTCCCCAAACCAGCAAACACCGGTGGTACCCGGAAGCTGGAAAAGGCAGGAAGGATCCTCCCCTGGGGTCTCCAGAGGGAGCCCAGCTCTGCTGACACCTTGATGTTGTATGTCTGGCCTCCAGAGCTGGGAGAGAATAAAGTTTTGTTGTTTTAAGCCCCCAGTTTGTGATAATTTGTTACCCAAGCCCCAGGAAATGAAGGCACTCCTTCTCCAAAAAATGATTTAAAAATCACCATTATTCAATCAATAAACGTACCCATATCCTGCCTTAATGAGACGTCACCCCTTGCCGAGCACCGCCCCACGCACTGTCACACGTGATGGCATTTAGCTCCCTCAGTATAACCACTCCCAGCACCCCCGTTTCACAGTCGAGGAAACTGAAGCTCAGAAAGGGGTATAAGTTGCTCAAGGTCACCCAGCAAGTGGCAGAGCCAGAGCTCAGATCTCGGTTGGCCTTTCTCCAAACCCCGCCGCTTAACGATGTCCCTGGAGCTCCGTGTCCATGCTGGGCTCTAGTGGGTCCCCAGCATGGGGTCAGGGGACTCTGTGCCCTGCCTGGAGCGCCTCCAGATCACTCCTGGGCCCCGTCCCTTTGTTCCAGTGGACACCCTACTTGGCTCAAAAGGGAGTGTGGGGCAGAATGAGACAAGAACACTCTAGAAAGACCTGTTGTGGACATGGGCGAGGAGGATGGAGGAGACGGTCCACCTCAATCTACTTCTCCTCCTCTTACCAAGTGTCTCTGGATCTTGGAGTTTTTTCTTGCCTGGCCAGGAATCATATTATAGAAAAACACTCGGCAACTGCTCACCAGTATTATGGGTGTCTGGGGATACTGTCAAGGTAGAAATTCAAGGGGGTTCTAGAGCCGCTGGACCACAGTCCCCTCCTGTGAGCTGGGGTCCCCTCTGGGCATGGTGAGGAAAGTAAGCCGGGCACAGAGGGAAAGCGTGGGTTCTGGGAGAAGACCGAGCAAGAGACCTCCCGGCTCCACCCACCGCTTGGCCGTGCAAACTGCTTAACTTCTGTCAGCCTCGACAAAATGGGAAGAATAATAACATGAAAATGTCATGTGCACCAAGCTACAGTGTGCATTTCTTGTGAAAATACAGCTGACCCTCGAACAGCACAGTTTGAACTGCATAGGTCCACTGGTACGTGGATGTTTCTTTCACTAAATGCTAATTTCACAGGTTGGTTGAATCCAGGGATGTGAAACTGTGGATGCAGGGGGCCGACTGCTATACACGAATTTTTGACCACGGGGAAGGTTGGCACCCTAACCCCTGCGTTGTTCAGGGGCCAACACAATTTCAGGCACGGTGGGTAGTTAAGAAACATCCGTTTGTTTGTTTTTTTCTCTCCTGGGTTTCCAGAGAATCTAAGTATTATTTACATTTTTAATTGAATTTTAAGGGACCTGTATTCATTAGAAAGTAACTAAGTCTGATTCCCGAAATCGTGTGTGGATGACTGGGTGGGAGGATATCTCATGGGAACAAAGATCCAATAATCCCCAGATCACTGATTCTCATCCAGTTGTCATGGCAACCTAGAATACTGAGGCCCTCTCCAAGGGTACACTAGCAAACTTTGGTGAATATGTAAAATGATCCAGATGCCCTTTTTAGAGCAATATCTGTTGGGGCAGGATTGAGCTGAGGGTCACGCTCTATCTGCATAACCGTGCCCCAGTTGCTGTGAGTAACAGTAATGGCACAAGAACTGTGAAGCAGGTGCCACAGAGAGTTCGATGTGGAAAGCTTTGCCTGGTGAGTATGTAAAGGAGCACAGGAAGGGAAGTTCATAATTCTATTAGAGCAGGGACACTGCTGAAGGGCAGTCAATCCAATGCTCAGTGCTCTTACAGACGAGGTGAGGCACTGTGGTGTCACGTCCGAGTTCCCATTTAATGCTTGCCGACTTCTTTGGTGATGCTTTGAGACTTCAACTTCTGCAACTAAAGGTACCAAAGCTTTCGAGCCCACAAAAACTGTTCCTGAGAAGAAAGCCTGTGAAAACCTCTAGACTGGATTGTGTCATCTGAGCTGAGGGAGGCTTTACTCCAGAGATGTGCTGCCGATTTACTCCACATAAAAATACTCAGACCTGCTGTCTGAGATGGGAACGGAGGTAGCTGATCCACCTAGAAATACAAAGTGTGCTACTTGAATTAAACTTTCATTTTTTTCATCCTAAAATAGGGACAGAGAAACTCCTGGCATGGGATGGGGGTGGAAGATGGAGGTTATAAACTAGAGGCAAGACGACCATGCTCAGGGCGCCCCTCCAAACAACCCAATTAGGAGGACCTTGATGCGTAGGCTCAGAGCACACTTCGCGTAATGACACACATATAAATTGCTTAAGAGTTTTGTCTCAGATCAATCTATGTTTTCTGGGTTAAATCACATGGCCTTGAAGAGCATCTTCTCATCTACTCAGAGTGACTGACGAGGATTAGTACTGAAGGGCAAACAATTTAAATACCATAAAAAGGAAGGTGGCAATGTTCCAGAGGTGCTAGAGGAGTGTCCCAAGTGAGAAGAGTAGCAGTGAGCTCTAAGAGCACGCTAGCTCCATTTGCCACAGTGACTGTTACCAGACACAGTGATGGTGATGGTGATGATGATGTAATGATGGTGGTGATGATGATGGTATGAAACTAAAGTCCATGGGAGCTGCCTATAGAGCAGGGGTTGGCAAACGATGGCCCGTGGGCCAATCTGGCCCACTTCCTGTTTTTGTAGATAAAGTTTTATTAGCACACAGTCATGCCCGTTTGTTTACATATTGTCTTTCGCTGCCTTCACCCTACAACAGCAAAGTTAAGTAGTTGCAATAGAGACTATATGGCTCACAGAGCTAAAATATTTACTATTTGGCCCTTTTTGGAAGAATGACAACCCCTGCTGTAGAAGGAAGGGAGGTTAGACTCCACGTATTCACCCGCTGTTTTCCCCAAGAGTTCGTGCACATAAGAACCACTTAGGGGCTTCCTATGATTAGACTTGTGGGCGGGTGGACAATTCATTGATAAACACTTCGCGTACAGGGGTCCACATACAGGTCTTTCAAAACCAGACATGTGGTGTTAAGACAGCTTAAGTGTCTCTAGTCTATTAGGTGAGGATTATATTTTATATAGACGTGTTGAGAAACTAAACTGATGAAAAGAATTCAACATTACATAAATTTGAACAGAATTAAGCCAGTTCAATCCTCCTTAACAAATAAACATCTTCAAGCTTCTTGCACAGACCAGGATATAGTCTTTTAAGGTTGTCAGTTAAGCAGACCCACTGGAGAACATTTTCCTTTGCCTTTAAGTGATTTATTCCTGTGATTTTGAGGGGAGCTTAAGTACTTACTGTTGTCTCAGGGCAGTTAATTGCCCCAATTTTGAAACGCATTCTCTCCAAGAATCACTATTTTCAGTTTGTGATTTTTTTTTTTCCTGGGATTTTTCTAAGAAGATAAAGCCAAATTAAATTCTTCTTACCATCCAATGTGAGTTATGGCCTCCGTCTCATTTAGCAACGTTCCCAATTTATCACCATTAAAAATTGTCTAAAAGGGCTTAATTTAGATAACAGATTCCTTTGCTTCAGAATCTGCTCCCCCGTGATTTGGATTTCTTCTTCCGGTGCCACAGAAAGACGTAGGTTCTCCCCGAAAAAGATATCACTGATTCCCAAATAATGTTCCCAAATAATGCTCAGTGTGAGCTGATTTTCACAAAATGAGACAGATGTGTGGAGCTCATACCAGCCACCTGCGATGGCTTCGGATTGGCATTTTATACAAGAGGGGAAAGATGTTTGGCAGAAATCCCTAGGCCTTCTCTGGGAAATAGGAATTTTAGCCAAGAAGGCTATACCACTTCCACATTTTTAGGCTTCTGTTACCACTAAATCCACAGGCAAAGGGGAGATATCATTCTTGGATTAGTTGGCTGTAAATGCAGAGATAATGAGACATACATGAGACAAGAAAAGGCTGGTTTTGATACTTATATCAGAGTTGACAGGTGCTGAAAAATGGCAGACATACTTGCGGACAACATCCCTCCATTTGATATAGAGCTTTGTGGAAAGCAACTTCAGTATCTGATAAGGGAGGCACAATGTAGCCTCCAACAAACAGGATTCCCAGACCGTTCACTTGCTCTGTTCCCTGATAAAATACCCATCCAAGTGTCTTGTTGCTTCCACCCTTTCTAATGGTATTTGGAGATTTATGTTCATTTAAAAGATGTGCCATTCCGTGTAAAAAACGAATGTGTCTTTATTGCAGTGTGTGTTTGTGTGTGTGTGTGTGGGGGTGTGTGTGTGTGTGTGTGCGTTTATTCAGAGAATACGGAAGGTTACAAAAAAGAAAATAAATAGATCCCCAAACTCTGAAACACAGATATAAAACCATGCAAACATTTCCCTTTTTATACCCATTTTGGCTATTTCCTGCATACGAATAAATATCTAGGTAAGGATATACCTGAATCACAAAATTAGATGTCGTGCTTCTTAGCAGCTAACTTTTATCTGGAAAATATTTTGTAAAAACCTGTTCTAATCACCAAGTTTGGACTTTCATGATCATTTTTGAACGTTGACATGATGTCCCATTGTATAAACAAACCCTAATTTATATAATCAATTGCTTATTTGGGACATTTAGGGCATTCCCAAGTTTTCTGTTTTTATGTGTAAAGCACTGATGGGCCCCCTGATGTGCACCACTCAGACCCTCTGTCCAATCCTTTTCTTATTATAAACACTCATCAGAGTGAGGTTAATGCCATCTCCACACCCCCCCTTCCAGCACCACCACTGCAGATGAAAGGTTAGAGTCATACCTTTAACAGGTAAACCTGGAATCCAGGGTGTGTCAGCTCCTTCCTTGGTTCCCAAATGCTTGCTAAGGTGTGTCTCCTACACTCTTCATGAAGGAGAGGAGAGTGTGTCTGGTGTCGACCAGGCATCTGGGACTCTCCTCACAGACCACCAGCCTCTGTTCCATTCAACACCAACTCGTTCGCTGTTCTCCAAGGCGCTGCCGTTCTCGATGCTCCCGGATGGCGACGCTCCCTTTGATTTTCCGCTTTAGAGACTAATGGGAGAATATTGTTTGGTGGTTTAGGCTTTCGACAATGGCACAATCTCGCATTTAGGGAAAACCCAGAGGTCTCTGAGCAATGTTCTTTGACCAAATTTCGGAAGGCAATCTGAGAACTTTAAAATTAAGTACTTAAAAATTGATTCAAATACAATCGTAGAAGCTGGGAAAGGGAACCTAGGGATCATTAAACAATGCTCTCTACTTTCTTGTATATTTGAAATCTTCCATAGTAAAAAGCTTACCAAAAAGTAATCCAAATGAACTTAGCTGTGAGAATTTAAGTGTCATAATGGATTTAAGAACAATTCTACTTAAAAAAAAAAAACCTATACGCATTGAATTTCAAATTACATCTTAAAGCATGTGTACCTTAATTTCTGTTCCTTGTTCCACCACAAATCATTTTAAAATGTACACTGTAAGTTCCATTTTCCTTTTCCTGCTGGAGAATGTCGCTCCATGGGGAAAAGCCCATTCAGCCATCAGTCCAGAGAACTAAGAGTTCTCCAGGCAGTCGTGTTTCTTGGATAGGAGGAGAGAAAATACATCTCACTTTTGTATCTCAGAAAATACATCTCACTTTCGTATCCCTCAGCCAGGGAGAGAGAGAGAAGGATGGAAAGAGAGAAAGAAGGGCGAGAAACGCAGGTGTCCCCTCCTCAGGATGCCCCAGCAGACTCGCTCACACATCTCTCTTCCCCTGCGAATGGTGCTTGAGTTGAAATCATTAAAATGCTCCTGATTTCGAGCAAGTTCATGGCAACTTCACTGAGGACCTCACCGAGTTATTATCGTGATAGTTTGAGCAGAGTGAGGGCTGGGGAACCACACAGCCAGGCCTCCTGCAAGCTGTTCCCTCTACCCCAGCTCCCTGCTTCCTGGAAGATGGATTATAGTGGGGCTCCTGTGGTTTCCCAGCTTGGGCAGGAGTGGGCCGTGGCCAAGGCGGCCGCATTCCAGAGCCACCTTATGAGATAACACGGCACATCAGGCAACTCTCAACTTGATTCAGCTGGAAACCAGGAAGGCAGAAGCTGAGGGGGTGGCTGATGGGCCCCCAGCATCTCTCCCTCCTCTGTGCTTGTCAACAGCCCCAACATGCCTCTGACTTTCCTGGGGTTCGTGGTATGTTCTACTCAGCCCACAGGGGGTCCCTTCCCAGATTTCACCCTGGATAGATATCACTGAGCCTGTTTTCCAAAGGTGGTCTTCAACTGCACACCTGCACAATTGGAGGGAAGGTGTATGGGATGTGTACAGGGTAGGAGGGGAGCAGCCCTCCCCTGTGCGTCTGTAAGATGAGGCATTTTCATCCAAAAGGAAGATGGATTGTCAACCAGGCACCAGCCTCTGACATGCAATTATGTCTGTGCACCTGCAGCTCGCCCCATATGCAAAATCCACAGGTGCAAACCTTGAATCCAAAGACAGCCCTTTAAGTCTCCAGCTCCAAATACGCCGGTGGTTCCTGTTGGAACAGGAAGGCTGCGGAGAAGAGAAACCGCGGGAGAAGCTAGTTCAGGACTTTTTCTCATGCTTGGTTGTGTTTTCTTCACCCAGGGAGACCTTTCAGCCTGGAGAAATTACAATTCCTTCTCTGGATCATTTCTGCGCTGACATCCTGTTCTCCTGCCCAACATAAGTGAGGGGAGGAATGTTTGTTTTGTGGGTGTGGTTTTGAACAGCTAACTCCATGCTAGTTCATCTGTCTTCTCCGGGCATCTCACTTGGACACTCGACCTCCCCTTGTTTTAGCATCCTTCCGCATCTCCTTTCAGTCACATCACCAAACCATGCCTTTAAAAATACAGAGACCCCCACCAGAAGCTTCTATCCCTCCAGCACCTTTGCTGTTGTCATTCTCGCTGTCTTCCAGGGTCAGCTCACACGCAACCTCACCCTTGAGGGCTGCACTCGCTCTCCCCACCCCACACATCTCTTCTCTCTCTGCCTCTGTCCCCTCTCTGAGCCCCAGTTATACCTTGTCCCTCTTTGTCACTTTGATCATTTCATTGTGTATCACGGAGAGGTGTGTACTTTTCTCACGTTGAAAATGATGAAATCAGTGGATTGAACACTCTGCCTTGCCTAATTCAATTCTCATGAAAACCCGTGTACTAAGTGCTGTTATTAATCCCATTTTATAGATGCGGAAACTGAGGCTCAGAAACATTCATTCATTCTTTTTTTTTTTGATGTTGGGGGTAGGAGTTTATTCATTAATTTAGTTATTTTTTGCTGTGTTGGGTCTTCGTTTCTGTGCGAGGGCTTTCTCTAGTTGTGGCAAGCGGGGGCCACTCTTCATTGCGGTGCGTGGGCCTCTCACTATCGCGGCCTCTCCTGTTGCGGAGCACAGGCTCAGTAGTTGTGGCTCACGGGCCTAGTTGTGGCTCCACGGCATGTGGGATCTTCCCAGACCAGGGCTCGAACCCGTGTCCCCTGCATTGGCAGGCAGATTCTCAACCACTGCGCCACCAGGGAAGCCCTCAATCACTTTTAACGAGAAGACTATTTACAAAGGCTGGCAGGGTAGAGGGAAGTTGATGATGGGTGCTGAAGCACCCTGGGGCTAATAGGGTACCAATCTTAGGTCCCAGCAATAAAGGAAGGAAGAGTTACAAGCACATGGAGAAAGAGCTATATAGGAAGGGACTATGGAATTTGGTAGATGGGTGCAGAGAATACACTGCAATGTGGTAGAGAGGAAGGTAGCGGGGGTAATCCCCCCCAGTGCCCTGCCGGTGCCATGACCATCTGGTGACCTTGCTGTTAGTTATTCTTATCATCCATATTTTGCAGGCAGGGATCCGGTGCACAGCAAAGTCACCAGGTGGTCAAGGGGACTTGAACACACACAGTCTGGCACCTGACCACACCTCCAAAGGGTTGGAGGTGGCAGGTGTGAAGGTAACCCTGCCTTGAGTGATGTGTCGCCGAGGCCCCTGGGGATGCTCGGGGGGCATGGCTGCCACTCTCCGTGGATAGTGACCACCTGGAGCAGTGTTTCTGGAAATGCACTTCTGCAGGGGATGCAATTTTGAGTACTGAGCACAAGTGGCCCAAGAGTGGGAATCCCTGACCAAGTGCATGATTTCTTCCCAGAACTCAACCCCTGTGCTCTGGGACCGAGTGGAGGGGAACCTCAGCCCAAGCTGGGGCCCTGGTGACCTTACCCCCAGCCATGAGCTTAGCTCTTGTGAGTTTCATAGCAACTCCGTGTCACCCTTGCTTTAGCATCGCCTGTCCCCCGACGGCCCTAGCTGTCGTCACCAAGAGGTATCGTCATGTCGTGAGGGGCAAGGGTGAGACCTCCCAATGTTTCCTACAGATTTTGTTTTCCTGAGACTCTTCACAAATGAGATGTCCCCATCACTGCCAACAACAGGAAGATGGGGTGTTACACAATCACTAGATTTTATTTATGAGAGAAGCATCTGAGTTTGCTAGAGCTGTCATTGCGTGGGTGTAGACTGACAGAGGCCTCTCTCCATGTCCACCCTGGAGAAGCTGGGCTGGAAAATTAAAGCAACAACACTTCCATCAGGAATTTAAAAATCGTAATAAAGTGATGGACAGATAGGATACTTCCAGGCTCTAACTCCTAGGATCTGCTTTAAATGTTTGAGAACATATAATATTATGCATCAAAAAGAGCCAGGAGGATATATATATAGAACCATGTTAATATTAGCAATGAGGGATTATAGGTGGCTATTGGTTTTACCTCTTTTAAAAACCGATCTGTGCATACTCAGATTCGACATTGTTCTTTCCAAAGAAATCATTATAGGAGCATAAACGTGTACGCATAACACAGATGTCCGTGGAGCACATCTAATGGTATGAAATCTGCTCTATTCCCGCCGTAGGCCATCCTTGGGCCCAGGAGGGGCTGTGGCACATAGGCACTGCCCTACCTGGCGGCACAGTTGCTCCACTGGTGACTGTTCCAGAGGATGTAAAGGTCTGGTTGCTTATCTGGCTGCCTGTCAAGTTTTGGTGACAATCTGCCAAACCCTTTTGAAGCCCTCCTGTATTCAGTTGAGTGGGACCATTCCCCAGATATCATGCCGTCTTTGGTCACTGGTCCAGCAGGAGGTCTGAGCTGGGCTAAAAACGTGCTCCCGGCCTAGAATCTGAGCTACAAGCAGAGAAGTAACACGACAGAATAAGTCAGAGCACATCCATTCCTGCAGGGTCTTCTAGATGAGGCTGTTAATTCACTTCTGCCAGCCGGACCCTCTGGAACAGAAGGTCGTGGTCCTCTCCCTGTCCTTTCTAAATTCTCCTTTGTTCTCGGAAGTTCCTCTACATCTTCCCCAAAATTTCCTTCTGTGCTTGATTCGACCTGAATGAGGTGTGTTGTTTACAAGCAAAGATCCCTATGTGGTACCATTGCCCACGGGTGTGATTTCAGGCTCGCAGGATGCTCCAGAAGTAGTGCCCTGAGTCCCTTGAACTCTTCCGCAGTGAAGGCATCGTATATAATTGCAGCACAGCATCAAAACCAGGAGATGGACCTTAGTACAATCCAGTTAGCTATATTACAGGCCTTATTCTATTCAATTGTCACCAGTTGTTCCATGAACTCTGCTTGGTGTCTTAGTTCTTGCTGTGACCCTAATTTAGTCATGAAGAATCCGAGGCCCCAGAAAAGCCCAACAAACAGAGCCAATGATCAGTTTCCCTTGACGGAGGTAAAGGTCCAGTGAATCTGTGCAGACACCATTGCACAGAGCAGCAGTCAGGCCGGCAAGCCTGCACCATGAAGGGACCTGGCCGGAGGCGACCCTTCCACTGGGTGAGAGTCCTGCAAGGGAAAATGGTCACCTTCCAGCCCCCCATGCTGATCTGGAGACACTGGCTACGTGCTCTTTGCTTTCCAAATGCAAATAATTTGTAGCATCCCCCCAATACGTTCTGCATGTTGCCTATGAGACTGAGACAATGGAAAGTCCGTCTGACAGGTGTCCCAACCCCTGTAGGACCAAGTCAGAGGCCTGTTTCAGACCTATGTCTGCACGAGAACAAAGTGGTGCGTACTTGTGCAGTGCCTCTCAGGCTTCAGTGCGCTCTCAAGTCGCCCAGGAGTCTTGTTAAAAGGCACATCCTGGTTCTGTAAGTCTGAGACGGGGCCTGAGATTCAGCATTGACACTAAGATGGTGCCGAAGCCGCTTGTTTAGGGACCGCACTTGGAGCCACAAAAGCCAAGATCCTATTGTCACAGCTGGCCTTTCTACAGAATCTTAGTCCAAAAGAGCTGATGATGCGCAAAGTAAGTCGTGAACTAAACAAATAATCTCTCCTTCAATGGATTTAAGGTAATATGAACCAAGAAACTAAGATCCCCCTATAATCTTGAACAAGTTACTTCACCCTTCTGGACCTCCGTTCCCTCATCTACAAAATGGGGACACTAATAGCATTGTACCATAGTTGTGAGGTTTAAGTGACATAAAGCACATAATCTCTGAGCAGAATGTCATACTCAGAATAAGCAAGTGGTACATGCCAGCTGGTAGGTTGATGAGAAAGACGACGGTGACGAGGATGATAATGGTGCCGATGGTTGGTTGATTGGATGTGATTTCAGCAAGGTCTGTAGTCGGGGTCCCTGCTACAGCCACCATGACAATGACCCTGCTGCCAGTGCTTCGGAGGCGGAAGGGAATGAGTCTGAGATTTCTCTCCAGAGCTGTTGAGGCTGATTTATTGGTTTGGCTCTTAGAGTACATTTCTTGGAGTTGATTTATTGAAGGTTATTTGTTCTCTTTTGTCATAGAAGTCACATCACAGCAAGTCTTCCTCTCAAGTCAGATGGGACATTCTAGGCTTCCCTGCCACACATGACCCTGCAGAAATGATCTTCTTAGAAATCGAGGCATTAAATAACATCTGCAGGGCTGTTTGGGGAGTTCAGCTTCTTTTTGTTCCAACCAAGTACCGATTTCAATTGAAAAAGAAATGCATCTCTTTCATGGAAGTGAAAATTAAAGAAATTGCACGAAAATTACTACAAGACCAAAACCAAAGACAGCTCTTACCTGCGGGTGACAGCAAAGTGGTGTTCATATATATTAAAACTATTTAATCACATTGATGGCTAGATACTCTTTGACACATACACATCATTGTCTGGAGACAGGGAAAAAAAGGGAGAAAGTCTGTCAATAGGAGAATGACTGAATTAAAACTAGTCTATTTTTTTTTAAATGAAGACCACATGCAATTCAAAATGAAAAACTATCCATCTAGTAACATGGGTAGATCTTTAAATGTCACATAGAGTAGAAGGGGGGGGGTTCAGATTGATTGAACTTTTCTACAGGAATACATAGATCTATATAAAGGTATTTTTTAAACTCGGAAAAATATACAGAGAGACTTCAGTTTTATTAGGAAGGTTCTCTTTACTTCTTTTTGCAAGAGAATTTTTTCACCTCTTATTCATGTAATTAATTGATTTAAGTACCAAACTTGAAGCTAAGAGAAATAGCCCTTTCTATAACCTGGTTCCTCTTTACAAGCAGTGAGGAGGCACCATGCCAGCTCAAGCACATGGTGTGGCTTAGTCGCTAGGGCACTTCTGTGAGCTGGTCAGACACATCTAGGAGAGAAACCAGCATCCAGCAAAGATAAGAAGCTGGGCTTGAGTAAAATAGAGAAAACGGGAAAATGTCTCTTAATGTCTCCACCCCTGGCAGAGCCCACTGGTCCCTGCGTCTCTCCTCTCAACTCTGTTCTTGGCCCCTCCCCATTCATCCCAAAGGAACCTTTCCAGTTTTCAATTCTCCAAGAGCTATGTAGGTGAAAGCATAAGCTAAAATATCACTGCCTAATCCAGGAACTTCTTCAGACACATATTTACATGTTGATGGAGGGTGTATGTTATGGACTGAATGGTGTACCCCCTCCAAAATTCATACGTTGAAGCCCTAGCCTTCAGTGTGATTGTGTGTGGAGACAGGGCCTTTAAGAAGGTAATTAAGGCTAAATGAGGCCATAAGAATGGGGTCCTGACCCAATAGAATCGGTGTCCTTATAAGAAGAGAGAGAGACACCAGGGATGCTTATGCACAGAGAAAGGCATGTGAGGACCCAGCAAAGAGGTGGCTGTCGGCAAGCCACGATGCCTCTTGAGAAACCAAACCTGCCAAACCTGAACTGGTCTGATAAGGCTTCCATAACAAAGTACCACAGACTGGGTGGCTTTTATTGCTTCACATTCTGGAGGCTGGGAGTCCAGGATCAAGGGGTCGGTCCCTTCTGAGTGCCGTGAGAAAGGTCCCGTTCTAGGCCTCCTCCCCAGCTTCCGATGGTTTCCTGGCAATCATCGGCGTTCCTCGGCTTGTAGAGGCATCTGCCGTCATCTTCACGTGGCCTTCTCCCTGTGTCCGTGTCCGTGTCCAAATTCCCCTCTTTTATAAAGGCACCTATTGGATTAGGGCCCACTCTGGTCCAGTACGACTTCATCTTAACTAATTACACACACAATGATCCCGTTCCCAAACAATGTCACACTCTGAAGTGCTGGAGGTCAGGATTTCAACATGGGAATCTCCGGGAGACATAATTCCATCCACAGCAGATGACCTTCAAGAAGTCCAGTGGAATAAAATCTCCATTAAATCTTGTTTCCGTCACCATAGTAAAATAGCTCCATAAGTATCCATTAAAGAAATAAGAAGCACAAATCCTACATAAAAACATGTCATCCATTATCCATTAATGTGTTAGGCATTAGGTACACACTGAGTGCTTAAAATGTGCCAGCCAGAATCAGGTGCTAGGGATGCAACAAACAATCTCGGTGCATTCAACATCCTCTGGGAACTTTCACCAAATGGAGAAATCATCATTAAGTAAGGGTGTACAGCAAGATGTTATCAATAACCTGGAACTGAAAATATTAGAATCCCATATCTTGGAATGGGAACGCAATATTTTTTGAAGTGTAAATTGTACCTTATAATCTCTTTCCAACCAAATTCCTAAGATAGGTTTTTTTGAGGGAAACACTATTTCTACAATTCATAGGGAGGAATAAACATCAGAAATGGAGATGCTGAAAGGAACAAATAACAGCAGTGTCCGAGATATAGTCTAATGTCATGTAAAAGGTGTGGCAAATCTCTTGCTGGGAGGAAGAACTCTGGAGATGTGTGATGGTGATGGTTTTACAACAATGTGAATTCACTTAATGCCACTTAACTGTACCTTTTGAAATGGTTAAGATGGTACATTCTATGTTGTATGTTATTTTACCAAACAAAAACAGAATTGTGGTAAAGGTATCAAGATAGATCAATAGAACAAGAACCCATTTCAGCATATTAGAATTTAGTTTACAAGAATTTAGTTTAACAGTCGTGTTAATGTAGGAAGGCATCACTACATTAATGGTGAGGGGATTAATCAAGCATTTAAGAAAAAAGAAAGTCATTTCAAAATCTCATCCAGGTGTACTAAAGTTTTAATGTAAAAAAGAACAATCAAAGTGCTAGAAGAAAATTTATTTTCACAGTATGCAATCTTGCTGAAAGGGGACATTTTCCTAAGCATGACATTAGAAATCCCAAACATGAAATATTGAGAGATTTGACAAAGTAAAAGCATTGTATCACACACATACACGCGCAAAATTGTAAAAGCTAAAAGACAAATTTGGAACACATTTGCATTGTACACGTAACAAGGGGTTAATATCCTTCATATAGAAATATGCTTAATATACATTATCCAACAGAAAAATGGGCAGTGAACTCAAACATTTGTTTTACAAAAGAGGAAACAGATTTAAACTATCAATCAAAATTAATCAGGGGAATGCAACTTCAAACAAAGTAAGGAAACCCTTTTTACTGTATTAGATTGGACAAATTAAAAATGAATGAAAATAACAAGCTAGCAAGCTTCCTCGAATGTGATTTTGTAATATGTTATCAACATTTTAAAGCATGCATGTATTTAAATAATTACACTCTCCATAGTCATGGGTAAGTACAAAAAGATATGGAGATTAAGAGTGACAGATGGAAATGATTGGAGAGAACATATGGCATTTTGATCCAAAGTTTCCCAAGTCCCTGAAGAATTTTGCCAAGAGAAAATTCCTTTTGCTGCATGTGCTTGTCTCCACAAACACAGGCTTGTTCTCTCTATATGTGCATGAGAAGAAACAAAAAAAAACCCTTCCATGCCAGTTTTTGTAGTGATTTCCTTTGAGGCATGTAGAATCTCTGAAAACTCCCCTGGGTATGCACATTCTAAAAGACCGATTTCCATGAAACTAACCCAAATTATGCATTGCAGCATCACTGTAGGATTTTCAGAGTAATTTTTCCATTTCTCTGTCATTTCTCTTTTCTCTATTTCATTTATTTCTACTCTAATCTCTATTATGTCTTTCCTTCTGTTTGCTTTGGGGTTAGTTTGCTCTCTCTTTTCTAGTTTCTTAAGGTGAAAGGTCAGGTTATTGATTGAAGTTCTTTTTCATGCAAAACATACCTTTTTACAAATTGAATTTCCTCCTAAGAATTGCTTTGGCTGTATCCTCTAGTTTTGGTATGTTGTGATTTTGTTTTAATTCATTTCCAAGTATTTTCTAATTTCTCTTGTAATTTCTTCCTTAACCTGTGGATCAAAGAAGTACGTTGTTTAGTTCTAACATATTTGTGAATTTCCCGAATTTCCTTTCATTACTAATTTCGTTATTAATGCCATTGTGGTCAGAGAACCTATTTTGATATTAATCCCTTAAAATGTATTCAGTCTGCTTTATGACCTGCCACATAGTTTATCCTGGAGAGGGTTCCATGGGAGCTTGAAAAGAATGTGTGTTCTGCTTGTGTTGGGTGGGTGCTCTGGAGAGTTATGTGAGGTCTAGTTGGTTTACAGTGTTGAAAAGTCTATTTCCTTACTGATCTTCTATTTGGTCTACCCAATTATAGGAAGTGGGGTATTGAAGTCTCCAACTATTTTGTTTTTTTTTTTTAGATGTTGGGGGTAGGAGTTTACTAATTTATTTATTTATTTTTGCTGTGTTGGGTCTTCATTTCTGTGCGAGGGCTTTCTCTAGTTGTGGCAGGCGGGGGCCACTCTTCATCGCAGTGCACGGGCCTCTCACTATCGTGGCCTCTCTTGTTGCGGAGCACAGGCTCCAGACACGCAGGCTCAGTAGTTGTGGCTCACGGGCCTAGTGGCTCCGCGGCATGTGGGATCCTCCCAGACCAGGGCTCGAACCCATGTCCCCTGCATTAGCAGGCAGATTCTCAACCACTGCGCCACCAGGGAAGCCCTCTAATATAGTATTTTAATTCCTTTATTATTTCTTCCACTATATTTTTGAGTTGTTTTCTTAGTGGTTTCCCTGGAGGTTACAATTAGCATGTTGGTGTTTGGATTAACATCAAGTTAATTTCAACAGGACCCAGACACTTTGCTCCAGTCTTGTTTTATTCTTTCCCCTCCTTTGCGCTATTATTGTCAGACAAATTGCGTTTTTATACATTACACTCATCAACATAGTTTCATAATTCCTGCTTTTTTTAGTCATCCTTTAAATTAGATGGGAGGAGAAAACAGTTACAAAAGGGCATATATGTGTTGCATGTCTACTTATGCAGTTACTTTTGTGGTGTTTCTTATTTCTTCACATGCATTCAAATTACCGCTGTGCTCTTTCCTTTCAGCCTGACGGATCCCGTTAGTATTACTCATACAGCAGGTCTGCTAATAATAGATTCTCTATATTTTTATTTATCTGGGAATGTCCCATTTTATCCTCCACTTTTTTTTTTTTTTTAGATGTTGGGGGTAGGAATTTATTTATTTATTTTGGCTGTGTTGGGTTTTCGTTTCTGTGCGAGGACTTTCTCTAGTTGAGGCAAGTGGGGGCCACTCTTCATGGCAGTGCGCGGGCCTCTCACTATCACGGCCTCTCTTGTTGCGGAGCACAGGCTCCAGACGTGCAGGCTCAGTAGTTGTGGCTCACGGGTCTAGTTGCTCCACAGCATGTGGGATCCTCCCAGACCAGGGCTCGAACCCGTGTCCCCTGCATCGGCAGGCAGATTCTCAACCACTGCGCCACCAGGGAAGCCCTATCTTCCACTTTTTAAGGATAGTTTTATTGGGTGTAGGATTCTTGGTTGGTAATCTTTCTTTCACCAAATTGAATACGCCCTCTTACTGCATTCTGGCCTCCAAGTTTTCTGATGAGAAGTCAGCTATTAATCTTATCAAGAATATTTTTTCCCAATTTTTTTATTGTGGTAAAATGCATATAGCATAATATTTACCATCTTAACCATTTAAAAGTGTACAGTTCAATGGTATTAAATACATTATGCTTTATAATCATCACCAGCATCCATCTTCATAACTTCTTCCATTTGTAAACCTGAAACTCTATACCCATTAATCAATAACTCCCTAGCCCCCTCCACCAAGCCCCTTGAATCCCCATTCTGCTTTCTGTCTCTATGATATTGACTAAGTATCTCATATAAATAGAATCACAGTAGTTGCCCTTTTGTGATTGGCTTAGTTCACTTAGCATAATGTCTTCAAAGTTTATCCATGTTGTAGCATGTGTCAGAATTCTTTATCTTTTTAAGGCTAAATAACACTCTATTGTATGCATATATCGAGCTTTGCTTATCTGTTCATCCTTCAGTGGTCACCAGGGTGGCTTCCACCTTTTGGCCATGATGAATAATGCTGCTGTAAGCACGGGTATACAAATATCTCTCTGCAATCCTGCTTTCAGTTCTTTTGTGTACGTAACCAGACTTGGAATTAAAGGACCATAGTAATCCTATTTTTAATTTTTGGGGAACAGCCATATTGTTTTCCATTCCATTTTACATTCTCACCAATAGTGCACAAGGTCTCTAATTTCACTACATCCTTGCCAACACTTATTGTTTTCTGGGTTGTTTAATAGTGGCCACCCTATTGGGTATGAGTGGTATCTTGCTGTAGTTTTGAATTTCATTCTCCTGCTAGTTAGTGCTGTTGAACATCTCTTCATGTACTTATGGTCTATTTGTATATAGTCTTTGGAGAAATGTCTATTCAAGTCCTTTGCCCATTACTGAATAGAGTTGTTGTTCTTGAGTTTTAGGAGTATATATATATATACATATAATATTCTGAATGTTAATCCTCTATCAGGTATATGATTTGCAAGTATTTTATCCTATTCTTTGGGTTGATTTTTACTCAGTAGATAGTATCTTTTGATGAATAATTTTTTTTCAATTTTCATGAAGTCCAATTTGTCTCTTTTTTCTTTTGTTATCTATACCTTTGGTGTCACATCCAATAAATCATTGCCACATCTCATGTGATGAAACTTTTGT
Organism: Neophocaena asiaeorientalis asiaeorientalis; assembly: GCF_003031525.2. NCBI lineage: Eukaryota > Metazoa > Chordata > Mammalia > Artiodactyla > Phocoenidae > Neophocaena > Neophocaena asiaeorientalis. The sequence continues at coordinate 2,539,545 of NW_020173687.1, read as the reverse complement.
CCTGTTTTCTCCTAAGAGCTTTATAGTTTTAGGTACGACACTTAAGCCTTTCTTTGATCCATTTTCATTTAATTTTTGTATATGGTGTTAGGTCAGGGTCCTAACCTTTGTATGCCTTTATTTGTTTGCATGTGGCTATCCAGTTTTCCCAGCACATTTGTTGAAAAGACTGTCCTTTCCCCATTAAATGGTCTTGGCACCCTTTTCAAAGTTCATTTGACCATATATCTGAGTGTTTATTTCTGGGCTCTCTATTCTATCCCATTGTCCATATGTCTGTCTTTATGCCAGTACAACACTGTTTTGATTACTGTGACTGGGTAGTAAGTTTTGAAATCAGGAGGTGTGTGTCTTCCAGTTTTGTTCTTTTTCAAGATTGTTTTGGCTATTTGGGGTCCTTTTAGATTCCATATGAATTTTAGGATAAGTTTTACTGTTTCTGAAAAGACAAAAAAGTCTTTGGGAGTTTGATAAGGATTGCATTGAATCTATAGATTGCTTTGGGTAGTACTGACATCTTAATATTAAGTCTTCCAATCCATAAACATGAGACGTCTTTCCATTTATTGATGCAGTGTTTTGTAGTTTTCATTGTGAAAGGCTTTCATTTCCTTGGTTGAGTTAATTCCTAAGTATTTTATTCTTTTTGATGCTCTTGTAAATGGAATTGTTTTTGTAATTCCTTTTTCGGATTCTTCATTGTTAGTGTATAGAAATGCAACTGATTTTTGAGTGTTGATTTTGTATCTGACTACTTTGCTGAGTTTATGTTAGTTCTAACAGTTTGTGTGTGTGTGTGTGTGTGTGTGTAAACATTAGGGTTTTCGGCATATAAGATAGTATTATCTGTGAACAGAGATAATTTTTGTTCTTTTCCAATTTGGAGGCCTTTTATGTCTTTTCCTTGCCTAATTGCTCTGACTAGGACTTCAAACGCTGTGTTGAATAGAAGTGGTAAAAGTGGGCCTCTTTGCCTTGTCCCTGACCTTAGAGGAAAATCTTTCAGTCTTTCACCATTAAATATGATGTTTTGCTATGGGTTTTTTTCATATATGGCTTGTATTATGTTGAGTCAGTTTCCTTCTAATCCTAGTTTGTTGAGGGTTTTTAGTCACAAAAAGTGTTGAATTTTTGTCATATGCCTTTTCTGCATCAATATAGATGACCATGTGGGTTTTTTTCAATCATTCTTTTACTGTGTTGTGTTACATCTGTTGATTTTTAGATGTTGAACCATCCTTGCATCCTAGGAAGAAATCCCACTTGGTCATGGTGTATAATGTTTTTAATATGCTGCTGAATTAGGTCTGACAGTGTTTTGTTGAGTATTTTTGCATCAATATACATAAGGGCATTGGTCTGTAGTTTTATTTTCTTGTAGTGTCCTTGCCTGACTTTGATATCAGGGTAATGCTGATTTTATAAAATGAGTTAGAATGTATTCCCTCGTCTTTAATTTTTTTGAAAAGTTTGAGAAGTTTAGATAGTAATTCTTTAAATGTTTGATTCAGTTTCATCAGTGAAGCTGTCAGGTCCAGGGCTTTTTTGGTTGAGAGATTTTTGAATACTGATTCAATCTCCTTACTAGTTATAGGTCTATTCAGATTTTCTATTTCTTTGTGGTTTAGGCTTGGTAGGTTTTGTGTTTCTACTAATCTGTCCATTTCATGTAGGGCATCCAATTTGTTGGCACACCATTGTTCATAGTACTCTCTTATAATACTTTTTATTTTGTAGAATCAATAGTTATGTCTCCACTTTTATTTATGATTTTAGTAAATTTAATCTTTTCTCTTCCTATCTTAGTCCATCTAGACAAAGGTTTGTCGATTTTGTTGATCTTCTCAAAGAAACAACTTTGGGTTTCATCAACTTTATTGTTTGTTTTTGTTTTTTTTTAACTTTATTGTTTTTATTCTCTGTTTTATTTACCTCTTGTCTAATGTTTATTATTTCCTTTCTTCTACTAGCTTTGGGTTTAGTTTGTTCTTCTTTTTCCAGGTCCTTAATTTGTAAATTTGGTTTTTTTAAATTTGAGATCTTTCTTGTTTTTTTAACGTAAGCATTTACAGCTATAAATTTCCTCCTTAACACTGCTTTGCTGCATTTCATAAGTTTCACTAGGTTGTGTTTATATTTTCATTTGTTTCTAGGTATTTTATAATTCCTCTTGTGATTTTTTTCTTCACTCAATTGGTTGCTTAAGAGTATGCTGTTTAATTTCCACAAGTTTGTCTACTTTCCACTTTTACTTCTGTTGTTAACTTCTAACTTGATCCCAGTTGTCAGAGAAGATCCTTTGTATGAGGATACAGTGTATGTATGAGGATACAATGTATGTATGTATGTGTCCTTTGTATGAGGCTAGGTATGAGACCTATCTTTTAAAGACCTATCTTTTAAAATATATTTAAATTTAATCTGTGGACTAACATACGATCTATCCTGGAGAATGTCCTATGTCCACTTGAGAAGAATGTGTATTCTGTTGTTGTTGGGTAGACTGCTCTGTATATGTCTGTTAGATCCAGTTGGTTTTGTATTAAGTCCTCTATTTATTTACTTACCTTGCACCTGGTTGTTTTATCCATTATTGAAAGTACAGTGTTGACATCTCCTACTCTTATGGCAGAACTGAATATTTCTCCCTTCAATTCTGTAAAGTTTTGCTTTGCACATTTTTCTGGTCAGTTAGTAGGTGTGCAAGTGTTTGTTATATTTTCTTGGTGTATTAAGATGCATTTCACCTGGGTCCCACTGAGACTTGACTTCCCATACCTGTGCTCTTTCAGACAGGTTACCTGGCTCAGAAAGTCAGCTCTCCAAAAAAAAAAAAAGTTACATCCACCACCCAGCACCTGCTCTCTTGGATTTTAAGGGATGAGTTCAGGTCTAGTGCTCTATAGGAAGTAAAGATAAAAGTTCAAGAATCTGCCAGAAGCAGTGGGATTGTTTCCACCAATAGAGCATCAGCAGGCAGCTATTAAAAATGGCTTGTTCGGGGCTTCCCTGGTGGCTCAGTGGTTGAGAGTCCACCTGCCGATGCAGGGGACGCGGGTTCGTGCCCCGGTCCGGGAGGATCCCACATGCCGCGGAGCGGCTGGACCCGTGAGCCATGGCCGCTGAGCCTGCATGTCCGGAGCCTGTGCTCCGCGATGGGAGAGGACACAACAGTGAGAGGCCCACGTGCCGCGAAAAAGGGGGAAAAAAAGAAACGGCTTGTTCACAAAACACTACAAAATAGTTCTTCATCTACAAAGTCGCCATGGCAAACATCACCCCAGTGAACTGGGTTTTTGTGTGTTTTGCTGAAAACGATGTCTTTTCTAAGATTGCTACCTAAATAAGAATGCTCTGGAGATCCTAATACGGAAATAAAACGATGGTTCTGTCAACTTTGTTGTCTCTCTTAAGGAAGAGAAATGTGATGCTCGGTGCTGCCTGACTCCCATACATCTCTCTCTAGTCCTCTCCCCCCCGCCGCCCCCACCACCTCTCTCTCCTTCTTCTTCATTGTTTCCCATGCTCAAACTGTCAGAAAGTCCTCAAATCCAAGCAGTCATCCCAGAGAGCTCCAGACTGTGCATTCTGCACAAAGGCCATGACATATTTACATATTTTAAGGGGAATGAGCCACAAGTGTTTTCAGTGGAGACGTGGTGGGACTTTTAGCTTTCTAAGGCATCATCACCTCTTCCTGGAAACAATTAGAGTACCTCACAAAAGCCCCCATGCAAACTCAACAGTGACAGGAAAATGAAAGGGAGCACAATAGTAGCTCCATAGAAGGCAGCCTCTTACTCACTGCTGACAGCAGGGACAGGTGGAATAACAACCCCAGTGAACGCTTCCAAGGGGCTCACCACAGGGAAGCTGCCAGCCTTTGCTTTTACAAAAATGGACAGAGCCCTAGGAAGGCAATGTTGTGTGATGGGCTTTGTATATTAATTACATGGTGTTGGTAAGGCAGGCCAGCTTGACCCACCACTTCCCACGTAGGAGCTGCACTGAGTTCAATGCAGCAGGTTAGGAAACAATGAGGGTTTTGTTTTTCTGTTTGGAGGTAGACGCATTCTGTGGGCACTACTCAGGCAATAAAATCAAACTAATATTTCCCTTTTGTGAAGTGCCCAGAGAATGTGACATATGTTCTGCTTTCATGAAGATGGGTTGGAGGGTTTTCAAGCTGATGACCCCTCCCCAGTTCTCATACTCACCTATTCACTAGGTAGCGTCCAGGGACCAAGCACCATGCTGGATCTTTCATGAGCATTATTTTTTGTCCTTCCACAATCCAACCGTTAAGATGAATGATGGATTTATAATTGGGAGGTTAATTTTTTAGCTGTCTGCTTTTATTAATTTTTCGTTTATTTTTATCTCAAAGCCGTACAGCTTGTGAGTGGCAGAGCTGAGATAAGAGCCTAAGGTTCCCTGGCTCCAGAGGCTCCTTCCACAACGAAACGGCGTATCAGGCAGGGAAGTGCACCTGCACCAACTCTGCAGAATGCCCTGCATCCCACCACAGATACAGACATCCTGTGGAACCCTGCATCACGCAAAAGCGCCCCTGGCCCGGTAGCAGGCTCTCAAAGAATGTGTAGCAAGTGAACGGATAAACTGTGTTACCTGTGTCAGAAGCCAAGAGATCAGAGTGGGCTGGAGACTGTTACTCCTTGAGTCTTCATTTAATCCCAAGAATGAATGCTACTCCTTTGGAAGTGAAGAGAACGGTCCTTTCACAGCAGTCCAGGCTCTTGGCTCCCTGGGAACTGTCCAAGCTGCTAAGTGGATGCTGCTGTTAGCAGTTCTGCACAGGTCAAACAGCCCCTCTCCCTGAGCTTCTGCTTGCCCTGAATGTAGCCACTCTGGCTTCACCTTCACAAATCCAGCCACTGGCCGTAATACAGTTAGATTCTCCTGTGACAGTCTGTATTCCTTCCTGGGGTCCTTTAAAATGATTTTTAAAAATTTTGCATATTAAGGTTTCCTCTTTGCTCTGTTAAGTTCTAAGTCTTTTGACGAATCAATGTCATGTGTCTAGCATTACATCACGTGGCATAGTTGAGTCCCCTAAAACAACCTAACTTCGTCTCTTCCTTCCTCCCCTCTTGAACCCCTGGCCATCACTGATGAATATTCTGTCAATACGGTCTTGCCTTTTTAAAAAATGTCGTATAATGGGAGCCATACAGTCTGTAGTATTTGCAGACTGGTTCCTTCCACTTAGTGCTGGCGTTCAAGTTTCCTCCATGACTTTTCATGGCTTGGTAGCTCATTTCTTTTGATCACCCAATAATATTCCACTGAACGCCGCAGTCTGTTTATCCTTCATGTATTGAGGGGCTTCTTGGTTGCTTCCAGTTTTCAGTGGCTGCATAAAGCTACTGTAAGCTTTCATGTGCAGGTTTTTCCACAAAAGCGTTTCTCAACAATTGGTTAAATGGGGGTACAGTTGCTAGGCGGCATGGCAAGGGTTTCTTTGGTTACCAGGCTGTCTTCCACAGTGGCTGAAGCATTTTGCATCCCCACCAGCAGTGAATGAGGGGTTATACTATTCTGCATCCTTGACACATTTGTCACTGTCTGTTGTTTTGGAGTTCAATCATTTTAATAGGTGTACGGTGGCATCTCACTGTGTTAACTTATAATTCCCTGAGGAAAAATGACGTGGAGTGTGATATTTCTATATGCTTCTTTGCCACCCATATATCAGTACTTGTGAAGTATCTATTACAATCCTTTACCCGTTTTTAAAAATTGAGTTATTTCCTCATTGTTGTAAGAGTTTTTGTGTATTTTGGGGACAAGTTCTTTGTCAGATATGTGGTTTGCAGGTGTTTCTCCCAACGGGGGGCTTGTCTTTTTATTATCTTATCAGTCGTTTCCACAGAGCACATGGTTTTAATTGTAAGAACGCTGTTGCTGTGTCAGAAAACTCATTGCCAAATCCAAGGTCACCTAGGTTTTCTCCAATATTTTCTTCTAGCTTTATACATTTTATAGCAATCTGTTTTATTTTTAACCCATTTTATTTTTAGACCTATGATCCATCTTGAGTTAATTTTTGTGAAAGATGTAAGGTCTGTGTCTAGATTTATTTATTTATTTAATTTTCACATACAGACATCCAATTGTTCCAGCACCATTGGTTGGAAAGACTATCCTTCCTCCATCAAATTGTCTTTGCTTCTTTGCTAATGATCACTTGTCCATATTTTTGTAGGTCTATTTTTGGGCTCTCCTATTCTATTCCATTGACCCCTGTATCTATGCTTTTATCAATACTATTCTGTCTTGATTATTGTAGCTTTATGGAAAGCCTTGAAGTTGGGTACATCAGGTCTCAGCTCTGTTCTTCCTCAACACTGTGTTGACTATTCTAGGTCTTCTGCTTTCTGTATAAACTTTAAAATCAGTTTACCAGTTTTTACAAAATAAAGAAGTATCCATTAATGGTTGAATAAGGCAAGAAAGAAAGAAGGGTAAGAAGGGAGGAAGGAAAGATAAATGTCCAGTGCAGAAGAAATAAAGTAGAGTTTATGGAAAGCCTTGAAGTTGGGTACATCAGGTCTCAGCTCTGTTCTTCCTCAACACTGTGTTGACTATTCTAGGTCTTCTGCTTTCTGTATAAACTTTAAAATCAGTTTACCAGTTTTTACAAAATAAAGAAGTATCCATTAATGGTTGAATAAGGCAAGAAAGAAAGAAGGGTAAGAAGGGAGGAAGGAAAGATAAATGTCCAGTGCAGAAGAAATAAAGTAGAGTTGATAGATAGATAGATAGATATAGAGATGGAGATGGATGTCCAGTGCAGAAGAAATAAAGTAGAGTTGATAGATAGATAGATAGATATAGAGATGGAGATGGAGATGAAGAAAGATATTTCACCCTCAAGTATGTGGAGCCTCAGCCCCCACTCCATAGGTCTGAGCCGTGCATAGTGACTCTCTTCCAAAGACTATGAAAAGTTGGCGGAAAAGTAATTTTATGATGCGGAAACCCAACAAGCACAGCCTCAGCCAGGCGATCAAGGTTAACATAGATAATACAAAGTCAGGTTGATAGCATGTGCATTTGCTAAGAGGTGATGAGAATGACACCACCTCTGTGGTCTTCTTTCCTGAAACCCATAACCCCACTCTAACCCTGTGAAAACAAAAGCAGCAGACAGACCCTAATCAAAGGACATTCTGTAAAATACCCAACCAGCACTTGTCACACAGTCAAGTTAATAGAAAATAAGTCTGAAAGACTAACCATCTAGAGAAACCGAAGGAGATACGATGACTAAATGTACTGTGTTGTCCTGGACGGGATCTTGAGATGGAAAGAAGGACATTGGGTCAAAACAAAGGAAGTCTAGATAAAATAAATAACAATGCGTTAATAACAGTGCATCAATACTGGTCCACAAGTTGGGACGAATAAAATGAAGTAATGCAAGAGGTCAACTAGGTGTGGGATGTATGGGAACTTTCTACTATCTTTGTCACTCTTCTATAAATATAAAGGTATCCTAAAATGACGAGTTGATGCAATAGTAAATATGTGAGCAGCTGGGACTCAATTCCGCTGGGAATTCTAGGAGGCAGTAGAGGACACACCTCAGAGTGACATCACTTGAGGGCTTAGGAACCTGGGACATTCATCCTCTAATTCATGCTTGTTGTTGGCTGAGGGCTGCCCTAGCACCTCCATCCTGCCCCACCTGGGCTGAGAGAAAACCCCAAATGTATGGGAGCAGTGAGTGTTGGGGGATGTGGGCAAGGGGTCAACATCTCAGCACACACCTGCCAGGAGAGGGCCTGGATTCTCTTTCCAATCAAGGGGCAGCCCTGCTGTTTCTGAAATCTCTGCAGGGAAGAACTTCCTGAAGATAAAAACAAAACAACAACAACAAGTTAAAAAAAAACCCAAAAACACAAAACAAAACAAAAAACCCAGCACATCCATGGACAAAATGTGACCCAAATTACATCTAGGTTTATATCTGGTGGGAACCTTATTGTCATGTTAATTTCAAGCCCCACATTGTTCAACTTTCTCCTAGGAATTTGAAATAACTCTTGTGCCCTCTTAGGTCCCACTGGTTCTCCCACCGGCTTGGGAAGGGACAGACTTCCAGCACACTGGTGCTTCCCCAAGAAGAGCTGTGTTCCCTGCCCCTGAGACCACCTGGCATATTTACCTGCTCAAGCAAGAGAATCATGGGGCTTCCCAGAGTAATTATCACCTGATTCCCAGCAGGCACATAACAACATGTAGAGCAGCTGAAGTGTCATCCCTGCTTTGTTTTACAGGGATAGCATTGACTGGCCTGTTTCAGAGCAAATCTTAGCAAGGCCGTGGTTAAAAGGGCACCTCTCAACTCTTTAGGGAACATCTTTGTGGAGGGAAGAACAACCTCGCTCTCAGAGAAATGTCAAGTGACTATTTTGAAAGCAAAATGAAAGCAAACTTTAATTCTCAGGGAAATGAGAAATCCAGCGTAGAAATCCCATATCCTTCAGAGCAGGCAGCCTTTCCCTCTGCAATGACTACTTGATCCGTGTGCTGAGGCCACGTGACAGCAAGCCTGGTCCTCCAGCTACCCGAAGCAGCTTCCTCTCAAACCATCACTTTCTGACCCCTTTCGAATTTTCTAACTTTATCCCTTTTCTCGCATTTGCTTATAATTTATGCTCCAAGATCCCCAAATCTCTGCTCATCTAGCCCTTCCTGCAATCTACCAACTTGGTCTCAAAATTCTATTTTCTTGCTCAAATTGTTTCGGCTTTGAAAGTTTGAGCTTTCAGCTGGTGCCTGTGTCCCTCCGACATATCCCATCAATGTAGGTTTGGGTCTTTGAGCATTTCCTTACTTTCCTGCACTCCAAGAAGCTCCAGGCTCATCTTGCATATCCCCTGTCCTAGTCCTAGAATCAACCATTTCTCCAAGGGAATCCTGGTCCCTTTATTGGAGAATGGATTAGAAACCAATCATGGGCACTGGAGGTGCTCACTGTTACTGAGGTGTCATTGCTTCTAGGCCACCCAACCATCCCCCCAGCCAACCGAGCAAGGAGACTTTTGTGTGTATATGAATCTGTGTATGTTCACATATCTATACATATTTCTATATGTAACCACCTGCATCTATACTAAGGTAAACATGAGTTCATACTGATGTCTCCACCTCCACTTTAACATGTGGGTCATCCTAGCCCCCTCCCCTTGCTCATCTGTAATCTCCCTCCCCAACAGCGAGCAGCCTGGCTCCCACCATCTGCCATCCCGTGAGGCAACTACTCAGTTCCAATGCACAGGCACAGTGGATTCACGATTGCAGACCCCGAACCTACACACCTTGTTGACTGCCTTCCTTCCATTTCTCACGTGTGCTTCCTGGGATCACCACCATCACCTCCCAAGGAGCCCACTTGCTCTCAAATCCTCCTCCCGGGTCTGCTTCTATAGGTGCCCATCCTAAGACAGCACATCTGTAGAGCCGGGATGACTTCTAGGCCATCTGCTCTCAAGAATGATCGGAAGGGTTCTGTCTGGATCCTCGTGATCTTGCAGTTGGCCTTCTCTGCCCAGCGGTCTGGTTGGGGCAGGGCTTCAGGAAGCTTACTGCTGGGTTCCCTGGGGTTCTGACTTGGCAGGGTTCTCTCCTTTTCTGTTGCAGACTCAGGGCAGCATCCTTCAATGATGCACTTTCTTCCCTTGGACATAAACCCTCCAGAATCCCCCAGCATCACCTCAGCACCACACTCAACCACCCAAAAGTGGCTCCTGATTTCCTCGTGGCGTTGATTCTTCTCTGAGCTCCCAAGTTAGGCCTTATAAGGTCCAGCGTCTCACTGGATTACCTGATCCATGACACATCCGAACTCTTCTCTGCTGGGTCCCACGTGCCCTTTCTTCTTCCTCCCTTGGTGACTTTGCTCACATTAGTCTTCCCTGCAGAAAAGCCCACCCTCCCCACCATCCACAGCACCTGCATTTCCTCCAGGTTCAGCTCCATCCTTTCCTAACCAGCCCTCCTCCCCACAGTGACTCTTAGCTTCCAAGCTTTGACTGAACTGACTTGGTACCAAAAGTCTGGGCACCCAATGACCAATGATCCTCTACCTCATTGATGTAACCTTGATCCCGTGGAGTTAAATACAGGGAGAAGAATTCTGAGATCGCCTTTGAGCTTACTGGTACCAGTCAGGTGTCTGACACTTGTGAGCAGTGGCCCAAAGGCAGGTGTCATTGGTGTCTCTGCTGAATTGTTTCATATGCATTTTGATCTGGAGTTTCGTTCTTAAGTTGGTCATTCTGTGATACACATTCTTTTCCTCCTTCAAGCGAAACTTAGACTCATTAATCTGAACTTAAAGTTGAATTATGAGGTTCAAATTCATACATATTTGGGGACCCCATGAGCCAACGCTGCTGCATGCACTTGATCAGCTGAGAACGTGCCTGTATCTGCTGGCAGCCTACAGATAGAGATGTATACAACTGGAAATACAGGACTCATATCATCTTCCCTTCTGGTCTTTGAAGCCTCTGCTCTATAGACCTTCCTCTCTTGCCACATCACATTTTATTAGCCACCCTGTAGCCAATTTTCTTTAGAATCGCAAAATAAATCAAGAGGGGATGAACATGCACAACTAATCCCTTTGGCATTTAATTCGAGTTATTCTCGTAATATATGAACTGAAGTCCTTTGTACCTTGGACTAAATCTAGCAGCATCAGTGTTCAACGAGATTTTATTTTTTGTAATATAGTAGAATAAAATGCAACTGACTCCATGGTTTATTGAAGGGCAGATTTTAATGGAAGAAAAATCATCACCATCACCATCATCTAGCAGATTCTTAAAGTTCTTGTGGTTTATGAAGATGTGATTCATGATGATGTATTAAATATTAAAACCAATGTAAGACCTAATCCAAATTTATAGGGCAGCTTTGCTTAATTTACTGTCTATCTCACAATTTCCTTTACAGATAACTTTTCGCATGCTGCATCAATTATAAAACGGTGTCCACATCCTTCCGTTGTTTCCACCTAGACCAGGATTGAAATTGCACTTGGTGACACTTAATTCTCTCTAGAATCATGTCGCTTTCTCTTCTTTCTTCCTCTGTCCCTTCAACGGGGCTACCTTGTAATTCTGTCATGACTTTATGGATTCCTGTTTGGAAAACAGAGACATTTTTCAAGCGTCAGCAGAGTGTTTGACTTGATATTTGACTTGACCTTGAACACTTTCTTGGTTGTAAAAGTGTAAGTCCTTATCCAGGGCATGTTCCTAAGAAGACTCACGGGGAAGATGTCAGAGAAGTGAAAATCTGGTCCTTTTCTCAAAGTCTTCAAGACTCTTGCCTCTGTTAATGAACCATATTGCTACTAAATTCAGTTCCATTTCAAATTTCCAGTCTCGGTTTGATCCGTCAGGCTCCCAGGTGGATGGAGGAGAGGCACATCCCAGGGTTCTCTCTGCCAGGGAATTCACTGACGGTGCTCACTAGAACTTGTCCTCTTATTCAGAAGGTTGTAAGAAGTCAGAAGCCAGGGAGTCTCCTTGGCTTGAGTTTTCTAGTGGGATTTTCTTATCATCCTGGATGACTTGACATGGCTGCTGGGAGAGGGTCACTGGGAGTAGCTGACAGGACTGGGGATTGTGGAACTGTGCCTCCCTGGGAAGGCCTGGACAGGCGGGTCACTGGGAAATTTCTGTGTGAACAGGGACATTTCTGGCCAGGGAGGGGCTCCTGGAACGTGAGTCTGAGGATGGCCTCTGGTGCATCTCTGTGTCCTAAGTACTCAGCAGGGTACCTGGCAAGTACTAGGCACTGGGTAATGTTTGTTGAGTGGATAAAGAGAGGACCAGAGGGGAGACAGAAGAGAGAAATTCCCTCCTCCTCCCTTGGGTCCGGGGAGAATTGGCACCAAGACAGGGAGGAAGGGAGGAGACTGGAGAAATCAGAGGCCCCAGCTGTGCCCACAGCTTCCAGCATACCTTCTCGGCCTTGCCCGTGACCATCACACCTGGGCCCACCCCAGACTAGTTAAGGCAGAATCCTCAAAAAAGGTGAGAAAACAGAGCTGGAAAGGTAGAATCAGGGCCGTCACAATGCCAAGAGACACTGGGGAGAATGAGGAAGCAGAGGGAGGGCTTCATGCCAGGACTGGAACAGCCTGGGACAGATGAGGAGTTGCTGCCCCCTCTGGGCCTGTGCTGGGCTCCCAGGTCCTCCCCAAATCCCAAGGGCAGGACAGAGGCTGGAAGGTCACCCTTGCCCAGGGCTCCGCCCTCCAGAGGACTCTGGGGGAAGCCTGGGCTGTCCTGACTGGCATTAGTACCCAGGCCTTTCCCGGTTTGTTCCTTCTCTCATTTATACTGGGCACCTACTCAGCATTTATTGAGCACCTACTGTGTCCTGGCACTGAGATGGGTCCGGGGTTGGGGGGAAACAGATACAGAAGATAACAGACAAGTAATGACATTTGGCGAGTGTTTCCAGAGAGTGAGCTCTGACGGAGTTCAGCCTCCCCACAAACTTCGCCAGACACCAAAGGAAAGAGAGGGTCCCAGGGCCCGGGAGAGGGTCCCAGCGAGATGGAGAGGCACCAGGACGGCCTTAAGTGAGAGTGAGAAGAGCTGGGCCTGGCCCAGGGGGGCCGAGGGCTATGCGAGGCTGCAGTGGTGGGTAGGGAGGGTCCCAGCCAGACCTCAGCTCGCCTGCAGGCCGCATGCTGGAGAGGCCGGGTCAGGCAGATCTGGTGATAGGAAAAAGGGCAGGAACAGGGTGGGGGCGGCCGCAGGACAGAG